>NC_089228.1:11363403-11671389 GCF_963924675.1 Phocoena phocoena
CAATATTATATTAGTTTCAGGTGTACAACATAGCATTTCAATATTTTTATAAATTATACTCCATATAAAGTTATTATAAAATATTGACTGTATTCCCTGTGCTGTACAATATATCCTTGTAGCTAATTTATTTTACGTGTCCTATTTTGAACCTCTTAATCCCCTGACCCTATTTTGCCCCTCCTCCCTTCCCTCTCCTTACTGGTAACCAGTAGTTTGTTCTCTATATATGTAAATCTGTTTCTGTTTTTTTTTAATTCATTCAGTTTTATTATTTTAGATTCCACGTATAAGTGATAGCATACAGTATTTGTCTTTCTCTGTTGACTTACTTCACTAAACGTAATACCCTCCAGGTCCATGCATGTTGTTACAAATGGCAAATTTTCATTCTTTTTTTATAGCTGAGTAATATTCCACTGTGTATATGTATGTGTATTTATATATACGCCACATCTTCTTTATCCGTTCGTCTCTTCATGGACACTTTGGTTGCTTCCATATCTTGGCTATTCTAAATAATGCTGTGAACATTGGGGGTACATGTATCTTTTCGAATTAGTGTTTTTGTTTTGATATAATTTCTATTCTGTTAAATCTGAGGGGACTTGTTCTGTGGCCTAGCATATGATCTGTCCTGGAGAACAGTTGAAAAGAATGTGTACTCTGCTGTTTTGGGATAGAATATCCTGTAGATATCTATTAAGTCCAGCTGGTCTAATGTGTCATACAAGACCACTGTTTCCTTATTGATTTTCTATCTGGATGATCTGTCCATTGATGTAAGTGGGGTGTTAAAGTCCCCTACTATTATTGTATTATTGTCAGTTCTCCCTTTATATCTGTTAATACTTGCTTTATATATTTAGGTGCTCCTATATTAGGTGCATATATTTTAATGAATGTTGTATGCTCTTCTTGTATTGATCCCCTATCATTATATAATGCCCTTCTTTGTCTTTTGTTACAGATTTTGTTTTAAAGTCTACTTTGTCTGATATGAGTATTTGTTACAGATTTTGTTTTAAAGTCTACTTTGTCTGATATGAGTATTGCTACCCCAGCTTTCTTGTTGCTTCCATTTGCATGAAATTTCTTTTTCCATCCCCTCACTTTGAGAGTGTTTGTTGTGTGTGTGTCTTTACGTCTGAAATGAGTCTCTTGTGAGCAGCATATAAATGGGTCTTGATTTTTCATCCAGTTAGCCACCCTGTGTCTTTTGATCAGAGTGTTTAGTCCATTGGCATTTAAAGTGATTATTGATAGGTATGTAGTTATTGCCATTTTGTTACTTATTTTCTGGTTGTTTTTGTAGTTCTTCTCTGTTCTTTTCTTCTTTTAGTTTTTACCTTTGTAGTGTGATGATTTTCTTTAGCTGTATGCTTGTGTTTCCTTCTCTCTAGTTCTTGGGTATCTATTGTAGGTTTTTGATTTGTAGTTACTATAGGGTTCATATATGTTGACCTGTAACTATATCTGCTTGTTTCAAACTGGTAGTCATTTAAGTTCAAACACATTCTAAAAGATATACTTTTTAAAATTCCCCTCCCCCACGTTTGGTGTCATATTTACATCTTCATGTTTATCCCTTAACTGCTTATTGTGGTTGTAGTTGATTTACAGTTTTTGTCTTTTAATCTTCATACTAGCTTATTTAAGTGGTTGATCCACAACCTTTACTGTATGTTTGCGTACGTCCTGACCTTATCACTTCTCTTGCCTTCCTACCTGACTCCGTGTGGATCTTTCTTTATAGCCTTGCACATATAAGAGTCTTTATGCCTGTCTCCAGTTTGCTTTCAGTGATAATTGCTCTGCATGTAAATGTATTCGTGCAGGGAGGCAAGTCCAGTGTCCTCCTACTCTGCCATTTTGACCTCTTATATATGAGTAGAACTAATGCAGTTTTGTGATAGCTTGGATGAAGGGAGACAAGAGAGTAATGCCTGGGTTTCTGTTTTGGCAGTTGAGAGAATAGTAATACTACTCACTGAGAGGAGGGATACAAAACAGGGGTACAAATTTGAGAGGAAGACTGTGAGGGGAAAGATAAGAGTTCAGTTTTAGACAGATTGAGTCTAAACATCAAGCTGAAGATAATGACTTGGGAGGTTTGAGTCGAGGCCAGTGATTTGGAATTATTGGGGGGATAATATTTGCTTCTCATTACGATTGGGAGAAGATTAGAAATACTAAGAATACTTCATGCTCTTTTTGAAGAAAGAAATTACGTTTAATTTACATGACAAGTCTGTAAGCAACCTCTAGAACAAGGAAAAAATTGCATCACAAAGAATCAGAGCTAGTGGCTTGAAAAGTGCCTTAATGTGGAAAGATACCTAATTTTCTTTTAAAAAATGAGCACCGGGAGGGCCCGGTGGGATGGAGGCTGGGAGACTGGGGCAACTGACCTGCAGCTCAGCGGGAGGCAGGTGCCTGGAGATGTGACTGGGGCCCACATGGCCAGGTTGCCATCCCAGAGCAGGGCTGCCACACCCTGGCCCTGGGCCACCCTCATTCTGCATGAAAAACCAGCTCCATGACCCCCCAGCACAGGTGCATTTTTTAAAAAACAAGTACTTAGAGAATTACCTTTCAAAAAAGTACTGCAGGGATTGTTAGATTGGATTTTTAAAAAATCGAGAACCAACTCTATATGCTCCCTACAACAAACTCACCTTAAATATAGAGACATAGATAAGTTAGAAGTAAAAAGATGGGAAAAACGTATGCCATGCAAAACACTAATCAAAAGACAGATGAGGTGGCTCTATTAATACCAAAGTAGACTTCAAGAAATACTGCCAAGGAAGAAGACGGGCATTACATAATGAATAAGGGGTCAGTTCATCAAGAACACTTAACAGTCACAAATGTGAACGCACCTAACACAACTGAAAGAGCCAAAGGTGACATAGACAAATTCACAGTTTTAGCTGGCAAGTTCAACTCTGCTTTTTCAGTAATCCATAGAACTAGTAGACAGAAAATGAGCAGGGATGTAGAGACCTAAACAGCCCTGTTAGCCAACTTGATGTAACTGACTGTTAGAGGATACTCCATCCAGCAATAGCAGAATACACATTCTCGTCAAGTGTATGTAGGAAATTCCCCACGTTAGATCATATTCTGGGCCATAAAACAAATTTCAACAAATTTAAGAAATCATATAGAGTATGTTCTCGGATCCCAGGAGAATTAAGCTAGAAATTAATAACAATATCGGCAATTTCCAACTATTTGGAAATTACACAGCACACTTCTAAATAACCCTGAGTCAAAGAGGAAGGCATAAGGGCAATTAAAAACGACTGTGAATGAAATGACAGTGAAAATGCAGCACACGCTAAAGCAGTGCTTAGAGGGAAGTGTAGCGTAAAAGGCATATATTAGAAACAAAAAAGGCCCGAAATCAATCTTAGCCTCTTAAGGCTGATCTTAGCCTCCACCTTAAGAAACTAAAAAACAGAAGAGCAAATTAAATCCAAAACAAACAGAAAATAGGAAATAATAAAGATAAGGCCATGAATAAAGTTGCAAACAAAAATAGAGAAAGTCACTAAAACCAAAAAGTGGTATTTGAAAGATAAATTTGATACACCTCTAGCTAGACTTACCAGGAGAAAAGCTAGACTTATCAAATCAATATCAAGAATGAAAAAGAGAACATCACTACAGACCCTACAGACATTAAAATGATAGTAGGGAATATTATCAACAATTTTCTATGTTAATAAATTTGATAAATTAGATGAAATGGGCAAATTCCTTGAAGGACTAACTACCAGAACTTACTTAAGAAGTAGTAAATAACCTAACAACTTTCCCACAGGAAAAATCTGGTGGCTTCACTGGTCAATTGTACAGGTATTTAAGGAAGAAATAATACCAATTCCACACAAACTCTTCCAGAAATAGAAAAGGGGAGAACACTTCCCAACTAATTTTATGAGGCCAGCAGTATACCTCACACCCATTAGGATGGCTGCTATCAAAAGAACCAGAAAATAATAAGTATTGATGAGTATGTGGGGAAATTGGAACCATTGTGCAGTGTTGTTGAGAATGTAAAATGATGTAGCTGCTATGGAAAATAGTAGGGTGATTCCTCAAAAAAATTAAAATTGGAGTTACCATATGATCTAGCAATTCCACATCACGGGGATGTAATACACATTATATAGCAAATAATACTGTAATAATTTTGTATGGTGATAGATGGTTACTAGACTTATTGTGGTGATCATTTCATAATGTATTTGATTGTCAAATCACTATGTGTACACCTGAAACTAACATACTATTGTATGTCAACTGTATTTCAGTTAAAAAAAGGAGGGGTTTGAAGAGATATTTGTACACCCACGTTCATAGCATTATTCATGATAGGTAAAAGATGGATGCACCCCAAGTGTCCATTGATAGACGAATGGATAAGCAACATGTGGTATATGCATGCAAAGGAATATTATTCAGCCTTGAAAAGGAAGGAAATTCTGGTAATGCTACAGTAAGGATAAAACTTGAGGGCCTTATGCTAAATGAAATAAGCCACTCACTAAACAGCAAACACCGTATGATTCCACTTATATGAGATACCTTGCGTAGTCAAAGTCATAGAGGCAAAAAGTAGAATGGTGATTTTGAGGGGCTAGGAACAGGGGGAATGGGGAAATATTGTTTAATGGGTACAGGGTTTCAGTTTTCCAAGAAGAAAAGAGCTATGGAAATGGATAGTGGTGATGGTTGAACACATATTGGATATATTTAATACCACTAAACTGTACACTTAAAAGTGGTTAAGATGGTAAGTTTTCTGTTGTTTATTTTCTCACAGTAAACAAAATTGAACAAAATTCAGTATATAAAAAGAGTAGAAAATATATCATGACCAAGTGGAGTTTATCATAAGATGCAAGATTGGTTCACTATTCATAAATCAATCAATGCAATTCACCATATCAACAGACTAAAGAAGAAAAACCATATGATCATCTCAATAGATGCAGGAAAAGCATTTTAAGAAACATTTGTTATTCATTCCTGAAAAAACTCTCAGAAAACTAGGAATAAAAGTGAACTTCCACTACCTGATAAAGGCCATGAATGAAAAACCTACAGCTAATATCATACTTAATAGTGAAAGACTTGAATGCTTTCCCCCTAAAGTCAGAACAAAGCAAGGATGCTGGCTCTCACCACTCTTATTCGTCATTTTCCGGAAGGTCCTAGCTAGTGCAATGAGGCAAGAAAAAGAGGCATACAGAGTGGAAAGGAAGAAATAAAAATGCCTTTATTTGTAGATACCATGATTGTCTGTGTAGAAAATCCCAAAGACTCTCCAAAAAACTCCTGGATATAGTAGGTAAAATTAGGAAGGTCACAAGATCCAAGGTCAATATATGAAAACTGTCGTACTTTTCTAACAGCAAACATTTGAACTTGAAGACTTTTTAAAGTGCTCTTTAAAATAGCATTCAGGGAATTCCAGTGGTCCAGTGGTTAGGACTTGGAGCTTTCACTGCAGTGACCTGTGTTCAGTCCCTGGTCGGGGAACTAAGATCCAACAAGCTTCAAGGTGTGGCCAAAAAAAAAAAAAAAAGCATCCAAACTATTTAAATACTTAGGGAAAATATAACAAAATATGTGTAAGATTTGTATGTTAAAAACTACAAAATTGATGAGAGAAGTTAGAGAAGACCTAATATCGGTAGTGAGATATTTTGGGTTCATAAGTGGGGAGACTCAATATTATCAGAATGTAATTTCTTCCCAAAATGATGTGTAGATTCAATGAAATTACAACCACAATCTCAGCAGCCATTTTTTTGTGGAAATTAATAGGCTAGTTCTAAAATTTATATTGAGAGGCAAAGAACATAGAGTAGCCAAAGCAATTTTTTAATTTAATTTTTACTTTATATTGGAGTATAGTTGATTTACCATGTCGTGTTAGTTTCAGGTGTGCAACAAAGTGATTCAGTTACACATAAACATTTACCCATTTTTTAAAAATTTATTTTTGGCTGTGTTGGGTTTTCGTTTCTGTGCATGGGCTTTCTCTAGTTGCGGCAAGCGGGGTCTGTTCTTCATCGCGGTGAGTGGGCTTCTCATTGTCGTGGCTTCTCTTGTTGCGGAGCACAGGCTCTAGACGCGCAGGCTCAGTAGTTGTGGCTCACGGGCTTAGTTGCTCCGCGGCATGTGGGATCTTCTTGGAGCAGGGCTTGAACCCATGTCCTCTGCATTGACAGGCGGATTCTCAACCACTGCGCCACCAGGGAAGTCTCCACTTTCAGCTTTTTAAAGAATCTCCATACTGTTCTTCATAGCGGTTGTACCAATTTACATTCCCACCAACAGTGTAGGAGGGTTCCCTTTTCCCCACACCTGCTCCAGTATTTGTTATTTGTAGACTTTCTGATGATGGCCATTCTGACCAGAGTGAGGTGGTACCTCCTTGTGGTTTTGATTTGCATTTCTCTAATAACGAGCAGTGTTGAGCATGTTTTCATGTGCTTTTTGGCCCTCTGTATGTCTTCTTTAGAGAAATGTCTATTTAGATCTTCTGCCTATTTTTTGAATGGGTTGTTGGTTTTTTTGATATTAAGCTGCATGAGCTGTTTGTATATTTTGGAGATTAATGCTTTGTTGGTAGCTGCATTTGCAGATATTTTCTCCCATTCTGTGGGTTGTCTTTTCATGTTGTTTATGGTTTCCTTTGCTGTGCAAAAGCTTTTAAGTTTCATTAGGTCCCATTTGTTTATTTTTGTTTTTATTTTCATTATTGTAGGAGGTGGATCCAAAAAGATACTGCTGTGATTTATGTCATAAAGTATTCTGCCTGTGTTTTCCTCTAAGAGTTTTATAGTATCCGGTCTTACATTTAGGTCTTTAATCCATTTTGAGCTTATTTTTGCGTATGGTGTTAGGGAGTGTTCTAATTTCATTCTTTTACATGTAGCTGTCCAGTTTACCCAGCACCACTTACTGAAGAGACTATCTTTTCTCCGTTGTATAGCTTTGCCTCCTTTGTCATAAATTGCCCATAGGTGTGTGGGTTTATTTCTGGGTTTTCTATCCTGTTCCGTTGTTCTATATTTTATTTTTGTGCCAGTGCCATACTGTTTTGATGACTGTAGCCTTGTAGTATATTCTGAAGTCAGGGATCCTGATTCCTCCAGCTCTGTTTTTCTTTCTCAGGATTGCTTTGGCTATTTGGGGTCTTTTGTTTATCCATACAAATTTTTTAAACTTTTTGTTCTAGTTTAGTTCTGTGAAAAATGCTGTTGGTAATTTGTAGGGATTGAATCTGTAGATTGCCTTGGGTAGTAGAGTCATTCTGACGGTAATGATTCTCCCAATCCAAGGACATGGTATATCTTTCCATCTGTTTGTGTCGTCTTCTGTTTCTTTCATCAGCACCTTACAGTTTCCAGATTACAGGTCTTTTGTCTTGATCTTTGCTTTTGTTTATTCCAACGAATTTTATTCTTTTTGATGTGATGGTATATGGGATTGTTTTCCTTAATTTCTCTTTCTGATCTTTTGTCGTTAGTGTATAGAAATGCAAGAGATTTCTGTGTATTAGTTTTGTATCCTGCAGCTTTACCAAATTTATTGATGAGCTCTAGTCGTTTTCTGGTAGCATCTTTAGGATTCTCTATGTACAGTATCATGTCATCTGCAAACAGTGACAGCTTTACTTCTTCTTCTCCAGTTTGGATTCCTTTTATTTATTTTTCTTCTCTGATTGCCATGGCTGAGACTTGTAAAACTATGTTGAGTATAAGTGGCGAGAGTGGACATCCTTGTCTTGTTTCTGATCTTAGAGGAAATGTTTTCAGCTTTTCACCATTGAGTGTGATGTTAGCTGTGGGTTTGTCATATATGGCCTTTATTATGTTGAGGTAGTTTCCCTCTGTGCTCACTTTCTGGGGAGAATTTATCATAATTCGGTGTTGAATTTTGTCAAAAGCTTTTTCTGCATCTATTGAGATGATCATATGGTTTTTATTATGTTTGTTAATGTGGTGTATCACATTGATTGATTTGCAGATATTGAAAAATTCTTGCATCCCTGGGATAAATCCCACTTGATCATGGTTTCTGATCCTTTGAATGTATTGTTGGATTACATTTGCTAGTATTTTGTTGAGGATTTTTGCATCTGTGTTCATCATTCGTATTGGTCTGTAATTTGTGTGTGTGTGTGTGTGTGTGTGTGTGTGTGGTATCTTTGTCTGTTTTTGGTATCAGGGTGATGGTTTTGGTATCAGAATGAGTTTGTGGATGTTCTTTCCTCTGCAGTTTTTTGGAATAGTTTCAAAAGGATAGGTGTTAACTCTTCTCTAAATGTTTGATAGAATTCTCTTGTGAAGCCATCTAGTCATGGACTTTTGTTTGTTTGAAGTTTTTAAATCCCAGTTTCAATTTCAGTACTTGTGATGGGTCTGTTCATATTTTCTATTTCTTCCTGGTTCAGTCTTTGAAGACTGTACCTTTCTAAGGATTTGTCCATTTTACTGGCATAGGGTTGCTCATAGTAGTCTCTTATGATCCTTTGTATTTCTGTGGTGTCAGTTGTAACTTCTCCTTTTTAATTTCTAATTTTATTTTATTTTTTGGGAGGGGGGTTTAAAAAATTTTTTTTAATTGAAGTATACTTGATTTACAATGTTGTGTTAGTTTCTGGTGTACAGCAAAGTGGTTCATATATATTTGTGATATATATATATTATATATTATTTTTCATATTCTTTTCCATTATGGTTTATTACAGGATATAGACTATAGTTCCCTGTGCTATACAATTGGACCTTGTTGTTTATCTCTTTTATATATAGTAGTTTGTATCTGCTAATCCCAAACTTCTGATTTATTTCTCCCCCTCCATTCCCCCTTTGGTAACCATAAGTTTACTTTCTATGTCTGTGAGTCTTCATTTCTAATTTTATTGATTTGAGCCTTCTACCTCTTTTTCTTGATGAAGCTGGCTAAAGGTTTATCAATTGTGTTTATCTTCTGAAAGAACCAGCTTTTAGTTTTGTTGATCTTTGCTGTTGTTTTCTCTCATTCCTGTGAGAAAACCTCAGCAATGTAATTACTTTCCTGTTCGTGGGTTGCCCACCCAGCGGGCATGCGATTTGATTGTATTGCGAAGGCACCCCTCCTACTGTCTTGTGGCTTCTTCTTTGTCTTTGGATGTAGAATATCTTTTTTTGGGTAGGTTCTAGTCTTTTTTTGTTGATGGTTGTTCAGTAGTTAGTTGTGATTTTGGTGTTTTCATGAGAGGAGGTGAGCTCAAGTCCTTCTACTCTGCCATCTTGTCTCCAATCATGCTGTTATCTCAATCTCTAATTGCTTTTTATTAAATAAGCTCTTTCCAGTGTTTTTCAAACCCCCTGCTGGCTCATGATGAAGCTTCTTTGGGTCCTCTTTAAAGATGGGTGTCCGCTGTGGTCAATCAGAGCTACCTTGTTTCTTTTTTTTAAATTAATTAATTAATTAATTTACTTATTTGGTTGTGTCGGGTCTTAGTTGTGGCAGGCGGGCTCCTTAGTTATGGCAGTCAGGCTCCTTAGTTGCAGCAGGCGGTCTCCTTAGTTGTGGCATGTGAACTGTTAGTTGAGGCATGCGTGTGGGATCTAGTTCCCAGACCAGCGATCGAACCCGGGCCCCCTGCCTTGGGAGCATGGAGTCTTAACCACTGTGCCACCAGGGAAGTCCCAACCTTGAGGTTCTTATATACTGGGAAGCTGGAGATCTGGGATGGTGCTGAGCATCAAGAATGGCCCAGAGTCAAGATTCCAGTAGGCTGTTCTGGATTGCTCATTATTTTTTGTGGACTCCATAGTTTGGCTTCTGTATCCACCACCCTAACCCAGGAGAAACTTCCCCGAATTCACTGTACAAGCAGTGCAGAACAGTACTCTTTCTCTACTCCTCGGAAAGCTGAGGTAAGATTTGCCATTGGAAAAATCAAAGCTTCTGGGCTGCTGTTTTTCTTTTTTTTTTAAAGTATGGTAAGAACATAAAATACAGAAGATGAGATCTACTCTCTTAATAAATTGGTATACAGTATTGTTAACTACAAGCACAATGTCATGTAGCAGATCTGTAGAATTTTTTATCTTTTACTACTGGAAGTTTATACCCATTGAATAGCAACTCCCCATTTCCCCTTTCCTCCAGACCCTGGCTACCACCATTCTTCTTGTACTTTGGTGACTGACTACTTTAGATAACTCATACAAGTGGAATAATGCAGTATTTGTCCTGGCTGGCTTATTTCATTTTGTATAAGGTCCTCAAATTTCATCCATGCTGTAGCATACAAAACAATATCCTTCTTTTTATGGCTGAATAATATTTCACTGTATGTATATGCCACATTTTCTTTATGCATTCATCTGTTGACTAATATTTAGATTGTTTCCACCTTTTAGCTCTTGTGAACAGCGCTTCAGTGAACATGGGAGTGTAGATATCTCTTTGATATCTTGAGTTCAATTCTCTTGGATAAATACCCAGTAATTGGATTGCTGGGTCATATGGTAGTTCTATTTTTAATTTTTGAGAAACCTCCATACTATTCTCCATAGTGGCTGCACCATCTGACATTGTCACCATCAGTGTACCAGGCTTACAGTTTCTGTACAGCCGCACCAACACTTGTTATTTTGTTTTTTTGATAATGGCCATCCTGAGAGGTGTGAGGTGATATCTCATTGTGGTTTTTTGATTTGCATTTCCCTGATGATGAGCATCTTTTCGTTTGTAGATCTTCTTTGGAGAAATGTCTCCCCAAGTCTTTTGAGCATCTTTTCGTATAACTGTTGGCTATTTGTAGATCTTCTTTGGAGAAATGTCTCCCCAAGTCTTTTGCCCATTTTTAACCAGTTTATTTGTTTTTTTGCTGTTGGGTAGTAGTAGTTCCTTATATATTTTGAATATTAATCTCTTGTCAGTTTGCAAATACTCTCTCCCTTTCCATAAGTTGCCTTTTCACTCTTGATTCTTTACTTTGCTGTGCAGAAGCTTTTTAGTTTGATGTAGCCCCACTTGTCTATTTTTGCTTTTGCTGTGTATCCTTTTGGTGTTCAAATCAGTGCCAAGACCAGTGTCGTGAAGATTTTCCCCTATGTTTTCTTCTTGGAGTTTTAGAGTTTCAGGTCTTGTATTTAAATTTTTAGTACATTTTGAGTTGATATATATGTATGGTGTAAAATAAGGGTCCAGTTTCATCCTTTTGCATGTGGCTATCCAGTTTTCCCAGCATCGTTTGTTGAAGAGACTAACCTTTCCCCGTTATGTATTCTTGGTATGCTTGTCAAAGAGCAGTTGACCATATATGAAGACAATGAGAGATTGGTGAGTGGAAAGACACATAGGCCAATGGAATAGAATACAGAGTACAGGAACAGACCACACAAACACGGTCTGATTTTGGACAAAGATGCCAAGATAACTCTTTGGAATAGAGATAGTCTTTTCAAAAACTTGGTGCCGGAATAATTGACATCCATATTTTTAAAAATGTACCTTGGGCTTCCTTGGTGGCGCAGTGGTTGAGAATCTGCCTGCTAATGCAGGGGACATGGGTTCGAGCCCTGGTCTGGGAGGATCCCACATGCCGCGGAGCAACTAGGCCCATGAGCCACAACTACTGAGCCTGCGTGTCTGGAGCCTGTGCTCCGTAACAAGAGAGGCCCGCACACTGCGATGAAGAGTGGCCCCCACTTGCCACAACTAGAGAAAGCCCTCACACAGCAACGAAGACCCAACACAGCAAAAATAAATAAAATACATTTTAAAAAGAAGAAAAAAACCTTAAAAAATTAAAAAAAATGAACCTTGTATGTATACAAAAATTAACTAAAAATGTGTAATAGATCAAAATGTAAAATTTAAAACTACAGCACTTCTAGAACTTCCTGTTGCATCTGTTAGCCACATGTGGCTATTTAACTTTAAATAATTAAAACTAAATACAGTGTGACAGTTCAGCTGCTTAGTTGTTCTAGCCACGTGTCAAGTCCTCAGTGGCCTTGGGTGGCTAACTAAAGGTGTATTGATTAGCTCAGATTACAGCATTTTTCTTTTCTTTTTTTTTTTTGAGCTTGGTGGGAAAGGCTTTTCTGTTTTTTTAAAAATACATTTCATTATTATTCTTTTACATCTTTATTGGATTATAATTGCTTTGTAATGTTGTGTTAGTTTCTGCTGTATAACAAAGTGAATCAGCTATATGTATACCTGTATCCATTCTCTCTTGCACCTCCCTCCCACCCTCCCCATCCCACCCCTCTAGGATGACACAGAGCACTGAGCTGGCCTCCCAGTGCTATATAGCAGCTTCCCACTAGCTCTCTGTTTCACACATGGTAGTGTATATATTGTCAGTGCTAGTCCCTCAGTTCGTCCCACCCTCCCCTTCCCTCCCTGTGTCCACAAGTCCATTCTCTATGTCTGCATCTCTATTCCTGTCCTGCCACTAGGTTCATCAGTACCATTTTTCTACATTCCATATATATACGTTAATACATAGTATTTGTTTTTCTGACTTACTTCACTCTGTATGACAGACTCTAAGTGCATCCACATCACTACATATGACTCAATTTCTTTCCTTTTTATGGCTGAGTAATATTCCACTGTATATATGTGCCACATCTTCTTTATCCATTCATCAGTCAATGGACATTCAGGTTGATTCCATGTCCTGTCTATTGTAAATAGAGCTGCAGTGAACATTTTGGTACATGATTCTTTTTGAATTATGGTTTTCTCAGGGTATATGCCCAGTAGTGGGATTGCTGGGTCATATGGTAGTTCTATTTTTAGTTTTTTAAGGAATCTCCATACTGTTTTCCATAGTGGCTGTATCAATTTACATTCCCACCAACAGTGTGAGAGGGTTCCCTTTTCTCCACACCCTCTCCAGCATTTATTGCCTGTAGTTTTTTTGATGATGGCCATTCTGACCAGTGTGAGGTGACACCTCATTGCAGTTTTGATTTGCATTTCTCTAATGATTAGTGATGTTGAGCATCTTTTCATGTGTTTGTTAGACATCTGTGTGTCTTCTTTGGAGAAATGTCTATTTAGGTCTTCTGCCCATTTTTGGATTAGGTTTTTCGTTTTTTTGATATTGAGCTGCATGAGCTGTTTATATATTTTGGAGATTAATCCTTTGTCAGTTGTTTCGTTTGCAAATATTTTCTCCCATTCTGAGGGTTGTCTTTTCATCTTGTTTATGGTTTCCTTTGCTGTGCAAAAGCTTTTAAGTTTCATTAGGTCCCATGTATTTATTTTTGTTTTTATTTTCATTACTCTAGGAGGTGGCTCAAAAGGGATCTTGCTGTCAAAGAGTGTTCTGCCTGTGTTTTCCTCTAAGAGTTTTATAGTGTCTGGCTTTACATTTAGGTCTTTAATCCATTTTGAGTATATTTTTGTGTATGGTGTTAGGAGGTGTTCTAATTTCGTTCTTTTACATGTAGCTGTCTTGTTTTCCTAGCACCACATATTGAAGAGGCTGTCTTTTCTCCATTGTATATTCTTGCCTCCTTTGTCACAGATAAGGTGACCATATGTGTGTGGGTTTATCTCTGGGCTTTCTATCCTGTTCCATTGATCTATATTTCTGTTTTTGTGCCAGTACCATACTGTCTTGATTACTCTAGCTTAGATTAGAGGATATTTCTATCATCACAGAAAACAGTCTTATGCACTGCTATTCTAGAAGAAAACATAGGAGAAAATCTTTGGGATCTTAGTTAGGCAAAGATTTCTTAGGACACAAAAATTGTGACCATAAAAAAAAAAATGGATAAATTGGGTTTCATCAAAATTAAAAACATAAGGTTTTTGAAAAGCTGTGCTAAGAAAATGAAAAGACAGTCCACAGACCAGGAAAGAAATATTTTCAAAACATATATTTGATAAAGAATTGGCAACCAGAATATTAAAATTTTTTTCAAAATTCAGTAATATCAAAGAAATTAAAAAGTGAGCAAAAAGTTTGAAAAAACATTTCACCAAAGAAGATATATGAATGGCATATTATTTAAAATTTCTAATCTTATATAGGTATGTTTTGTTGTATGTTTGTTTAATCAGCAGTGGTTATCTGGTTGGGAAGTTTTTGATCCACTTTTGTTTTCTTTGTACCTCACTGGATCTTAACTTTTTTAAAAAAATTAATTAATTATTTTTTATCAGAGTAAAATTGCTTTACAATGTTATGTTAGTTTCTGCTGTACAATGAAGTGAGTCAGCTATATGTATACCTATATCCCCTCCCTCTTGGACCTCCCTCCCACTCCCCCCATCCCACCCACCTTGGTCGTCACAGAGCCCCAGGCTGAGCTTCGTGTGCTACACAGCAGGTTCCCACTAGCTGTCTATTTTACACATGGTAGTGTATGTCAAACCTAATTTCCCAATTTGTCCCACTCCCTCTTTCCTCCACTGTGTCCACATGTCTTTTCTCTACATCTGCGTCTCTATTCCTGCCCTACAAATAGGTTCATCTGTACCATTTTTCTAGATTCCACATATATGCCTTAATATACGATATTTGTTTTTCTCTTTCTGGCTTCCTTCACTCTGTATGACAGACTCTAGGTCCATCCACATCTTTACAAATGACCCAGTTTCATTCCTCTTTATGGCTGAATAATATTCCATTGTAAATATGTACCACATCTTCTTTATCCATTCTTCTGTTGATGGACCATTTAGGTTGCTTCCATGTCCTGGCTATTGTAAATAATGCTGCAGTGAATATTGGTGTGCATGAATCTTTTCAAATTATGGTTTTCTCTGGGTATATGCCCAGTAGTGGGATTGCTGGGTCATATGGTAGTTCTATTTTTAGTTTTTTAGGAAACCTCCATACTGTTCTCCATAGTGGCCGTTCCAATTTACATTCCCACCAACAGTGCAGGAGGGTTCCCTTTTCTCCACACCCTGTCCAGCATTTATTGTTTGTAGATTTGTTGATGATGGCCATTCTGACCTGTGTGAGGTGATACCTCACTGTGGTTTTGATTTGCATTTCTCTAATGATTAGTGATGTTGAGCATGTTTTCATGTGCCTCTTGTACATCTGTATGTCTTCTTTGGAGAAATGTCTGTTTAGGTCTTTTGCCTGTTTTTAAATTGGGTTGTTTGTTTTTTTGATACTGAGCTGCATGAGCTGCTTGCGTATTTTGGAGATTAATCCTTTGTCCGTCGCTTCATTTTCAAATATATTCTCCCATTCTGTGGGTTGTCTTTTCATCTTGTTTATGGTTTCCTTTGCTGTGCAAAAGCTTTTAAGTTTAATTAGGGCCCATTTGTTTATTTTTGTTTTTATTTTCATTATGAGGTGGGTCAAAAAATATCTTGCTGTGGTTTATATCGAATAGTGTTTTTCCTACGTTTTCGTCTAGAGTTTTATAGTGTCCAGTGTTAACATTTAGGTCTTTAATCCATTTTGAGTTTATTTTTGTGTATGGTGTTAGGGAGTGTTCTAATTTTGTTATTTTAAATGTAGCTGTCCTGTTTTCCCAGCACCACTTATTGACGAGGTTGTCTTTTCTCCATTGTATGTTCTTGCCTCCTTTGTCATAACTTAGGTGACCATATGTGCATGGGCTTATTTCTGGGCTTTCCATCCTGTGCCATTGATCTCTATTTCTGTTTTTGTGCTGGTACCATACTGTGTTGATTACTGTAGCTTTGTAGTATAGTCTGAAGTCTGGGAGCTTGACTCCTCCAGCTCCGTTTTTCTTTCTGAAGATTGCTTTGGCTATTCAGGGTCTTTTGTGTTCCCATATAAATTGTAAAATTAGTTCTAATTCTGTGAAGAATGCTATTGGTAGTTTGATAGGGATTGCATTGAATCTGTAGATTGCTTTGGATAGTATAGTCATTTTTACAATATTGATTCCTCCAATCCAAGAACATGGTATATTTCTTCATCTGTTTATGTCATCTTTGATTTCATTCATAAGAGTTTTATAGTTTTCTGAGTACAAGTCTTTTTTCTCCTTAGGTAGGTTTATTCCTAGGTATTCTTTTTGTTGCAGTGGAAAATGGGAGTGTCTCCTTAATTTCTTTTTATGATTTTTCATCATTATTGTATAGGAATACCAGAGACTTGTGTGTATTAGTTTTGTATCCTGCAACCTTACCAAATTCATTGATTTGTTTTAGTAGTTTTCTGGTGGCATCTTTAGGATTCTCTACGTATAGTATCATGTCATTTGCAAACACTGACAGTTTTTATCTTCTTTTTCAATTTGGATTCCTTTTATTTCTTTTTCTTCTCTGATTGCCATGGCTAGGAATTCCAAAAGTGTGTTAAATAAGAGTGGTGAGAGTGGACATCCTTGTCTCGTTCCTGATCTTAGTGGAAATGCTTTCAGTTTTTCACCATTGAGTATGATGTTGGTTGTGGGTTTGTCATATGTGGCCTTTATTATGTTGAGGTAGGTTCCCTCTCTGTCCATTTTCTGGAGAGTTCTTATCACAAAAGAATGTTGAATTTTATCAAAAGCTTTTTTTGCATCTGTCGAGATGATCATATGGTTTTTATTCCTTGTTAATATCATGTATCACATTGATTGATTTGCATATATTGAAGAATCCTTGCCTTCTTGGGATAAATCCCACTTGATCATGGTGTAGATACTTTTAATGTGTTGCTGGATGCTGTTTGCTAGTATTTTGTTCAGGATATTTGCATCTGTGTTCATCAGTGATATTGGTATGTAATTTTCTTTTTTTGTGATATCTTTGGTTTTGGTGTCAGGGTCACGGTGTCTTCGTAGAACGAATTTGGGAGTGTTTCTCCCTCTGCAGTATTTTGGAAGAGTTTGAGAAGGATAGGGGTTAGCTCTTCTCTAAATGTTTGATAGAATTCACCTGTGAAGCCATCTGGTCCTGGACTTTAGTTTGTTGGAAGAGTTTTAATTACAGTTTCAATTTCATTACTTGTGATAGGTCTATTTATATTTTATAATTCTTCCTGGTTCAGTCTTGGAAAATTGCACCTTTCCATGAGTTTGTGTATTTCTTTGTGGTTGTCCATTTCATTGGCATATAGTCGTTTGTAGTAGTCTTTTATAGTGCATTGTATTTCTGTGGTGTAGGTTGTGATTTCTCCTTTTTTGTTTCTCATTTTATTGATTTGTGTCCTCTCCCTTTTTTTCTTGATGAGTCTGGCTAAAGTTTTATCAATTTTGTTTATCTTCTCAAAGAACCAGCTGTTAGTTTTATTGATCTTTGCTGTTGTTTTCTTCGTTTCTCTTTCATTTATTTCTGCTCTGATCTTTATGATTTCTTTCCTTCTACTGACTTTGGGTTTTGTTTGTTCTTCTTTCTCTAGTTGCTTTAGGTGTAAGGTTAGATTGTTTGAGATTTTTCTTGTTTCTTGAGATGAGATTGAATTGCTGTAAACTTCCCTCTTAGAACTGCCTTTGCTGCATCCCATAGGTTTTGGGTTGTCGTGTCGTGTTTTGGTGTCGTTTGTTTCTATGTATTTTTAAAATTTCTTCTTTGATTTCTTCAGTGCTCTCTTGGTTATTTATTAGCACACTGTTTATCCTTCATGTATTTGTGTTTTTCACAAATTTTTTCCTGTAACTGATTTCCAGTCTCATAGCATTGTGGTCTGAAAAGATGCTCGATGTGATTTCAATTTTCTTAAATTTACCGAGGCTTGATTTGTGACCCAAGGTGTGATCTATCCTGGAGAATGTTCTGTGTGCACTTGAGAAGAAAGTGTATTCTGCCACTTTCAGGTGGAATGTCCTATAGATATCAGTTAAATCTATCTGGTCTGTTGTGTCATTTAAAGCTCATGTTTCCTTATTTACTTTCTGTTTAATTGATCTGTCCACTGGTGTAAGTGGGGGTGTTAAAGTCCCCTACTATTATTGTGTTACTGTTCATTTCCCCTTTTATGGTTGTTAGCATTTACTTTATGTACTGAGGTGCTCCTATGTTGGGTGCATAAATATTTACAATTGTTATATCTTCTTCTTGGATTGATCCCTTGATCATTACGTAGTGTCCTTCCTTATCTCTTGTAACAGTCTTTATTTCAAAGTCTATTTCATCTGATACAATTATGGCTACTCCAGCTTTCTTGTGATTTCCATTTGCATGGCATATCTTTTTCCATGCCTTCACTTTCAGTCTGTATGTATCCCTAGGTCTGAAGTGGGTCTCTTGTAGACAGCACATATATGTGTCTTGTTTTTGTATCCATTCAGCCAGTCTTTGTCTTTTGGTTGGAGTATTTAATCCATTTACATTCAAGGTTATTATCGATATGTATGTTCCTGTTACCATTTTCTTAATTGTTTTGGGTTTGTTTCTGTGGGTCCTTTTTTTCTCTTGTGTTCCCTGCCTAGAGAAGTTCCTTTAGCATTTGTTGTAAAGCTGGTTTGGTGGTGCTGAATTCTCATAGCTTTTGCTTGTCTGTGAAGCTTTTGGTTTCTCTGTGGAGTCTGAATGAGATCAGTGCTGGGTAGAGTAATCTTTGTTGTAGGTTTTTCTCTCTCTCATCACTTGAAGTATATGCTGCCACTCCCTTCTGGCTCGCAGAGTTTCTGCTGAAAAATCAGCTGATAACCTTCTGGGGATTCCTTTGTATGTTATTTTTTGCTTTTCCTTTGCTGCTTTTAATATTTTTTCTTTGTTTTTAATTTTTGTTAGTTTTATTAATATGTGTTTTGTTGTGTTTCTCCTAGGGTTTATCCTGTATGGGACTCTGTGCTTCCTGGACTTGTGTAACTATTTCCTTTCCCATGTTAGGGAAGTTTTCGACTATAATCTCTTCAAATATTTTCTCAGACTCTTTCTTTTTCTTCTTCTGCGACCCCTATAATTCAAATGTTGGTGCGTTTAGTGTTGTCCCAGAGGTCTCTGAGACTGTCCTCGATTCTTTTCATTCTTTTTTCTTTATTCTGCTCCTCAGCAGTTATTTCTACCATTCTGTCTTCCAGCTCACTTATCCGTTCTTCTGCCTCAGTTACTCTGTTATTGATTCCTTCTAGTGTATTTTCATTTCAGTTACTGTGTTGTTCATCTGTATTTGTTTGTTCTTTAGTTCTTTTAGATCTTTGTTAAACATTTCTTTTATTTTCTCAATCCATGCCTCCATTCTGTTTCCATGATTTTGGATCATCTTTACTATCATTACTCTGAATTGTTTTTCAGGCAGATTGCATATTTCCTCTTCATTTATTTGGTCTTGTAGGTTTTAACCTTGCTCTTTCATCTGTGACATATTTTTTGTCATCTCATTTTTTTTTTTTTTTTTGATGGGTGGGTTTGTGATCCTGTCTTACTGGTTGTTTGGCCTGAGGCTTCCAACACTGGAGTTTTTAGGCTGTTGGGTAGAGCTGGGTCTTGTTGATCAGATGAGCACCTGTGGGAGACCTCGCTCTGATGAATATTCCCTGGGGTCTGAGGTTCTGTGTTAGTCCAGTGGTTTGGACTTGGACTTTCTATTGCAGGAGCTCTGGCCCGACCCCTGGCTCAGAAACCAAGATCCTGTGAGCTGAAAAGGGTGGAAAAAAAAAAAAAAAAAAGAAAAGAAAAGAAAAAAGGAGCAGAACGATAACAAAGAGGAAAAAATAAAATAAGATTAGAAAACTAACAGATATGTTAGAAAGAATAGAAAAATAAAAATTTAGATAGAACAACAACCAGAAGGTAAAACAGAACCACAATAGTTAAATTCAGGAGGGGGAAAAAAAAGCCGGAAAAGGCCTTGGCTGTGCTGGGTGGGGCTTAGGCAGGGGTGGGGTTTAGGCAGTGGGCAGGACTTATGCTTAGGACCCACAGGGCCGGAAAAGGCCGGGTGGGGTGGGGGATGTTGGGGGGGTTTAGCCTTAATGCAGCAGGAGGGGCCCAGGAGTGCCTCTGGCCCTGGAGGGCAGAGGAGCAGGTCCAGGACCCCAGCAGGCTCACTGGGCCCGAGTGGGCGGGGGAAGTGCTAGTCCCGTTCCCCGCATTCTGTGATCTGGAGGGCCCCTCCCCGTTGACCTCTCTTCTTCCCCCCTCCTCCCTCCTATGCCCCTAGCACCTACGTGGCTGGAGGGAGCCTTGGAAATCAGGGGACCAGACCTGGAAGCCCAACAGTCCTCCCAGAGCCAGGTGGGTGGGGGAAACACCTGCGGTGCTTCCCCTGATCCCCTGGCCCAGGAGGGTCCCCCACATTTGCCTCTCCTCCTCTTCCCCCCTCCTCCCTCCCTCCTCTGCCCCTAGGACCAACGTGGCCTGGAGGGGGCCTTGAAGGGCGGGGACCCAGCCTGGGAGTCCAGGCTTCCCGGGGCTGAGTGGGCCTGGGCGACGCCTGCCACACCTCCCTGATCCTCCGGTCCTGGAGGCCCCCTCCCGCCCGCCTCCCTCCTATGCCCCTAGGACCAACACAGCCTACAGGGGGCCTCAGAGGGCCCGGCCCGGGAGCCCCGCAGGCTTCCTGGGCCTGATAGGGCAGGGGAAACGCCTGATCCTCCGAGCCCCCCAGGGTCTCTCCAGGCATGGGAACCCCTCCCGCCTCGAGCCACCCCTCAGGGGTGCTGGTCCTGTCCAGCCTCCATTTCTCCTCCCACCTCAGTGCCCCCATGTCCTACCCAGTCGCTTGGGGGTTCCTCCCCTCTCCTTGGGCATAGGTGTCCTGCACCAGTGTCCGACAGGCACCCTAGTTGTGGGGAGACGCAAACTCTGCGTCCTCACCTGCTGCCATCTTGGCTCTGCCCCCTCTTATTTTTGAAATGCTAATCCTTACAAGTAAAACCTGAGGTAATAAAAACTCTAATTAGGGGTGTGTGTGTGTGTGTGTGTGTGTTTGTATAAAAGTAAACACATTTTTAATAGCTGTTTCTGGTTCTCCAAGAGTATCAATAGTGAAAGTAAAAGGAAGCCACAGACTGTCTTCGGTAATCATATGTAGCTTCATCATTCTATATGGTCATGTTAATTAACTGACTTGTTCAGCCTGTTTGGACCATAAGAAATTGTGACCTTTCCAGTTGTATTCAAATCTGTCAAGCGTGAAAACAGGTGATTTGTTTTTCTTGTCTTAAACCTAAACAGCTGCCTGGTTTCTGCTGAGGCAAATGTGGTAGGCAGAATAATGGGCCCCTTAAAGATGTCCAAGTCCTAATGCCCAGAGCCTGTGAATGTATTACCTTACACGGCAAAAGGGATTTTGCGGTTGTGATTATGTTAAGGATTTTGAACTGAGGAGATTTCCTGGTTTATTCAAGTGGGACCCATGTCATCACAAGGCTCCTCGTAAGTAAAGGAGGGAGGCATAGCATCGTAGTCAGTGTGATAAAGGGTGTGAAGGGACTCGACTGGCCATTTCTAGCTTTACAGATGGCAGTAGGCAACGAGACAAGGAACACAGGCAGCCTCTAGAAGCTGAAAAAGGCAAGGAAGTAAATTCTCTACTAGGGCCTCCAGAAGGAATTCAACCCTGCCAACCCCTTTTTTTTTTTAAGATTTTTTTATTTTTTTGATGAAGACCATTTCTAAAGTCTTTATTGAATTTGTTACAGTATTGCTTCTGTGTTTTTTTTTTTTTCCCGGTACGTGGGCCTCTCACTGTTGTGGCCTCTCCCGTTGCAGAGCACAGGCTCCGGACGCGCAGGCTCAGCGGCCGTGGCTCACGGGCCCAGCCGCTCCGCGGCATGTGGGATCTTCCCGGACCGGGGCACGAACCCGTGTCCCCTGCATCGGCAGGCGGACTCTCAACCACTGCGCCACCAGGGAAGCCCTGTGTTGTTTTTTATTTATGTTTTGTTTTTTTGGCAGGGCACGTGGGATCTTAGCTCCCTGGCTAGCGATAGAACCTGCACCCCCTGCATGGAAGACAAAGTGTTAACTACTGGACCACCAGGAAGTCCCCTGCCAACCCATTTTAGACTTTGATAGACAAGCCAGCACAGGTTTATCTGTTCTAAGAATTGAAGAAGGAAGAGAGCTTGGGGTTGCCTGGTGAGAGGGAGGGGGCAGTGGGGGCTGGTTCGGGGTGTGAAGCAGGACTCCTGGGTCAGAGGCATTATGATTATCGGATAGTTATAGGAGTAAACGGTCCGCAGCAAAGAGAGTAGTGACTGCCTGACCTCTGGTTGTCTGTGCAACTCCTTTTGGGCCACTGCTAAATAGTCCTTCCTTAGTGAAAGACTCCTAATTGGCCTTGGCTCCAAAACCCTCAAGCAGATTACGTGAAGGTTCACAATCTTTTTTCCCCCTCAAGTGTTCTGAGCCCCTTTATTGGCAGGAATTGTGCTAGGTACTGAATGAAAAGAACTAGTTACAGACCTTACCCATAAGAACTCTTACTTTGCATCTCTTAGAACTCTTACCTGGTATTTACAGATCTTCCCCAAACAGGTGGACAGGTGGAGGCCCTAGCACCTTATCGGCAGGATTGCACCTGGCATAGTGAAGCGTTGGCCTAGAGAGGAAGGTATATGATACAGTCAGCCCTCCAATCTTTTGGATGTGGATCCTGTGGCTATGGAAGCTGAGTAAATGGAGGGCCGATTGTACTCCTTACGTAAAGGACATGAGCACCCGCGAATTTTGCTATCCAGGGGGGTCCCCGTGGATATCGAAGGGTGAGTGTATACCGTCAGATGACCTGCCTTTGAATCCCAGGTCTGATGTTCTAGTTTGGCCAAATCACTTCACCTTTCTAAATTGATTTCTTCTTCTCTAAGATAGGGAGTTATCAGGAAGGGGAAAAAAATAAAGCTATTTTAAAAGCTGGTTGCTCTTTGAGTTGAAAGCTAAAGACAGATGAATTATAGTCTTTTTTCGTTCTGTCAAGGTAAAGGGCTAATCTAGATGGGAGGGGTCGGGACCAGGGGGCTTACATTGTTCTGTATAATAAAGGAACAAGAATTTTTAGCTTTTACTGGAAGCTGGAGGGAAAATTTTTTTTGTTATTTTGCTTTTGTTTGGGCAGGAGTGGTGAGAGAAAGTGGGTCCTAGAATTAGGCTCAAGATGATACAAATGGCTACTCCACTGGCAGAAAAGGAAGGGGGTAGAGAGCTTCAGTGTCTGATTCTCAGTTTTAAATCGTTTCTTACTGTTTACTTGTTATTTATTTATTTGTTAAAACCTTCCTCTACTAAAGGTCTGCTTTTCACAACACCCAGGTGTTAATGTGTTTTGGAGACAGAGTAGAGACGGCTGTGTCTACACTAGGGTGGAGGGGAATAGAGAGGGGAGATGATGAGAATTAGCTGCAGTCAGGATTTCGGATGAGTAAGTGACAAGGGATTATTAGGAAGTTGGAAGCACTCACCTTAGGATCCTTGAAATGATTAAGGAAAGTCCTGGGCTTTGTACAGCTACGTGAGATGACGGTCTAAAGTTGGCATTTGAAGGCTAAGATGGTACAATTCAGGACCGTTTATGTGTCAGGGATGATACCTACTTAACCGGGTTGGGAGACTTCTACCTAAATGAGAATGTAGGTAAAAGCACTTCATAAACTAAGGAAATACATCGTCACCCCTAAGATAAAGTGTCTTCCCATGAAGATTTTGTAAAAGGAAGTCAGACGTACATTCAACTCCGATCACAAATATGAGAATAATTATCCGGAAGTTATGAGCTCTATAATAGTTTTCTTTCTTTATGAATTCAGTTCAAACGGATAGTAAAAACAATTTGGATGTTAAAGATACAGTTTTTAAAAATGACTCTGTATGTCCCAAGCATATCATGTTAAGACTTGGAGGTTTAGGATCCCACTGTAGTAACTTCAGGCCCGTCTAGTAGGAACAGAAGTAGCTTTGGTCGTGCAGTATTTAGCTGACATTGTGGATCGGCCTGAGCACAAGGAAATGATGATGTTGCAAAGGAATGGGAAATGACACGTGTCGGGTATATACTCGACACTTGACATATATTGTCTTTCATAAAGCTTATTGCTGCCCAAAGAAGTGGTAGCATCTCCAGTCTTTAGATGGTGGTTGAGGGAACGGGCAGGGTGTGTGTGTGTTGGGGGGTGTGTGTGAAAATTACAGTGATTAAAGAACTTGCTTAAAATCATAGCGTTGAAGTGGTAGAGCTGGCATGAAGACTCTTACCAGCCTCAGGGTCCAGTTCTTTCCCTCCCACCATGCTGCCACGGGGGCCCGGAAGTAAAGTGACACTCAGCAGCCGAGCCTTGTGTGGTTCTGGTTCCTTGTCCCAGTGTCACACCGCATCTTAATTGATTTTCTTCTGTAGAGCATTTACAGAAAGCTTCTGACAAGACTTCATGAGATGTTAGAGGTGACAGGTATGTGGGAAAAAAGATGAAGTCATTAGCTGAATTAAATTCTGGAGTGGACAGGTTAAATTCCTGGATTGCCTCAAGTTTCGTTTACATGGGACCAGCCGTCTTTCGTGAGGTCATGACAGAAACGCTGGCAAACTCTCTCCATTAGTGGGTCTTGCATGCAGTATGTACTTCTCCTATTGTGGGACTCTCTTTTTTGTTGTTGTTGTTCAGAATTCACCTTAGGGGTTTTCTCAGACTCGGCCTTCTTAATCTATAGTGGTTTTTAGCTTTCTTTTTTCTTTCCAGACCTGCGTGAATGATGCAGTTTCACTTCTGGGTGTCAGGATTCTCTGTCACACTGGTTTGTCATGACCTGAAAGTATTTTAAGTTTCTCTTTGCGTTAATTTTTTTTTTCTTTCTTTTAATGGAGTACCCTGGTGAGCTAGAGATTTGTTTTACCAAGTGAGTTTAAATCACCAGCAGCCGGAGGAGTTGTCCATGAGCATTGTCAGGCTTGACCAGATGTAAAACCCTGCCAGTGGTCTTTTTCTTTTCTTCAACTTGGTAGGTTTTGGGGTCCAGACTCGAAGGCTAGTTACGCTTCTGCATCAGCCTTTAGGTTGTTAAGAGTTGCCAAAGATGGCATACAATACCAGGGACGGAGAGTTGTTTGTTACCATGATCAGAACGGTCTTAGTTTATAGTTGCCATCCTAGCTCTCCCCTGTAGATAACTGACAAGTCCTAAGAGTCGTTCTGAGCTGCAGCCACCCACAAAAACCACATGCATGGCATTTTACTCAAAACTTTAACCACTGCTTTGTGATGCAAAACTGGTGGAATTTTGGGTACTTTCTGTAAAATCGAAATCTTTACGGGGGTTTTCCAACATTCTAGTTGATTGTTAACAAATGATCACTGTAACGAAGAGGAGAGAGCAGAGTTGGCTAATCAACACCGACTTCTGTGGTAGGTAGGATAGGATGCCAGTCTGTATGGAATCTTTCCACGTGGAGAAAGCCACGTTGACTGAGAGAACAGATTCTCCTTTTGAAAAATGCAATTAAATAAGAGATATTTATATGAGATTTGTAGTTGTAAAAGAGACTTTAGGAGCTTCTTATCTTTGCCACAAAGTTTTCAGTCTTGACAAAGTGATCATATTCAGGAGTTTCTAACTTGTAGATCCTCTTATGAAAGAGATTTGAAAAGAAAAAGAAATCCATTTGTATCGTAGGACAAAATACAGTTCTGCATAAGAACTTTCTGTAAAGTGAGAACTGTTACGGGAAACTGATTACGGATAAGATACTGTAGCCCGTTTCTGGAATGGGGATAGCAGGTGGAAGAGCTCTCTCCTGTTTAGCTGAGTCGGGAGTGCTTTGTTTATTCTGGAGCTAAGCCCTTGGGCAAGTCTCTTTACCACTGTAAGGCTCAGTTTCTCACCTTTAAAATGAAAGCTCCACTTCCATCTATGGTTTGGTAGATAAGAACATGTGGTCTCAAGAACCTTCAGTAGGAGTCCTTTGTTATTATATCCTGTCTTGTGTAAAGGTGACTTTGACTGTCATGTAAATTAAGCCTTCTATCAAGCACATTTTGTTTTTTAAAATCTGTGAAAACATTATTTTAGCAAAACTCAACTCTACTTGTGTAAGTATGTAGTTGTGATCCTTTTGTATTTAATATTATTGAGGGACTAAATTTCCTTCTATGTAGCCCAGAAGTCAGACTAATGGTCTCGTGATTAGCCTTAAAATAACTATCAGAAACTTTCAGGCTGTTTCTCATTAGCGCATTATCCCAACCAGCCGTAGCAGGAGGATACAGAAATCTATAATTGAGTTTTTTAAAAATTAATGAATTTATTATTTAGTTTTGGTTGCATTGGGTCTTTGTTGCTGCGCGCGGGCTTTCTCTAGTTGTGGTGAGCGGGGGCTACTCTTCGTTGTGGTGCGCGGGCTTCTCATGGCAGTGGCCTCTCTCGTTGCGGAGCACAGGCTCTAGGTGCACAGGCTTCAGTAGCTGTGGCATGTGGGCTCAGTAGTTACGGCTCGCGGGCTCTAGAGCGCAGGCTCAGTAGTTGTGGCACAAGGGCTTAGTTACTCCACGGCGTGTGGCATCTTCCTGGACCAGGGCTCGAACCCCTGTCCCCTGCATTGGCAGGCAAGTTCTTAACCATTGTGCCACCAGGGAAGCCCTATAATTGAGTTTTTAATGTGATAATTCCTTAGTTTACCATGAAGACCGTGGTAATTTCTCACTAGCACATAAGTAAAGCTTTGTTTAGTTTGCTACTGCAAAGACTGAGTTGCTGGTTAGCTTCCACAAATAAGGTATGCTTGCTTTGTAATTTATGTTAGGAAATGTTTAAACAGGGTGAAAGAGCAGTTTTTACAGGAGCAAAATCAAGCAACCTATTTTCAGAAAGTAGAACCAAATAAAACTAAACTGACTGAAGAACAACCAGTAATGAGCTTGGGAACAGGTAGGTTGAATCAAATTTTTAAAAAACAAAGTGAAAAGCGTATTTTGTGTGCGTGTGTGAGGAGTCAGGGCGCACAGCTTTAAGAGTATTTGCGGGGTCTTCCCTGGTGGCGCAGTGGTTGAGAGTCTGCCTGCTGATGCAGGGGACATGGGTTCGTGCCCCAGTCCGGGAAGATCCCACATGCCGCAGAGCGGCTGGGCCCGTGAGCCATGGCCGCTGAGCCTGCGCGTCCGGAGCCTGTGCTCCGCAACGGGAGAGGCCACAGCAGTGAGAGGCCCACGTACCACAAAAAAAAAAAATAAATAAATAGAGTATTTGCGCAGGATGAACTTTCGAGTAAAGCTCTAGGGCTCAGCAGGGTGGAAGCGGTATCTGCAGGGGGAAACGAGGTTCATCACTACGTAATTTCAGGGACATAAGTAGAAACGGGCCAGAAAATATGAACGTTAGAAAAGTGGAACGGAATTTCCCAGACCCTTTGACTTAACACGTGGCTTAGTTAAGGAAGTTGGCAAAATCTTCAAATATGAATCCGTGCTACAGAAAACTTCTAAAATTCAATAATCAGAGCCGAGAAGACTTTTTGCATGTTAGTAGTATGCTATCACATTTGTTTCTTAGCCCGATAGCACTAATTCTTCACCTCCGTGAGTAACTTTGAAGGTGACTTGGACCTTGATCCTTGAAATAGAAGTGTTGAAAAAGTGATGTCTGGAGAAAGGTGAAATCACAATCACACATCAAAGGCTGTAGGAGTTATAACTTCAAATTTTATGTTTCAGTTGTACCAGCTTTGTGTTCACACTCAAACTCCAAGGGTAGGATCTACCGCTTGTAGGGTGGAGTGGCATTCCGATTCCATTTATTTTCTGCTGAAGCTGGCGAGTTGAATGAAGATTGTATCTCAAGTGACAGGATTCGAATGAAACAGGACAAACCTGTAAAAGCTGCAACCTGAACGTGTCATTGCAGAACTCTGCAGTGAACGAGATGGGACGGGGCTTGGAGACAAACCACACACACTGCCTCTCCGTGCTGGGTAGCTCAGGAGATTGAAGGGAGATCCGAGGGGAGCAAGTCCTTGCTGGCTGGAGCTCACGTTCGGGGAGGGGTGGGGGGGGTCGGCACGGAGCGCCAATTTGTTTATAGATACAAGTACGTATCTGTCTTAGGCTTGCCTTATTATGGAAAAATTCTATGGAGATACGCTGCACTGAATGGAAAATTACTCACTTTTTTTTTAAAGTTATCAATTATAAAGTAGAAGCATTGGTTTTGAAACTAGTCATTTAACTGGAATTTAATCACGACCTAGTTCCCAACATTGGATGGTAATTATCCTTATTTAGCAAAGCACAGAGAAAAATCAGTGTTTGTTAAAAGAGCAACCACGGTGGGCATTGCTCTCAGGAGGGGACAGGTTTCACTACCTTTGGATAGACGAGTTAGCTTTTGTAAAACATTTTCAACTGTCTTGAAGGACTCTGACCGCTGGGCATGAGTGAGAACTAATCTCCCTGTTGGTGATTCCTTTGCACTGCAGGTAGCAAGATGCAGGTCCCCCAGGGAAAGTGCAGGAGTGGGAGCCTTACCATGTGCTACAGTGCTCGTGACAGTCTGCTTGGCAGTCACTTACCGAGAAGAACGAATGGCTGGCTACTGTATAAACCCTCCCCCATATCTGTTCAGGTAGTTCTCCGTTATCATGAATCAGGTAAGCATTTTTGGAATTAATCTGGTAGGCAGACCAGTTATACTTTAAATTGGTCCTAAAGGAAATATATAATTAATTGGAATAGCTGTTGTTATGACGCAAAGAAATGTCTAAATGAAAGCCACCAGCCAGTCACTGTATTTTATTCTGCATCATTTATTAAATATTATTTTTATATTTGCATTTACAAACTTTACTCATTTCAGAACTCTGCTTTCAATACATGTTTAACTTTTTTTGTAGAGAGATTCTCTTGTAAAATGAGATCCATGTACAAAACTAGGCAACAGATATAAAAGTTTCCTTTCATACTTTTTCATCCATCAAGAAAAGAAATAATGTGACAAAGAAATAAAACCCAACTGTGGCTCTTCCACAAGAATAACATGTCAGTGTTCAAACTATGAGCTCTAATGGGATCATATTTCATCTTTATATGGATGGATATAGTTTAATACTTCTTCGCTACTGTAGCATGTTGGTTCAGATGAAGGAAAAAAATCAGCTCTACTGCTTGGACTAGATAATCTAGAGCCCATGAATTACTCGTTTCTTGATAACGTGACACCAAAATTCACCTAGGAGATGACATTGATTGGCTAGCAGTATGCATTTACCTCAAGCGTGGCATAAAAAGTTCCCTTTAAAAAATTCACGGACTTGGCAAACTAAAGTCTGAGCCTCTAATTCAGCTCTCTTACTTAAAGAAATAGTTTAAAGGATCAATTCAGAAGCCTTAAAGTATCTTTGAAACTAAAGTTGCTTTTCTTAAAATGAATGCTGACTTGACAGTTCATAGGCTTGGAGCACTGTCACTACGAGACAGAGGCACTAGTGCCGCTAGCAATGAGAAGTAGTATCACCACAGGCTAATTATATGGTACAAAATGCCCGGGGGCCTGGAACTCACTATTGATATGATTTTGGCAGCAGCATCATTTGATGTTTGTTTAACCGTTTATTACATACTATTAACACACCAGCTTCAAAGATGTGCACTCCCCTTAGGATACTCAGGAGTTACAAATTTATTGTGATTGCATAATTGGTATTGCACAGTTCTATAAAAAACATAAATACTGGCTATTCTAGTTTTAAATACAAAATACATGTCATATACTTTTAAATCTATAATGTGGTTCAAGTGCAAATCAGGTGCTTTCTTTTAGTCCTTCCAAAAAAGGCATTTTTAATATTTTTGGCACAAATGACATTTCATCGTGCCAACAATTCTAATTACAATACATATATCCAAACCTTGAGGGTAGCAATCATATACATACGGTATAAAACTGAGTATTTACAAATATACTACGCATAAATGTAACCTCTGTGGGTGAATCAGAACGAATTAGCCATACCCACACTAAAAATAATTTAAAAAGGTAAATACGATTCCTTTATTTCATTTGCTTATGCTGGTTGCTGTGGGTTGACGTTCATGTGAGGAGGATGTCCTAGAAGACCAATTCTTTGTTTCTGCTTCCTTTGTTCTGTCATCTGGAAAGTTAAAAAGTTTCATCATTAGACCCAGACACTTCCTGTACGTCAAATCATATACTCAACCATAGATTACCTCTGTGGTTATGGTTTATACTGAAACCCACTTTCTACAGTGTACTGTCAGCGTATCAAACACAGAACTTCAAAAAGGACATCTTCCTAGGCAGAATGGGGAATTCGGTGCCTTAGGCAATGTGACATTCAGAAACGTTGCTTTCTACTTGTTTCATAAAGGAACAAAAAAACAGTTAAAGCACAAGATTCTTGATCGTTTCCCAAATCCACTTCCAACTGATAGCTTTGTATGACAGTAACAACACACTGAACTGTCAAGAAAAGCAGTGTGTTTAAAATCCTAGGTTTAAGAGAGATTAAGTCCACGGTCTTCAGGGGGTCTCGATTCCTCTCCAGGGACTCTTGGGCCGTTTTGATCTGCGAGAAAGAAATCACACAGCATTTCTAGGGAGATGATGAGGAATGTCCTCTCCTCTGAGGTCCAGGGTGACTAAATAACCTAATCATGGCCTGGCACTCAGTGGTGACTATTCCTTGCCACCTACAGACACTAAGGCCAGGAAAGACCATTTCCTAAGGCTGCTCAAATGAAACAGTGCTTTGCAAACCCAGAACAAGAGGTTGGTACCGTTTATTTCGGCTGCCGAACTAAATCAGTTCTCACACGGACAGGTATCCAGCTCTGTTCTGGCTATTTCAGGGCGTAATTAATTCCCTGCATTCACATTGCTCATAACCCAGGTAGTCCCAGCTCAGGATTTGATGCTGGGCCTCAAATATTTCGGTACAAAATAGCCTGAGAACATAAAATAAGATGAACTTACCTAGGTTCAATTTTAACGTGGTTATTTTTTCTTAAACATAGCCGTTTTCCTTTCATATCAAAATACTATTTTTAGGCTCCTGTGAAATGCCTTCAGTTATATTTTAGAAGAGAAGATTTACAAGGAGTGAATATCTCCCAAAGGCAGCTTTTTATAAAGCTTTTTATAAAGAGTTGAATTAGGATATCCCAGCTAGCCTCTAAAGTTTCCTTGGATGAGTGACAAATCGTGAAGGGAGGTGTCACCCCCTATACTACACAGATTCAGCTGCGGAAGCAGAACCTCACGTGACCCGTGGAATAAATTCACAAGTAGATTGTAACGCAATCAGTAATTCAGCCATCTCACTGCCTGATACTTCATGTTGCTTAGCCCCAGAGTTTCACCCCCTGACTAGCCCCTCGGCAGGTAGCCTTGAGAGGGAATCCAGTAAAACGCAACTAAATTTAATAATCGCTGCATTCTCACGGATTTAGGAATCTTGGTGCGCCCAACCCGTATTGACAGAAACTTTATTGAAAGATGCTGCGATTTTTCTGCTGTTGAAGTTGGCCATTAAAGCTTTCCCTGAAATTTTTCCGTAAATAACTACGTGCATTTGAGATGACCTTTTATGTACATGCATCTTCACGCCTGTTTGTCGGATCAGCTTTTTGTGACTTTTCAATCTGTTGGCTCTTCCTTCTGTTAAACTTAAGGGCTTCTAAACTGGGTTCCTTATAGCAAATGAGTCTTCAACTGAAGACACACCTTCCTTCCCTCTTCGACAGGCTATCACCTGATAGCCCAGTGGAGGTCCGATTCTGATTTTCCAGGGTTGTCTTCCTAGAAAAACGATTGCATCACTCTCCCTGCATCACAAACCTTAAAGCTCCCTACTGCTGTAGGTTAGTGGCCAAAACCTTCGTTCAGGCAGTCATAGTCCGGGTAATTTCAAGAACCTAGTACATACCTATCTAATTTTCTTTTCTGTTTCCCTAGAACAATGGTTCTTAAACTTTGGCGTGCACCAGAAACACCTAGAAGGCTCCTTAAAACACAGATCCAAGGGCCCACAAACAGAGTTTCTGACTCAGCAGGCCCAGGGTAGGGCTGGTGAGTTTGCATTTGTAACAAGTTCCCCGGTGATACTGGTGTTACCGATCTGGGGCCGCTGCTGCTGTAGAAGAGCTCTTCACTGGTTATCTCAGAAACAGGCCAAGATCACTGTGGTTATATTTTCATATACTTGAATACTTTAAAAAAAAGTATTTTGGGTAAATGTATTACTTTTCTCAAAATAAGACCTTGGAGAAGATTCTCTGCAGTTGAGCAGGTGGTCGGCACGCAAATCTGACTGCCTGGATTCTGTTCTGATCGACCATGGCCTTTTTAGACAGAATGGCTACCATTTAAGTGAGTAATAAATGGTAAGGAATTGGGCAACTGCTTAAGTATTGGTCCCTTTTGGCAAGGTCATCATCCAGTGATAATTATATGGGAACAGTAATGAAAACAAAGCCCCCGAAAGGACTAAATCTGGCCTACAAGAAACCAAGCTCAACACTGCTGGCCAGTTAAGTTTCCCTGGCCCCTTGGTACATATTCTCACATAACTTCTGGCTTTATTAGCTCAATTCAACCTACTTACCTATTGGTCTTCATAGATTCACATGCACTATATGTGTTATTTAAGGCATCACCATTTTCTGTTACTACTATCTATATCAAAACAGAAATAATGACCAAAGTCTATCCTTAGCATATTCTCACAATGTATATTCTCACAGTGTATTCTCTCTGGACATTTGAAACAAAACTGACTAGATAAAAATATCCATCCGGGGCTTCCCTGGTGGCACAGTGGTTAAGAATCCGCCTGCCAATGCAGGGGACACGGGTTCGAGCCCTGGTCCAGGAAGATCCCACATGCCACGGAGCAACTAAGCCCGTACGCCACAAGTACTGAGCCTGCGCTCTAGAGCCCGCGCTCTAGAGCCCGCGAGCCGCAACTGCTGAGCCTGCATGCCACAACTACTGAAGCCCGCACGCCTAGAGCCCGTGCTCCGCAACAAGAGAAGCCACCGCTCGCCGCAACTAGAGAAAGCCCGCGCACAGCAATGAAAACCCAACGCGGCCAAAAATAAACAAAATAAATTAAAAATATATATATATATCCATCAGATTCATGTCGAAGGTGGTAACTTCAGTCAAAATTCTAATACAGAAAAAGCTACTCTGATTAGTGTGAAATGTCCCATTTGTAGTAGATACGTTTAAAATCCTCAAAATCTACATTTAGCTAAGAATGAATATTTGAAGCAATATCCTTCTTCATAATCTATATACAGACTAACTTGAATTTCAGCATTCCTTCTTTGGACTCAGTCTAAACAAGAAGCAAACGAGATGGTAGCTTTACAAGTCAGATGTAGCCAAACATCTAAAAGATCTTCCATGAAAATACGGACTGTTGAGTGCAAACGGGCAAAATTTACTCCACCACTATCGTCCTCCAAACGACTAAGGGCTGGCATAGCAGGGAAGGTTCATCGACAGCACATGAAAGCCGCAACCTGCTTTCCTGTCACGGTGAGGTCGTGGCTACTCAGATTCTGAACAGCCAAGAAACTCCAGTCATCAGAATTGTGCTTCACAGGCCTATGAAATCAGACACGCTCCTAACGACGAGCCTAAAATACTCAGAAGTAAGACTGCAGCATCTCTTGAATGCAGTTATATTGGTTTAATATAAATATACAGATATCCACACTCCTGATCCTTAGTGTGCTGTTCCTCTCCAGTTCATCTGGCAAATGCTCGAGCTTTGAAACCAAGCTCCTGCATTCCCACCTCTGAGAGGGTTTCCGAGGCAATGACTCGAATCCTCTCCCTGTGGTCAGGCTGAATGAAGTACTCCCTTTTCTCCACTCCCAGGGCAATCTGTTCAAACCTCTGTTACGTACTTACCATGTTGAATTATAATTTATTTGTTTACTTGTTTGTCTCCCACTCTAGGCTGTTAGTTCCTTGAAGAAGGAGAATTGGTTCTATTCACCTTTGTAACCCCAGTACCTAGGGCTGCACCTGGCAAATAGGTGTTTCGTAAATGATGGTTCGAAGAACAAATGACCCAGAGCACAGTGCCATTCCTCGAGCATGCCATGCGTTCTCATGCCTTTGCTCATGCTATTCCTTTCCTGGGATGCCCCCTGCTGCATTTTTCAGCTAGCTCAGAAGTCACCTGCTCGTAGGACTGTAGGAGCTAAACTCCTCCGACCCTCTGAGACCTCACACGGGACTGCCTGCCTACTTCTCTGTGCTCCTTTGTTCACAAATGAAACTCACTTCATTCCTCGGGCCACGGAACTTTTCCTACCGTATCCTAACATTAGAGGTCTGCTTCTTTCTGGATCAGTTACAGTATCCTAGATGGCAGGTGTTACCAAAGGCCTCTCTTTTGTGGTTCCAACACAGTGCAAGGACCACAGACTTTCAAGTAAGGTTTAATATTCCATTCTTCCAACTGTGGGGAATTATTCTATTCTTTTGTTCTTCCTTACCCAGTTAACGTTAACAAGATGATAACCCTCTTGCGTGAAAAATGCCAAACATGGGCTTCCCTGGTGGCGCAGTGGTTGAGAGTCTGCCTGCCAATGCAGGGGACACGGGTTCGTGCCCCGGTCCGGGAGGATCCCACATGCCGCGGAGCGGCTGGGCCCGTGAGCCATGGCCGCTGAGCCTGCGCGTCCAGAGCCTGTTGCTCCGCAACGGGAGAGGCCACAACAGTGAGGCCTGCGTACCGCAAAAAAACAAAACAAAACAAAACAAAAAACAAACAAACAAAATGCCAAACACTATCGCATGCTAATATGACATGAATTTCAAGCACTACTTCTTTTCCTACCAACTACAAATAAGGGTCACTGTCCTATAGGAAGCCAGTCACATTTTCAAGAAAGTGAACCCTTCTCTCAATATAAAGAAAACATGCAAAAAAAATTTAAGTTCTTACATTAGTTCTCCGCCTTGGAATAAGAATGTAAGAGAATCACATTTAGTATTCAGAATCTCTTGGGAGGGGAAACTTCAAGATGAGAAGCATCATTAAGTAACACTTAGAACAGCAATTTTAATTAACTGTTCTTGGCAGTAATAGAAAGACCACTAACCAGGATTTTACTAATATCCTTGATAAGAACTTTTTCTCCTCAAACTGGTATTTTAAGAAAACAACAACCAACGAGGTCAATAACAGTTAAGATTAAATCCCAAGACATTCAGCTGTCTTTGCTCCATTATGCTGGTTTTTGGACCATTAGATCTGCAAAAATATCTAAGTGATGAAGCAATTTTTGTATTTTCCAGCACTTTTACCAGTGAATGGTATTCTTTCATAGCTGTTTTAAAAAATATCTGTCACAGGGTTTCTTGTTCATTAATCGTTCATGGAGTTTTTATTTTTTAATTCAGAATTTTTTTCCCTTTGGAGGGCAGGAATTCTCACAATGACCATTTAAGAACCAGCAGTTCTCTGACCTGTCTGCATGGCTTTTTATGCAGAACAATTTAAGAAATCTTTAGGACTGGTACACACCAAATTTAATAAAATTCAAATCTTTTCAGCAAGTTGATTGTCCAACAAATGCTTTACAGTTTTGCTACAAAATCAAAAGAAAATGTTGGCTAATTCCTTCTGAAAAAAGCAGATTTTCCCCAGCAAAAGCAACAATGCTGAATTTTTCCTGTGATTCTGGTCACCTTAAAACCTAAGCAGATCAATACTGGTAAAGGCACTGGAGAATATATTACTGGTTTCCTCCGATTTCTTCTTAGCCTATAACACCTTACAAGAAAAAATGGTCCGATTTCAAATTCATTCATAGGGGAAGGGTTTTCTGAAGGGTAGTTCCAACCGTTAACTTTAAAACAAAAATGTAAACAGCTGAAACCAAGCAGTTTAAACCACACTGGTTTTGATGTCACTTAATGAACCTTAGTCCATATGTAATCAAGTTTTACATAGTTTGTTCAAGCCAAAATTTTGGCTTCATAGAAACGATTCTAATGCCAAGTCTCTGATCAGTGGTGTAACATGGCAATGACTGTATCACTCCTTAACGTTTAAGTGCGTGATGCGACTTCTGAAACTCTTTAACGTTCTTAAAAAAAATGAATGAGAATTTAAACAGTCAACCATGAAAGGCAAACAGGGTACAGTGACAAAACAAAACAAGGGAAAATAAAAACACAACACGCACACACAAAATCAAACCCAGACTGCAGGACCAGGAGTTCCAGCCTGACATTTTCAGGTAAAGTTGGATAAATTTCCTAAGAGCCTGCCGTGAACCTGAATGTCCTCACGAAATAAAACGAGGGAACTGGGTGCAATGCCATCTGTGTTCTTGGCTACCTCCTATACCTATGATTCTCTGTGCGAATTCCTCAGCTTTAATTCGCTCCTTAGACCGGGTTCACTGGTTTGCAGTGTGCATCACTGAAGCAACTTCAGACCCACCCTCAGGGAGCGATTCAACACACAGGATCCTAAGCATTGAAAGGACAGGCCCGGCCTGTAGAGAAGGGCTCGAGTGGCATTTACTACCCCAGAATACCCAATAATAGTTTGTTTCAGACACGTTTACAAATGGCACTTTATAGAGCGCTAAATACTTCCTTTATTTAGGTCTGCATGAGATCAATTTTTGTCAGATTTTTTGGCATCTAATTTAAAACATCTGATTTAATGGAGATTCTTGTAGCCACAGCTCTCTCAAAGGGAGAGGAAGGGAACTTGAGCATTGCTACATGCCTTACGGAGCCCGCCTCGCTCTTCGGGGGGGCAAACAGAAGCAGCTGTAGCAGACAGTGTGCTCACGAATCAGTGTAGTCCTGTGGAACATTTGTCAAGTGTTTCACAGCAGGGGTAAAAAGTTAATAAAATAATAAGCAAAGTAATCTAGTTAGATCTTCATGAGTTTTACTTATTTAGGTTATTACTCATTTTAGGTGGCTACCAAGCTCAGTGCTGTAGACAGCCTTCATAAATAAGGTCTTCTGTTCCCATTAGTCTCATTTGTATCTTAATACATGTGAAAGAAAAGAACTTGAGGCCAAATGGTATCTTGGGGCTCAGTTTGGAGTAATTTAGTTGGAACAGAAATACAATCCAAAGTAGGACTGTTAAAGTGCCATGGAGACTACCTCCAAGAAGAGCTGATGCCAGACGGGGCCTTCACTAGTTATTATATACCTAAGAGGAATAAATCACCTGTGGGTATACCTTACAACTTACCTCCAGGCCAGCCTTGCCTGATAACTACTGCTGTGCAAAATTTATAATCTCGTCTACGGAATTGATGAAAAGCTTTCAGCACCGCATGCGGGAGGCTGAACTGTTGCCATGTTTGTGCAGGATTACCCCGGTCAGCTGCGGGCAGAGCACGGGTCCTCCCAGCGGGAGGTCACCACCTGGTAACTGTGAGTGCTCACTTTAAGGGGGTCAAGGGCGGGGCAGGGGGGCTCTGGAGCACACAGGGTTTGCTGCAGACTTGCCCCCTTCGCCCAGCTGAGTTACAGGGGCAAAGCAATTATCTTACGGACAGGGAGCAGGGATGGGGCAGCGCATCTGTAGACGGCTGAGCTGGGTGAGTGCAGGGACGCGGCCGGCAGAGCGGTCACTGTTCACCCCCAGCACCCGCCACGCTGCCTGGACAATGGGAGCCACTCAATAAGGATTTGGCCAATGAATGAACCAAAAGGGGCTCTTCCTTGACTGTGGTTTATCCCAGGATGCTGGATTTCAGTATCTGGGGCCAGGGGTGGATAGATCTGGGGGCTGAAAAGCAAAACCAGAAACAGCCTTTAATCTTCTGTCAGTGAAGAAAAGTCCAGAGTACAGCTTTGCACATCGTGTTTTTCTGTACAGCACTTCATTGAAGTAGTTTGCATTTTCTCATTTTCTGGTTTTGTTTTTCATATGAAAACCTCGTCCTGAGCGGCACTGAGAGTAGCGTCATGGGCTTATCCTGTCAAAGGGCAGTGAAGGGGGAGTGGAGGGGAAACTGATGGACTAAATGAGTTTGTCCTCTGTTGCCCGTTTCCTTTTCTATCCAGGTGATAAACTTCAGCATTTTAACATGAGCACTACTGATTTTCTCACCACACTTGTTGTGTACGGTAGTGGGTGTGTGTGCGGGTGTGTAGGCAGGTGGGGTTTCTTTTCTTTACCTGGTCCTTTAATTCTGACAGCTGCCCAGAAAGATTAGTGACCAGCTTCATGGTGGACTCCAGCTTCTCCTGCAGGCTCCTCAGCTCATTCTGTTCTCCTTCCGAATCGCTGCTGACCAGGGACATGGCTCTCATCCTTGGGAACCAGTCAAGGTTTCTTTCCTGGAATCCACATGAAAAAAAGAGGGAGTCACTTCGAAGAGGAGAGACAACAAAGGCAGTCTTATCACGCCATCTTTTCTTTGTGCCGTCTTTCACCAGGCGCTTTCTGACTGCTGCAGAACTAATGTACTGTACTGTGTTTTTTTAAACCGTTCAGCAAATATCTTTTTAGTTGAATATAATTAAACTCTCTTAATTCCTAGAAGAAATCACTTTAACATATGAGGAAAAGTGGGTTTCCAAACAAGATTCCTAATCTCCAAATACGACTACTGCCACTCCATCTGTGATCTTTGCAAATGACACAGCTAATGAGATTGGAGCTTTAAAACTGTGTTAAAATATATGTAATAAAATTTACCATTTTAACCATTTTTAAGTGCACAGTTCAGTGGCATTAAGTGCATTCACATTGCTGTGCGGCCATCTCCAGCATCCATCTCGGGGATTCTTTTCATCTTCCCCAACTTCAACTCCATCCCCGTTGAACAGTAACTCTCCCACCCCTTGGCAACTGCCTCCTGTTTGCAGTCTGCGGCTTTGACTACTCTACGTACCTCATACCGTGCTGTATGTTTTTTAAAGCGTTATACTTGGAAAATCATTTGCAAACACTCTACAAGTACATGAATTTTAAGATCCCGAGTGTTCTGGGATCGACCAGATACATGTATGGGTGTGTTTGCTTGGTAGAGGGTTGTTAAGAGGCTGAAAATGGGGAGCGGGTTCAGTTTCCCTCTTTGTCAACTTATGGACACCACCTCTCGACTCGTGTTTCCTTTTCCTTCCGGCCTGAAATGGCTGGTGGGTGCTGTCAGTTGGTATAAGAAAGACCCATTCAGTCTCCTTCCCTGTCTGTCTCCTCCCTTTGTTTTGATGCCTGTAGCTCATACCTGTAAACAGCATTTCTCACCGCTGGTTAACAGGATGGACAAGCCGCCTCCTCCCACCTCACTTCTTCCTGCCCACATATGCTTTTCTCATAAAAAGTACACCTCCTGGGTGAGTTCTGGACAGAGAGGTAGGAATGAACTGTAAGAAGAGCTTCATCAGCCGGAGGTAAGGGGAGGCACACTGACTCATTCCACATCCAGCTGGCGTCACATCTCACGTGGGCCATTCGGATCTTGTCGGCATGAATTCTAATAAACATCCTAACACAAATCATGCCCACCCCACCAACACACACACACACACACACAGAATTTGCTGTTGTTGCTTTGTGTACACCAGAGATCAGCAGAATTTTTCTGCATAGTAAACATTTTCTGATAGTAAATACCTTTGGCTTTCTGGACCATATGGTCTCTGTCACAGCAAATCTGCTGTGTAGCCCCCAAACACCCACAGAGTATACACAAATGAATGGGGGTAGCTGTGTTCCGATAAAACTTTATTTACAAATGCTGGTGGAGGGCCAGGTTTGGCCCACAGTCTGTAGTTGGCCAACCGCTGTCACATACAATAAGAGGCATCAACATACTCAAAATCAAGAACAAAATACCACAAGACGTCTAAATTTTAAAAAGCAACATAAGTAAACCGTGTCTTGACCTAATGCAATCTAGCAATGTAGAAGCCAAACAAGAACTAGTTGAAAATACTACAAAGAAGGCATACCACAGTGGCACGAGGTGTCCTATCTACTTGAGAGCATTTGCTTAAGACGTGTGGGGAGTCTAGTCGGGACTCACTAGCCTGCCAGCGTCCTGAGAACGGGAACCACCTTAGAGTACAGTGACTGGAACACAGCAGACCCTTGATAAGTGTCTGTGGAAGCAAGGACTGATAAAGCCACTGTCTCCTGGGCGGGCCCTGCTAACTAATGCTTAAATGGTAAACCTCCATTGCTCAGAACGACTGCTGGAAGAGGGAAGTGATGCTGTTTACCTTGCTGTGCCACACACCCTGTGATCAACACCCTTCCCATGTGCCCCGACGTTAGCCTGTACCCGTTCTCATCAGCCTCCCACCGCAGACAGAGCAGTGGGCAAAAGGATGTTTGACAAGACACCCCATTTCAAAGATGACCAGCCTAAAACCCTGGAGCATTGCCACGTCTGACCAGTTTTCTGCTGTGTGTCTCCAGCGAAGAGGAGAGAGCAGACATCTGAAAACATTTAAGAACAGTGGCGACACCGAAAGGCAGCTGAGGTCACCTGTCACTGATCATACCACTGCCCCATGTTAGTCCTTCACACGTCATCCCACCTTCCCACCGTGCCGCTCTCAGGGAAGAAGCCCCTGACTGCTCGGGGCACACGGAGGGGACGGGTGGCTGGCGGCTACTCTCACTAGGCGGCGCGGGCCCCGTGACGGAGGGAGGGACGGGTGGCCAGGCTGATGGGCCACGGGCACAGCTGCAGCAAGGCCGGCCGTGTACCCGAGACCGGATACCCACGGGGACGGCTGCGAATGTCTGCACACTGACCCCTGAGGAGAGCGAGGTGAAGAGGAAAGATCCAAAGTCCCACTTAAACCGTCAGACTCAGGAGCACATGGACACACCATCAGCGGGGCTACGACAGAACGTGACGTAGCAGGGAGTTCAGAGACCGCCAAGGCCTACCCTGCACGGTAACGCAGGACACGGCCCCGGGAGGGAGGAAACAATCCCTGCGTTTCAAAGGAGATCCCGCGGATGATCTGGTGTTTACAAACTGTAAACTCCTATTACTGAGTATATTTGGGGGGAAACGTTTGATAGCTCTTTAGATTCAAGTCAGAAGTATAATAAGCGCTCTCGGAAGAAAACATTTAAAAAAATACAGCATATTCAACGAATACTTAAGGAGCCCTTACCTTACATGCTTGGCTCTGAAGAACAGCAGTGAGCCCCCTGCACTTGGTCACGGCCTCCTGGACCTCTTTAAAGTGGACATGGCTTTGAGACCTAAGTATGAGGTAGGGTTCCTGCCATCAAAGTGCTTGCACTTTAGTTAAGGAGAGTGGACATTTCAGTTAAAAAAAAAAGAAGAAACAAAGCAGCGAGGCCGTGTCAAATGAGCGGCAGGAAGAGAAGGGTCAACGTAAGGACTGACTGCAGTGGTTTTGCGTGGCTGGAATCCTCTTTGTGGAGGGCCTGAAGGAAGGTTATCACGTGGCCAGACGCGGGGCCAGCGTGAGGGCCTTCTCAGCAGAGGGAGGAGGGGGCTGGCACAGCCCTGAAACCAGTGGGGCCGCAGTTGGGGCGGAGGGCGGACAGGCGGGGCAGCAGCCCAGACTGTGGAGCACGGGAGAGCCATGCCAGCTGGGCTGGGGAGGGAGAGGGACGGCGGTGACAGGAGGAGGCCTGGACACATGGGTGGCGGGGAAGGGGAGGAAGTGACCTGGAGCCCCTGCCTGACGAGGCGCTGGCAGAGAGAGGGGCCGTGTATGAGAAGGAGTGAGAGCTCACCTGCAGCCCACCGACTGCCGACATGCAGAGGAATGTACAACTGCCTAAAATGGGTAGAGAATTCGTCTCAGACCTGGCTCTGAAATTTTCATGTTCATTTGCTTAGCAAACACTCCATAAAAATAGAAAACACAGATTTCCAAACAGAGTCCACATTAAACAGGTCTTCAAAAAAGAAGACAGAAAATCGAAGCAAGATTCTGTACGTAGCTTAAGTTCCTTAAGTTTAAGGAACGGTTTCTTTTCCTTATTCTAACAGCAAGCGACCACATGACTATGGATGAAAAAGAATTTTTCCACGGCAGATTCCCACCTCCTTGCATGGTGTATGGTGATTTGATCTCTGGACTCCCAGGCAGTGATTTCAGAAAGGTCTCTGACAAATGCAAAACGCACAGACCTCATCCAACAACCGTTTACTGAATATTTCTAATTTCTGTGCCAGGCACAGGGCTGAGTGCTGAGGGTCTAGAGATGAGGAAGACAAGGTCCCTGCCCCCAAGGGGTGGAATGCAGTACAAGGAATGTGTAGTGCAGGGCTCAGGGCATGGCTCTTCGCTTTCGTGGACCCCACTGCAGCCCTAGCTCCAAGTCCTGAGTGCCCAGTGAGTATCCGCTAGGCCATCGAATGGGGCCCACCGGCCTTAAAGTGGCTGCTACCGGCATCTTTGCTCCTCACGCAGTGGCCAGGAGATGCATCAGATGCTGTGCGTTTTCGCTTTATCTGTACTTCTGTAAGTGGGCTGCCACCTGTAATCCTGGGGCATGAAGGCCCTGCCCAAGGGGTACATAAAGCCATAGACAGAAATAATGCATCTTCTTAGAATGTCCAGTTTAGTCAGTGGTTAACGATCCAAAATATTTTTATATTAAACTCAAAATATGCCCTGGAGAACATGAAACCGAGTCTGATTTTAAAGGTAAACCCCCAAGATTTTAAAGAAATGTCATACTTTTCACAGGCCACTCTGTACCATGTGCCCCAATCCTGGTGATACACCTTCGTTCTCCATTTCATGAGAGTCCTTCAGTACAAAGGGAGGAACAGGATTTCCTGGTCGAGATGTTCACCAATTACCACCTTAAAGGTTCTCCCTCACTGCCCTCCTCCAACCTTAATATCTAACAATGCAAAGCAGAGGTGGGGCCCCGTCCAAACCTTAAACCACAGGAAACAAGGTATCCAAGTGCTCTCGATGGTGTGTACCGGTAGCTCTTTTGCCCCGACATGGGTACGTACCCAAATTTGTGGTCCTAGGTGCTGCCAGTATTTTAATTAAATAATCATCCTGGGGGCTTCCCTGGTGGCGCAGTGGTTGAGAGTCCGCCTGCCGATGCAGGGGGACATGGGTTCGTGCCCCAGTCCGGGAAGATCCCACGTGCCGCGGAGCGGCTGGGCCCGTGAGCCATGGCCGCTGAGCCTGCGCTCCGCAACGGGAGAGGCCACAGCAGTGAGAGGCCCGCGTACCGCAAAAAAAAAAAAAAAAATCATCCTGGGCTGTTAAGTCTAATCTCAAATTACCAGGGAGCATCTAGCAGTTAAAATTAATTAACAATTCTGGCCACACTGTTCTCAGTTTCCATTCGGCTTTGCACCCTGCACTGTGGCATAAGGCCCGACGCGGCGTGGAGGCTCCTCACCAGCAGGACCCTCTGCACAGAGAGCGAAACCTTTACAGGAAGATAGTTAGACTATCCCAGTCCTGGCCTTGGAGCGGAGAGAGAAGACCTGAGTCCAGTCACTTTCTCTTTAGCTCAGACTTTCAGAGCAAATGCTGAGTGCTCAGTGACTCCAGGGAAGCCTGCGCCCGTGGTTCCCCGGCCGGCCAGGGGCTGAAGGTCCATAAACGTTTGCAAAATCCTGCCTTTATGTCCGTTCCAGATCAAAAACATATCTCAGTATCCTGGCTTCTCTTGCCTTTTTAAGAAAGTCATCGACGAAGGCACTTTTGTTTATACATGAATTCATCTCGGGCTCTGTGTGTGTGTGTGCGTGCGTGTGCGTGTGTTCAGGAGGGTGGGTGTGGGGAGGCTCGTGGGTTCACTGCACGTCTCTCGGCCGCATCTGTCGCTCTGGGTCTGAGGGCCCCTCTGTGCTTCCCTTGCTTTCCTTGCTGCTGGCACCTCGCATACCAATGTCATTAGGCACTGTCTGCCCTGGTCCTCCTACCATCCAGCCAGTGCAGTTCCCGTCACAGCAAGCACTTCCTCGTCAGAGCAGACAAACCGACTCAAGCCACAGCCGGAAGCAGGCTGACCACAAGTGCTAAGGTTCTGGTTAGTTCTTTTCTAGGTAAAGTTGGAAAAGTCCCTGCAAAGGCAAACATTGAAGTTTTAGACACGGGGGCGGCACTGACCTCTTGAAATGTTCTTGACTGGAAAGAGGGAGGCTGTGTGTGTGTGAGAGAGAGAGAAAGAGAGAGAGAGAGAGAGGAGAGGAAGTTGGATTGTGTGATGCAAATGCTCATCATTCTGAGAAGCGTTTTTTTTTTTCTTCTTCTTCCCAGGTTCAACTGAAGAGGCTGTTCCAAGAAAGACAACTGAGATCAGTCACCTCCTCAGAGAAAGTCCACTGAGGTAGAGTTTTGTTTACCATGTAAACAACGCAACATTTATTGTTGAATCCCTTATTCTTTTACAGTCAGACTAGAGAAACGCAATTTTTTTTTTTTTTTTGGTGGGGGGCATGAGGGTCAAAGAAGGGGTCATGGTCGAGAAGATGGGTCCTGGGAAGATGGACCTGTAAGCCATAGAATCCCCTCGGGGAAGATTCAGGAAGGCAAAGACTGTCCTTTCAACTCAAATGTCAAATGCGTTTCCACTTATCTTACCAAGCAAGATGACAAACAGGATTTTCCCAGAGTGCCTGGCGATGCTTAGGTGACAGGAGTGACTGAGGGGCAGGCCTGGAGACAGATCCTTGGCTGCCCCCATGTATCCAAACCTCCCCATGTATCCAAACCCCCAGAAAATGCCTGGAAGAGAGCGGAAGGGGAGGATTGAAGATAATCCTTAACTTTTCTAAAGCAGGGATATATTACACTCAATAAACTTTAAATATTTGCCCCTCTTGTGAGTTAGGGTGACTATATTTGCATTGAAGAGGAAGAAAATAATCTTTAGAGCTCATTTTTCTAAGATCATGGAAAACAAACAAACAAAACCCAGAATCCATTGCTTTGGGTGAAAAAAACAGTGATAGTAAGTTTGCTCAGTGACTCCAAAATTGTCATTTATAGTATCTATTATATATTTAAAAAAAAACTAAATTGAAAAAATAGATTCCAAAGGTAAGAAGATTGAGGGTTGGGGGCTAGAGGGATGGACAGGTAGAGCACAGAGGACTTGTAGGACAGTGAACCTATTCTGTTGGCTGCTGTAATAGTGGATCCACGTCATTATACATTTGTCAAAAGCTACAGAATGTACAACGCCAAGAGTGAATCCTAATGTAAACTACTGTCTTTAGTTAATAATGACGTATCTAGATTAGTTTATCAATTGTAGTAGCTACACCACAGTAATACAGAAGTTAATAACGGGAACTGGCGGGTGAGGTGGGGAGAAGGGGGCATACGGAACTCAGTTCTTTCTGCTCAGTGTTTCCTGTAAAAAATAAAACCTATTTAAAAAACTGGATCCCACACCTGGAATTTGTTGGCCAGCCTGAAATGAAATTCAAGGGTCCAGGTCCCTGTATCTCACAGGTTTGTTTCTGTAGCAAGCCCATGTCGTCAGTGTGTCAGTGGGAAGAGTTGCGTCCTAGGATCCGGAGCTGAAGCCCTGACAGTCCAGAGTGTTCACAGGACAGTGAGCTGGGGTGAGTCAGCCAACCAGCCTGGGTGTCTGCTCCCTCTTTTTTTTTTTTTGAGAAAGAGATTACTGGCTGGCTACTTCACAGGGTTAATGTGAGGATCAAATGGCTGTAAGAACGTGTCCCGTCAACTGGAAAGCACTATGCACAAGTATAGGTCAGTGTCAGCGGCCTAAGGTCACAAAGCTGGTCTGCGGCCCACGATGCCGACCCCAGGTGTGGCGCCCGACTGCCACGTAAGTTAGTTCTCCCCCTCCCAGGGTGAGGGTTTCGATTTTAGAGGCACAGATTTCTCTTTTGCCGATGGAGCCACGGGAAGGGTGCCCACGCTGCTCGCAAGTGCAGGCGTCAGCGTGGTCTGCTGCTCTTGTCTCGGACGACATCGCCCAGACAGGCCCCATTATATAATCTTCAGCTGGGATGGAATGACCACTCACCCTTCCAGACTCGGTTAATAGCTGTCCTTGGACGATACAGTGTAACAGAGACGCCCCGCCAGGGAGAGAACCGCACCCATTTCTGATGAAATCCCTAGGCAGAGTCAGCTGCAGAGTCACTGCTTCATGTCACTCTGGGCCCTCAGGTGAAGTGATGCTGGGCTCCCACTGGGGCCACGAGAAAGCAGCGCTCCCTACTTGGAGAGGTGCAGCTGGGTCCTGGGCCCCTGAGGTGGTGGGATGAAGAAGCCTGAGGTCACAGAGGAGGGGAGAAAGGTGGGGGATGGCCTGTGCTGGAACAGGGCAGGGCGGGCCGGGCGGAGATTCCTGATGAAGAGCCCTCAGGCGAACTCGGCTTCTCCCAGGCTGGCTCAGGATGTTCTGCTCAGGCCACGGCCCCTGCACGTTCAGTTAGCTACGCAATCTACCAGAATGTTCCTTGGGGTTACGTATGGGATTTTAGCAGTGTTTCTTGGTTGGCCTCTATTCTTTTTTGCATTCCACGAGTTTTCAACTTTGATCTCTTTATACAATGATGGTTGTTTTGGTTGGTTTTTAGCTTACTTAAAAGGCTTTCCAAAGTTCTTTGCTGTTGTTTTGGGGAAAAAGACTTAGTGTTTGTCTTTGGACACACAATCATGCACACCCACGTGCCACCCCGCTCGCTGTCTCACCTGCAGCAGGGTCCTGCAAGATAGCGTGTCGGCCTCTGGCTGCTGTGCTGGCAGTCTCCTCCTGTTTGAAATGGTTTTACCGAAGGCCAGCCCTGCCTAGACACCCTGAGAAACCGGTGACGGGAGGGTGTCATCTTTGTCACCATCCGTACGACTTCAGTGAGAATTCAAAGGCGCGCCACCAGTGCCATCCTGACTTGAGAGGGGTTTGGAAGGCATGGTGCCCACAGCCTGAACTCTTCGGGAGAAAGTACAATTCTCCAGATTCCTCAATCCTTTCCAACCGCCCCATTTTACCAACCTGACCCTTGCACTCTGACCCACACACTCACTAGCTCGTTCACATGGGTCTCCTCTCTCCCTCCTGATACCTCCCTGCATCCACTCCTGTCACAGACCCTCAGTAGTCGTTTGAAAGTTGCTTCGTGGAACTGTAGAGCTAAAGGTGGCCTAAGAGACCCTCTGGTTCAACTTTCTCACTTGACAGGTGGTAACACGGGGGCCCTGTAAAAAAGTGCGTTTGTGAAAGGAGAAACTGAGACCTTGTCCACGTCGTAACCTTTAAATACAAACAGCTGTACCTAAATGCTAGCATCTTTTCCTCATTCTCACATTCCCTAGACACACACTAGTAGGCCTTATTCTGAAGAGATACATTTTAAAGAATCCTGAATATATGTACCCGATAAAAACGAATTCAGAACATTCTCATAAAAGCCAGGGGGTCACACACCTCTCAGTGGCATCGCGCACTACCGCCCGGCTCTGTCAGACGCAGCCCGTGTTCAGAGCAGAGAGGAAATGAAGGAGTGCAGGCCAGGGAGTTACCGGCGTGGCTATGGAGTCGGGGACCGAAGGGGCAGGGCGGGTGGCCCAGTGGGGTCTGCGGCGGGGGAGGGGCAGGAGGCGGGCTCAAGGTGTGGAAGGGAGGGAAGTGCATTTTGGGAGCTTAAAAAATCTGCTGAATTGGGAGAAATGTGCGTGTAAACAAATATTTTACATACGTGTGCAAACACGTCAACCCCTACACACGCCCTGGGGCTGATGAGCCAAGGGGAGACCCTAGCAGAGGCGGTGAACACGCCGGCAGCCACGCTCATACAGCGCCCAGGCCCACGGACCCCACGCTCGGGCGGACCCGAGTGCCGGGGCCCTGCGCGAGCAGTAAGCTCACGGCTCTGCTCCCCTCGCTGCTGCACACAGTGCCCTCGCACACCTTGGCGAAGGGCAGGCGTGGGAAACTCGGAAGAGAGGGCCGGGAGGGCCCTGCAGGCCCGGCTCCCATGCCCAGCGCTGCCGGACAGGAGGAAGCCGCCCACGAAGCGCGGCCGGGCAGGGGGGTGCTTCGTACCTCCAGACTGGAGGGCGGGACGTGGTGTGAGCCTGGGTGGGGAAACCGAAGCTCTGCAGCTGCCATGGACACGAACCCCGGCTCAAGTGCAGAGGGTGGGGCGAGAGCGCCCCTGGCCGGCTGGGTGGCACGTCCAGTGATGCTGACGCGCTGTTTCCAGCCGCCAAGGGGCGAGTGCCAAATCCCTCTCCACTTCTCCCTCACTCCGACGCGCCTGAACTCTGCCGTGGCGTCAGCGAGCTTCACAAAGCTTTCTGGGCCGGATGAGAGGGCGGCACAGCCTGTACCCCTACCTACCCACCGCTGAGGGCTGGCGGAGCCCAGCGGGCATCTTAAGCAACTCCGTGGCCTCCCGGCTCAGGCAGGAAAGCAGAAGACATATCTCGGGATCTTATCAACACGCCCCCCCACCCCCCGGCCCCAGCATATCCTCACTGGAATTCCAGCATAAAAGCCCAAACCCGTTCCTGTACATCTGTGCAGAAGCAGAGAGTTTCCACGTCACAGTATCAGCAGCCAGGGCCCGCCTGCCGGGTACACAGTGAAGCACAGGCGAGGCGAGAACGCGGGAAAGGGGAGGTCGGGGAGCGTCGGGTGCACGCCCCTCCCTCCTGCACCCGAAGTCCGAGGAGGTCAAGTGAACCGATACAAGATGGAACAAACTGGAAATCTCCGGTGGATCAGTGTGTGTGTGTGTGGGGGGGGTGGGGTGGGAGTAGGGGGATGGGCAGGCAGGGGGAGAGAGCGGGCTGCTCTACCTGTGAGAAAAAGTCAGCGCCAGGCCTAAGGGAGGATGGATCAGAAGCTCTGACGTTTAATTTTCAGGGAGTTCTGTGCATTCACATGAGTAGTCCCCTGGGTGTGGGAGCCCAAGTCTGGCTGTGGCTCCGGTGAACCGCCCTTCCCCTTTAACCAACCCCTCTCTCTCCCCAGATGTGGTCACCAAAGGAAATATCATCCCCTGTTCCAAGCTTAGGTGAGGCCCACGAAATTTATCAGATTGTAGCAAGTCCAAATGAACACCTATTGCAGGTACACCCTTCATAAGAGCTGTGCTCTGCCATTCCTGAGCTCTAGTCTTTTAAACAACCCCTGTAGCACCGGACTTAGGTGGCTGCCTGACTGGCGGTGCTGGCGGCAGCTCAGAGACTTAACCCCATCCTGTTATTTGTGCGCGTTCCCTAGGGGATCCTCTCTCCTGCTCTTCTCCCTACCCCCCTTCTTCCGGCCCTTGCCTCTTCTGAAGGCAGCTAATTCAGCGCCGCAACGGAGAGGAGGGGCCCGGGAGATGAGCCAGTCCTAGTCAGGAAAACCCACCACCATCCAGAGCCCAACGGCTGCGGGTTCTCGACACTGAGGCATGTGTGCGAGCACAGATCGAGCCACGCTGAACGTGCACGCGTCAGGACCCCTCCAGGGTGGGCTCATCATCGGACCTGGATGTGAGTCTCAGCCCGAGCACTTCTCAGCCGCGTGACCCTGGAGAAGCGGTTCAACCTCCCTGGGCTTTAGGTTCCCGTCTGGGAGATGGTGATAGTGCCACCTGCAATGCTGTTACGGGGACCAAACAAGATCATACACGCAAAGCATTTATCTCAGTACATACTGATTAAACGAGACCTATTACCACGGTATGACCCAGTCTGCTTGGGTCAGGGCGAAGCACGTACAGCCCAGAGTTCACAGCAGCACCCTCTGTGCCCCAGGATCAGGCTGGCGTGGAAGAAGGTTCTCCCCAGCTAGTTCACCGTTCAGTTCACTCGTCAATTCACACACTGTCCTGGCAAAGAGGAGGGGCTGGAGCGGCCCCTGTGAACTATGGATGAGCAGTATCCCATCTGATCACCCTGTCTTTAAATGCAATTAACTCAAAAACACACCTCTGAAAATACACCTTATGTTGACAAGGTAGAATTCCAAGCTTCAGAAGGGAAATCTCTATTTTATTAGCAAAATAGATGCCTTAATATTTAAGTTACTGTTTCGTCTTCTTTACCAACCTTTCCTCTTAATGCTTCTCGAGTTTCTAACTTTCAAGAATAACTTAGGTCTGCTTTTCAAGGACTGACTTTTCTCCTGAGTTTGACTGTCATAGAAAACTGGGCTGCTGGGTCTTTGCTTGGAATCATATATTTGATCTTTTACCTACAACACGCCCACCGTGCAGTATTTAAATTCCTTCAGGCAAAGATACTCACAACTGATTTACCACTTATTCTGGTGAAATACATCAGACTGCATGGCCTGTCAAATCATCATGTATAGACTAACACAAATTCTCATTTCAGTTGGCAATGGAGAAAAGCCAAATAGCGCTAAACATCATTCAAGCAAGGGCGTGTGGTACATAAATTATAGTCCAGGGTTAAAAAAAAAAAAACAGTCCACTTATTACAAAGGCTATCGCCAAAACTCTATGTGGCAGCACCAGACTTCAAGTTCATATGGGGAGAAGGGAACTCAGGGTTTTTTCCTCCTCCTCTGAACTGCCAGGGCTAAGTGAGGTCACTCTGTAGTCACATTTCTCTGAAAGTTCAGCCCTGTCTGGGGCCTGAGTCAACGAATCTGAGACCGGCTCCGCGCTACCGGGTGGCTCTGGGAGTCCTGTAACTTAGTCACGGAAGAGGCTGAGCGTCCCGAAGTCACCTCCGCGCACCTCCCGTCATGTGCGCAAAGCCAAGAGACGAACCCACCAGCTAACCCAGTATCATCAGGATAGAGTCTAACACACAGCACTCCGGGGGCACTCCCCATGTTGCCGGAACCCCTGGTCCTGGGCAGTGAACCCGAGCGGAGGACGGCCCTAACCGCACAGACCAACGTCACAAGTATCCGTGACCGACTCAACGGAGAGACAGTGATAACGTCAGCCTGGTCCTGCTTCAACATTTAAGGACACTTAACAGTTTTAAATTTAAGAGAGAGGAAGACACAGGAATTTTCCACTGGAGGATGCCTGTTCTGACTTTTCTCAGTAATAGCACGTCAACAGCCGAGACGCCTTACGCAGTCCTAGCACCTAGGAGTCTGTGTTCGCACCAGCTGTCCACGCTGCAGCCCTCTGCTTCCCGGCTGACGGCTCTGTGCCTGAGTGCTTACCACCTCTGTCCCCGGGCCCACACGTTCCTCTCCTTTCCGCCACCCCATGGACACGTGACGGGACACTGACCCCGATTCACACATGGGTCAGGAAAGTCCAGGGACTTGCCCGGGGTTACCGGGCTCGGAAGGGCCGGAGCCAAAACTCACACCTTCCATGTTCTGCCCCCAGATCCCATTCTTAGGTGGTGATGACTGCATGGGAGGCATCAGCCTGGGCCTGGCTTTGCCAGGAAAGGTCCCACCTCCAGTGAAAGGAAACGGGAATGATCAGGAGAGGGAAACCATTCTCTGTTATGTTTAGATGAAAACTAATTTGTGGGTGAACATCCGGTTGCTAAGTTCTTGGCTGTGAGGCAGAGCAGCAAATGCTCCTTCTTTCCAGATGTTTCCGTCTCCAGAGAGAGGTCCTGGCCCCCTGACCGTCGGCCAGTTCTCGAGGGAACTGCAGCCTCGGGAGTTGCCCTCTCAGAGTCAGCGTGGGCTTCTAAGAAGCCTTCTCCCATCAGAGCCCCTGGTAGAGTCTCCTAAGCAGTTGTTGGTTTTTGAGATGAAAACCTAGTTGCCACCCCTGACACCCCATCTGCAAGCAGTTGTTTTCGGGGCATCTGCAAAGCTCCCCCACCCTCCGAGCGGCCACCCGGGGCCTTTTCCATTTGGTTCCGTAGGGTCGTCTCTTGGCACCTGTGACATCCCAGTTCCTTAGGAGTCTCTGGGATCTGAACGAACAGGCTAAAGGAGAGCTGAAGAAGAACTCAACACCCACCGCCTCGTGCCACGAACCAAGAGGCGGTTTTCCCGAGGAACCCAAAGGGCCCGTCTCAGCCATTTCTTCTGGGACGTGATAAGCCAAAGGGCCTCACGGACTCCTGGCCGGCTTTTCCTTCCATCTCTGACACTGCTCGTCAGCTGCCCTTCTCCCTCCTGACGCTGGAGTATTTGCAGCCTCCCGGAGTTGGCTTCTTCGAGACATCTCCTGGCTTCTCCTCCCAGAGGCCCGCCTCGCGAGGACGGATGCTGAGGACCGCCCCACCGGCTGGGGCTACATCTGGGGCTGCCTCTGTGGCATCTGACTAAGGGAGCCCATGCCCGGGGCAGGCCGGCGGCGGGGAAGGAGCCCGCCCCACCGTGGTGGCTGAGTGCCCTCGGGCTGCCAGCCCCCACTGAGTGACTCAGCTGGGCACCCCCAGTTCCTAGCCCACTGTGGCTCTCCAGGGAGCCTGCCCGGCAAGGATTCATGTGGCTTCAGGGCGAGACACTGCCAGGAACGCTGTGGGCAAAATGGCATCGCCTTTCGGCTGGTGGATCGAACGCTTCCTGGGCCCTCGCCCAGCACACGAGACATCTGGTTCCTCAGCAACTTGGACATTCAGAATTAAGAATTCTTTGATGCTACAGATTTTTAGGCTGTTTGACAAGAAGCTCTCATACAAAGGATGATGTAGATGGGAAAGCGCAGTGAATGCAGGGGGCTCTGAGCATGCTGGGTGGCCGGCTGGGGGGGGACTTCTGGCTTTTAAGCCTCATCAGGTGACTGCTCACAAGGCTCCTCTTAAGTCTTCATGACTGAGACAGAAAACCAGAAGTGCACCAGAGTTTTCTGCGACCATAAAGCACGGTGATTAACAGAAAACTGGCCCCCGAAAGACTTAAAGATAGGGCACATTCAGAGAGAGGCAAACGAAGTAAGGGGAGAAAAGGAATGTGTGATGAGGGTGAAAACTACAGGCTACCTCTTCTAAACATTAAAGGGTTTAATGCAAATGCAGGTTGGTTTACACAATGCAGATAGGTTTGTGTCTGCACGAATGTCGATCAAACACGGTTTAATTTGGCACTGTCGACACCAGGAGGAAAAGAAAGAACCTGAGGACATTTCAGTTAATGTGTCCTGACCCCGGAAACCTACCCTGTGAACATCTGCACCCGACAACCACCAGAATTCCCAGTCTCCCTCTCTAAGAACAGACCCTGCTCCCACCTGGCCCAGAGCCGCCAGCACCCTCCCTGTGTCCTCCCAATGCCGGGGTCGTGGAGTGCAGTTCCGGGTCATTAAACCCGGGCTTGCATCCCAGCTTCTGAGCTCTTCCTGGGCAGCTTACTTAACCTTAAGCCTCCCTTTCATCTGTAAAAGAGGACATCCATCACCCTCATTCTGGGACTCGTGTCTTTTTCTCCCCCTTCTTTGTGTTATTTTTTCTCCTTGCCTTCTCCTACTCTCATCACTCTGGTCTCTCTACCCTTCTTTCTTTTTTTAATTTGGTTGCACCACGTGGCTTGCGGGATCTTACTTTCCCGACCAGGGATCGAACCCGGGCCCCCTGCAGTGGAAGCGCGGAGTCCTAACCACTGGAACGCCAGGGAAGTACTGTACCTTCTCTCTTTTAAAACCTTTTAAAAAGTCATCTCTGTGGTGAAACCCCATCTATTTCTCCTCACCCCCAAAGTTCTCTCTTCCTGGCTCCCCACTTTGGGTAGTTTTCTTCATGCAACGCAGTCAGAGACGTGGAAGAGCTTCACAGACCACACAGACAGCTAAGTCCATATAGAAGAAGGAATACTTCTCCTCGGCAGTCACATAACCAGTTTGGATGATAATTTCTTAAAACAGTATCTGTTTTGTCTTTTCTGTTAGACTCTTACTATTCGGCGTGTGATTCACGAACCAGCAGCTTTGGCATCCCCTGGAAGCTTGTTGGAAATGCAGAATCTCAAGTTCTGCCAGTGCCTGCTGAATCAGAATCTGAATTCTAACCAGCTCTCGAGATGACTCATATGTACATTAAATTATGAGAAGCACAGAATTAGGCTTAAGGGCCTCCATGGTACAGACAGTACAGCATCCCCAGAAAGCCCCTCAGAACTGGGTGCTCAAGAACTAGGGCCCCGTGAGTACTGGCCTGCCTGTGTCCACCGCCAGTGATCAGCCCTCACCTGGGGTTTCTTTGCATAAAAAGCTTTAAAATCACATCTGCATAAAAAAACACAGAAGGGCTCATTTAGGATAACTTATACCTGGGCAGCGTGCTCAAGTCCTTGGCAACAGGAAGGAGATCAGTGAATCATGTAGTCTTTCTTCCCAGCTCACCGTCCCCTCTCCTCAGGGAGCTGGTGTAAATCACAGACTCCCTGAACTTCACAATCCATGCCTCGTTGCTTTACCATACGCCCCTGAACGTTTCAATGAAGTTCAGAACCACAGGGATGAAAGGACAGCTGGCCCGGAACCCCCAGAACACGCGCCTGGTGCCTCTACAAAGCCCTGCCTGAGAAGAGCGCTCTGCAAACCGGCGGCAGCTTCCCCCTTCCCGGGCCACGGCGGTCACGCTCCCCGTCAGCAAGAAGATTAATTTGGGACTCAGATTCCTCCATCACGTGATCCCTTCCTGATGATTAGCAAATTGTCTCCCAGAAAGGCTAGGCTGAGGCCAAACGGACCAACCAGGCCGAACTACACCGAGTGATCATTTAAAAGATATACCGCTTAGAGACCAGGTCTTATATAAGGAGGAAAAACAGAAAGGGATCCATCATCAGGAAGAGGCCAAGTACATAGAGGTAGGAAGGCGGGCTACAGAGCGAGATCTAGGTTAGAAGCCCAGCCCCGGTTAGGGTGGCCGTGTGCTAATCTCGCTGAGCTGCAGTGCTTCCTCCTTTAACCTGGAGATGACACCCCATCTGGGGCTTCTGAAGGTCACCTGCAAAGACTCACGAAGTTCCAGAGACTAGAGCCCGGTCCGTGGTAAGGGATCAGTAGACGCTGGATGTTAGCTTCCCCACTGGCTCCCGGTACCATGCTCCGAGCTGAAGCCGGGCCAGCAGGCCAGAGCGTGACCTGCCTCCAGGAGGTCTCTGCGCTCACCTTGATCATTTCCGCCACGTAACTCTCGGGCCCCGTGTACTCTGTGGAGTCCTTGACTTTCACCAGGACGATGAAGCACAGGTAGTGCCACATGTTGTGCTCCTCCTTGATGTGCTCTTCGAAGGTGACAGTCTTGTTGTCGAACTTGTCCCTTTCCAAGCCTAAAAAGAGACAGAAAGCCCTGAGTGAGCAGCCATGGGGCAGAAAAACCCACGAGAGAACTACCCATCCAGAGGAGGCTGTGGTTTCACTCCTGTCTTTATAAAGAGTTGGGCTCTGCTGGCCTTACAAATGCATTCACTTTTGCATCATAGCAGGAAAACACAGGCTGTAGGTCAGATGGACTTGGGCTTGAGTTCCACCTCTGCTACTGACCAGTCACTGTTTGATCTCCACGTGCCTTAGCTGCCTTCTCAGGGGATGGGAAGACATCATCTAGGTTCCAGGAGTGTGTGTGGGTTAAATGAGCATGGGTGTGACAGGTCCGTGCACACAGGCAACCAGGGAATGCGAAGTCCCTTCTCCCAGGTAAATGCCAAAAGGGAGACACGTTAAAAGGTTTGTGAGGAGACAGTGTAAGGACAAAAAGAACTAGACATACAGTTTAAACGACAGCTGGTAAGTTTATCTTTTGCAGAGGTATAGGTGAGCGATTCTGAAAATAGCTTCTGTGTATTCTTAGATTGAGCAAATAAATAAATATATGGTGATACTGGGAGTCAGATATCTAACTGTCAAAGAAGGGAGCACAAAGACAGAAAGGGAGAGAGACAGAATAAACTCTGATTGTTGAATTGGAATTCGAGGTATGGGTGTGAACTCATCCTTTCTCATGTGTTTATGGAATAGAGAACTCTGTGGATACATGTATCCTCTAGATCTGTGCCCTGATTAGCCCTGGGAGCAGTGACACACCAAGAGGAATGAGCACACCCAGTCACCAGATCTTGGCTTCTAAATACCAGTCTCCACTAAACAGAACCAGAGCTCTTTGGAGAAATGGCTGATACCAGGGCTGGGTCAGGGAAGATACAAGGTGAGCTTGCATCTAGAATATCTCATGGTGCTAAAAAAGTAAGAAAGTCCATAATAAATGATGGTGACACGGCAAAAACACAGCAGCCCGCTTTGAAGGGGCTCTCAAAATCTGGGACAATCTGAGCATCAGAATAAATTATGACAGTAAAGGATTATATAACCCATCGAATTAACTAAAAACGCAAATCCATTGTGTTACAAATACAAAAGTACAAATATACACAGGGAAAAGAGAAAGTTATTTCTTAAAGTAGAAAGCCAATTAACAAATGTAGAAAGAACCATAAAGTAAGATTTGGCAAACGTCACAATCACAGACTCAGGAAAAAACTGGATGCAGAAACCGGTGCGTTAACATTTAATTTGAGAAATGATGGGATATTTACGTTGCCTCAAAGTATCTCCTCATAAAATGGTTCTCAATTACAAAGAGCAGAAAAGTAACTTCAGTGGAGAAACAGGGCAATTACCAGCTTAACCAAGGGATCAGAGTTAATACAACCAGTTATAAGATGGACCAGCACCATGTACCTCCTGATATGACGCACTGAGGAGAAACAGCATTTCTTTGATGTTCCTATAAAAAAATGCATAATCTCAATCTTACCATGAGGAAACATCAGAAAATCCCAAACCAAGGGACATTCTACAAGATAACTAACTTCTATATTCTTCAAAAATGTCAATGGACTGAATTCAACACATGACCTGGGACTATCGTTTGCTATAAAGGACATTATTGGCATGAAGTGTGAACTCTGACTAGGATCTGTAGATTAAGTAAGAGTATTACATCCTTGTTAACTTCCCAATTTTGAGAATTATATTGCATATATATAAGAAAAGGGTCCTATCTTTAGGAAATATATAGTATTAAAATAGGGATAAAGGGGCATTGTGCCAGCCACTCTCAAACTGTTCAGAAAAATAGTGTGTGTGTGAATAAGGAAAATGAAGGAAAGCTTTAACATGTGACAAACTGGAGGAAAGAGTATATAGAAATTCTTTGTACTATTCTTATGACTTCTGTAACTGGGATTCTGTCAAAACGAGAAGTTTTAAATGGTTTTAAGGGGACAAAAATCTAAGATCTTAAGTTTTTAAATGGAAAAATGATCATTCTTTGAGTAGACACACCAGTAGGAAATTTATGTATTTAGTAACTACATTATGAACAATCCTGAAATGACTACTCAGCTCCCAGATTCCTACATGATTAGTCTGCATTTACATGTATGTCCTTGTAGTTATACAGAAAATGGTATCTCTGGCACCCCATGCACCTCCCTTATGTAGCAGTTTACTACTCATCATTAAGCGCCTACACAGAGCACGCGCTACGCTAGGCGTGTTTCATAAACTAGCTCTCCTAAGTCCCAAGATAAGGCCGAGAAGTACGTGTTACTGTACCCATTTTACAGATGAACAATGAAGGTTCAGAGAAGTGAAGTGACTATACCATGGTTACACAGCTAAGTGGCAGAGGTTTAATCAGACACCAGGTCTGACTCCCGAGCCCAAGCTGCTCTGAACGTTTGCACTGCATGCTCTTACAGGACTCTATCTCCACTTAAAACCGGTTACCATCTGCAGTAAAGCCATCCACAGGCTGGAGGTGGAGGCAAGATCTCCATTCTGGTTACTTAGAATGCGAACACGAGATGCTCTGGCAGCCCAACAACCATGAGGCCCTGAGACACACACATTTCAAACGGTGTACGATGATGCTTCCGCTAGCCCAAGCTTCATTTCTTAAAACCAACCGGCAAGTGCTGCACTAGGTCCACGGGCACTCCAGACACTCCCCAGCAGAACAGATCAGGGGTCCGCTCAGTACCAAGGGCAGGGACGCTGGAGAACAGCAGCGGCCCTTCCCACGGAGAGTCTGGGCACCGCCAGCCCCTCGGCACAAGCCAGGCTTTACCACTCACCGCAGATAAAGCACGTGGTCTTTAAGATCTCTTCCTTCTTCTGCTTTTCGCTCCTCAGATCGGCAAAGGTGTCAATGATGACCCCGAAAATCAGATTAAGGACAATGATGATGACCATGAAGAAGAACAAGAGGTCATAGATCACTCGAGCAGCAAAGAGGGGCTCCTGGAACAGAGGCACCTCTGTCAGCGGGTTACCCCCTGTCCCCAGCACTCGGGTCTGCAGAGCTCAGGGCAGAAGGAGGGCACTGGATGCCTCCAAGTCAGATGTCCCAGCCGTCCCGGCCCACCCCAACCCCCAGCAGTGCCGTGTGCTTCGCTCGGCATGTTACATTGGGTGTCAAGTGTAAAAGCCACAAATGTGGCTCTTTTCACACCCGCCGTGTATATTGTGAGTTCTCCAAGTGTCACGTGGCACGTGCCCGAGAGCAGCTTCCTGGGATCTACGGGGTTTACGAATGTGTTCACGCAGGGCAGACCTGGCCCCCGAAGGAAGGAATCGCTTAAATACACGGAGGGGAGAGCAGAAGCTGCCCCCCTCCGCACTGGGGCTTCCTCCCAGGGCTGCAACTCGATGGTGACCGGAGAGGAAAGCAGCCCTAAGCAGCTGGCTCCGCACGCACGTCTCCTCACCACCGCTCCCAGCCCTGCCTGTGTGTCTTCGGTTTACACTGGAGCCCACTGCGTGGTGCTCTCACCACCCACCCCGCCCCCCTGCCCTTCCTTCTCCTGGGGCGCAGCTACCTCTTTGGACGGCTTCCTGAGCACATCTCCCACTCCGCCCCCGCTCCGCAGCCCGTGACTCAGCACCGTGACGATGCACATCAGCAGCGTCTCGCACGTGTGCTCTTTATCTTGCTCCGTCTCTTCTGCGGGGACCCGCTCTGCGAACACGGCGAGTCAGGAGAGATTTGAAACGTGAGTGAAAAGAGATACCGGGATTTGGACATCATGACTCCTGAATGCCGCCTCACCAGCGGACAGACAGGAGCCAGAGAGAATAAAAGAAAGGAGTCGAGCATCCAAGGCTTTCTTTTTCATCACTAAAACTTGCTAATTTCTCAAGCCCAGAACTGCCCTTCCCTCTATTAAATCTAAAATATTCCCTATCGTTTTCAGATTTTAAACTACAGTGTCAGCTCTGAACAGGCGCTGACAGGACGCTGAGTGATGAGCATCTCTTCTCTCAGCTCGGCCCAGGTTCCTCACCGGGGCCGCCGTAGGGCTAAATCCAGCAACATCTTTACAGTTCGTCCTCTGAATGAATCGCTTTAAACCGGAAACTGTCCGTTCTTACTGGTTTTGGAGGAAGAACTTGCTGACCGCCCTGTTCTTTTCTCCAGCTGCAGGGAGAATGCTCTGGCTAAAACACCTGTCTCATCATATCACTCCCCTCTCAACAACCTGGATCATCCTTTAAGTAAGCTTTGACCCCCTTAGCCTGACATGTAAGACCCTTCACCATCTGGCCCTTTGTTGACCTCTCTGGCTTCATTTCTTCCGGTTCTCCTTCCTCGTGATCGTTATCTCCCTAAACATGCTGTATTCTACGTCCAGGCCTTCAGGCATGCTGTTCCCTCCAACAGGAATACCGACCCCTCCTCCTTCGCCCAAGAGTCTACTGTTTTCGTTCAGCTGTCACCTCCTGGGTGATACTCTTACTCCAGTACTAGGCTGGGTGCCTATCTTCTATAGTCCATCCTTATTCTCAGCACTTAGCATCCTCTCTAGTAATCACCTCTTTGCCCACCTCCCTCTCCCCCTGCCCCGACCCTGCCACTATAGTTTATTATATCTTAGAGTACAACACAGTCCCTGGCAAATAGGGGGCACTCAGTAAATACTGGCTGGATCAATGAAGCAGCTATTTTCTTCCCACATAGCCTTCTTTCCCCCGCTTCATCCCCCTCCTCTCTCCCAGCCCTTCCTCTTTGCTACTGGCCTTACTTCTGAGCAGTGAGTCTGCTTTCATCTGCTTCCAATGTCATGTGCACCATCTAAGCCTCTGGGGGGAGCCTGGCACTAACATGGTAACGCTGCGAGGTCCTACCTTCTTTGGGTGCCGGAGAGGAGCAGTTCTCCCCAGTCTCCACCCTACACACGTCAGAGTACAGGAACTCGCTTGCCAAACTCTCACTGGCTTCTGGAGAGAGAAGGAAATTTTATGATGAACAATCTGGCAACATATGGTTAAAATGTTTGAAGTCCCCAACTTACGGCTGATTAAACAATTCTTTACATAAATAACACCCGACAAGCCTGCATATAAATTCAAAGCAGAGATGCAATTTACACTTTCATTTGGTGATCTGTATGGGAAAAAAGCCAGAAATGTCAATTCCTGTAAGCTTACTAGAAATATCGCACTTAAATAGCACCTCTCCAACTTTAAAGACAAACAGCTGAAACTCTTCGACAAATACTACTGAACATACAGACTCCAGCAAGATTTATACCAAGTCTGCATGAGAAGCGGGAGCGGAAATCTGAGACCCAGATCAGTTTAGTTCAGAACCCTAAGATGGTTGGCAGTGAATGCCATTTTTAGTGTCAACTTGGAGGCTGGAGTTACATGCCAAGAATGCAGCATTTGGGAGGGAGAAAAAGGCTGCCCGGCTTAGTTACAATTCTAGTTTGTTCCTTGGACTCAGGGCGCCTGGCTACCAGATGAAAAACCAGTAATATTTCACTTACTAGTGTCAAGTATTTTAATTGAGGGAAAAGGCACTTGGGTATCACTCAAGAATATGTATCTCTCTCTCTCAAAAGAGGAAATCTCTTCTGTTTTTTCTATAAATGAAAATCATATAAGCTCACTGTAAAACGTGCACATTGTTTTTTTTAAAAAAAAAAAAAAAGCCCCAGAGACAGCCACTGACGCAGTTTGGGGGTATATTCTTCCATATTTTATAAGACATATATGAGCTTTTTAATTAAAAATAAAAATCTACACAGATCCTATTGTAGTTATTCTTTGGCCATTTCCTACCATATCCTGGGTACTCTTCCATGAAGGTTTATCAAGACGTACCATATCTGCAGGCTTCACCACACCATGGATGAAACACACTCTAATGAAACACTCCCTTACGTTGAGATCGCTTCCAATTTCACACTGCCGTGAACATACTTCCGTACACATCTGTTTCTACATTTTTTTTTTTAAAGGATAAATTCCTAGGGGTAGATTTACCAAGCCAGAGGGATGCAGACTCCTATGCTTTCAATATACATGGTCAAACTGTTTTATGAAAATGTTGTACTAGTTTAAAATAGGACTTTAGTAAATAAATTCAGCGTAGCATCTGGACACTCACGCTTAGCACTGACACATCATACCGCCCTTTGAATGAAGCGAAAACTAAGCCCTGTATTCAGTTCACACTCTGAGTGTTAGGGAGAGACCTACACTGCCAAAGTCATCATTTTTAGTTCAGTTGTAATCAGGAAATACTCTTTTAACATTAAAAAAGCTCAGAAGATCCCAAACCCACCTGGAAGAGCGGTTTCATTGGGCAGCCTATCTACTTCCAAGATGAAGTCATCCTTGAAGAAAAGGTAGCCCACTATTGAGAACAGGTAAACCAGGATCAAAGCCAGGACCGCCGTCAAGATGATGGACCGTCCGTTGCGAGTGACGCTTTTAATGACATTAAGCAGAGTCTCTTCTCTGTACACTAAGTCAAAAAGCTTTAAAAACAAATGGAAGGTAAAGCAATTATACCCCAATAAAGATGTTAAAAAAAAAAAAAAAAAAAACAAATGGAAGGACAACAATGGGGCCATTTTAAGAAGCCTCTATATTAGATGGACATCAGTATCCCCTAATGACAACTTTATAATGATTTATAAAGAATTTACCCTTCCGGAAACTCAAAAGCATTACACCCTTAACGTGTTACCCTTGCCTGTCTTCACAGTGAAAACCGAGATTGTAAAAATAAGGAAAAACAAATATAGAAAAGGAGGGTGGGAAACAATAGCAATTTCAAGTTGCTTACATGTAGCTTAGAGGTCTTGGGAATAGAGAAAATACAGGCTGTACCAGTGAGCTGCAGAGGACAAGGGAGGAAAAGGATGAGGGGCCTGGTATTCATTTTGTGATTATTCACTGAGCTTCTATTAAGGGCCAGCCACTCTGGATACGGGGCTGGCTGACCTGCAGTGGGCCAGGCCAGGGAGCAGGGACTCTGGAGCGGACAAAGGTTCAAACCTCAGCTGAACCGCTTGCTACCACCAGGTCCAGGCACTACCCCCTTCCTCTCGGAGCCTCAGTTTCCTCATTTGCAGACTGAAGGAGAAAGACTTATTGTAAAGAATAAATAGACAATGTATATACAGTGCTCAGCATACAGTCATACTTATGTGCCGAGTAAGTCCACCATCGATAGTAATTATCATTAAATTCCTGACGAAGAGACTGGGCCAAGGTCACACAGATAGTACACAGCAGGGACGCTGGCGGTGGTAACACGCCAGGAAGCCTAAACCCTTCCCATGGCCCTGGTCGGGGCAGAGACCCCCTGCGGTTCACAGCGGGTTCACCATCTTGGTGCGCCCTCTGTCCAAGGGGCCTGCGCTTTGCAAGAACTTGGCTTCATGAGAAATGGAGGCTCCCTGGAGGTACTTAGAGGTATGGGAGACCAGTAGCTGGTTTTCTAGGAACTACAATCTCAGATATTTGGCTGGAGGGTTGGCGGAGAGCCGTGAGAGAAGAGATGCATGGTGTTATTCTGGACCTGGGTGGGAGCTAGCTTTAATATGGCCTCTGTGTGGACATCTGATCCTGTCCTGAAGGTCCTGCTTCCACCGTGGCTTTGGGGAATGACTGTGCACAGCCAAGTGAGTCAGGGGACAAGGGTGTGAATCCTGACTCTGCTTTTAATTCGTTGCAAGCTGTTGATCGGGCCATGAGACCTCTCTGGACCTCAGTTTCTGAATTGGTAAAATCAGTGGACTGAACTAGCTCATCTCCGAGTCCCTTCCAGTTTAGAATTTTACATCTGAGTTCATTTTCTGCTCAATTAGCCCCTCTGCCTCCATCAGGCCAGTCTGTGTCCTGAGACCAGTGTGAAGGGCACCGGGTAAAGGAGGACACTTAAAAGGAAGCAAGGAAGAGGCGTTTATTCGATATAAGAGTACAAAGGCTAATGTTGCTGTTAATGTTGGTTAAATATTTTCCAGCAACTCACCATGAAGCAGCAAGGAAGAGCAACTTCAGACAACAAATGACACTTGTTTTCTGGGGCTAGGAACTGTAGACATTATACAGCCCCCAAATCACTGAAATGACAAGTAACTTTTTCCTTCTCATTTATCTATCATTTCTGATTTTAAAACAGTGGACATATATCACTTGATAATAAGGAAAAACTTTCTTCTAATTAGAAAATTAGACAAGTGCAATGGAGAAAACTTTGAAAACACAAAAAAGCACAAAGAAAAAAACAAAAATCACTAATAACCCCAATATCTATAGACATTTACTCAACAAATTCTTTCCTTCTGACCTTACTACATAATTGAAAAAAGTGTAACGTATGCATACATATTTTTACAAAAATATTATACCGCAAGCTGGCATATAGTCCGCTTGCTTGGTAAAAAGAATCATGAACATTTTCATGTCAAAAAGATCACCTAGTTAAAGTACCTGCCTGGATGATAGCCTTATTGACAAACTCAGAATCTCTGTGAGGGTGTGATCAAAACAGATATTTTTTCAAATCTAAGTAAGTAACTATCATCACAGCTCTGGTTAAAAATAAGCAGTGGGCTTCCCTGGTGGCACAGTGGTTGAGAGTCCGCCTGCCGATGCAGGGGACACGGGTTCATGCCCCGGTCCAGGAAGATCCCACATGCCGCGGAGCGGCTGGGCCCGTGAGCCATGGCCGCTGAGCCTGCGCGTCCGGAGCCTGTGCTCCGCAACGGAGAGACCACAACAGTGAGAGGCCCACGTACCGCAAAAAAAAAAAAAAGCAAAAAAAAAAAAAAAAAAAAAAAAAGCAGTGGTCTGATTTTCTGGATAATACCTTTTCTCTCTTCCTTCTGGTACTTTCACTCATTTTAGATTAGAGATTATTCGAATACGGTCCTGAGGTATTTACAGTCTCTTGAATTTGGGCAATATAGCTGCCACCTGTGTCTATATTTAATAAAAAGAACAATTAGATCTATTTGGATTTGAGAGCTTTTTCATTTTATGTCCATGGATCTTTGTTAAGGAAAGTTTTACTTCATTATGTTTTTAAGCTTTGTTTCTGTTATAATTTTTTCTGAGGAAAAAAAATAATGAACCTTATGTCAGTTTCAAAAAAAAAAAAAATGATCACTTAGTATTCCAGTGTATGGAAAAACCAGTCTACTCAATCAATATCTTTTCCTTTTTTAAACAGTCAAGGTGTTTTCAATGATGTATCATTAAAAGTAATGCTGTGATGAACACCTCGGCAGGTGCCTCAATATATACCTGTCCGGTTATTTCTTTTTGGCAAGTTTCCAGAAACGGAACCGTTGGGTCAAACATAACACGCAATATTCGCTCCACTGCTTTCCGGAAAGGCTGTACCCATTTACCCTTACCACTGTCAGAGAACGAGGCCCACTTCAGCACACTCTCACTAGAAGTGGGCACGATCACGCTTCTGAACCTTTCCCAGCATTACAGGTACAACACGGGATCACACTCCTGTTTTAATCACTACGTCACTGTTGGACATTAGAACACTTCCACGTTTACTGACCACGTGAATTTCTCCTTTTCTTACCTGCCTGCTAACGAACTTTGTACACTTTCATCTTGCGATGTTAATAGTTTGCTAAGGACACAACTTGAATGCAGGCTTGGGACCGGGTTCAGCCAGTCTCGGGGTGAACTTCAATTAGGCCACAGTCGCCCACTCTGCCTTTCCGCCCTGCTGGTGTAGAGTTTTCACGTGACATGTGGGTTTTCCCTGCTAGAGGTCTCTCTTCAATTCCTTCCTGTCACAGGCTTTCCTCGTTTATGGAATAATGTGAACGGTTTCAGTATTCTGTCTGTGGTTCCCAACAGACACGTTAAATACTGCTTTTGACACCAAAAGGAACGCATCACTTGAAGTCACAGAAAGTGACTTAGAAACCCTGCAGAAGCACCTACGAGAAGCGTCCAACCCCAGTCTCATTTGACCCTGGTCAGTCTTTCTCAAAGTGCACTGAGCCGAGGGAGCATCACCAGCAGCTCGGAGCCCCTCTGATCCTTCTGTGACAGGTGAGGGACGGGAAGGCAGGCATGCAGATTGCAATGTGAAATACCGGTTTCACCGAAGCAGGGACTTTTTCACAGGCTCAAATGAAAGGCAGCTCAGGGCCGTGCTTAAGCACTTAGACCCGGGAGTCAACAGAGCTGCGTCACTGTCGTGGTCTCTGCCCCTGACTTGCGGTGCGACTCCGGGCAGGTGACCTGCCTCACCAGGCTCCACCTGGCCAGTGGTAATTTGCAGAGTTCGTCCGCCTCAAAGGCGGTCGTGAGAGGGGACAGAAAGAGCATACAGGGCACAGTCAGTAAGTGACAGTAACTGTTCTTTTCTACACTGTGAGGCCCGTGAGGGCTGGGACGACACTGCCTCGTCTCACCATGACACCCACCGCGTCTAGTTCTGGCACCGGCTGGCACTGCCAGTGACCAAAAGGATTTGATGAACGGAAAAAGAAACAGAGCCAACGGGATATAGATGGTTGGAAAAGTCATTTTCTGCCAGGGCGAGATGGCACTGTCTGAAGGGGACTCCCCTACCTCGTGGGAGAGAGCCCTCAGCAGGGGTGGGAGAGACCCCGACTCAACTCTGCCTCCCCACTGAGAGAGGACAGGAATTTGTCAGGTTCCGGACGTGGGCCTCCCAGACTCACAAACAGGAACCCCACCCAGGGGTGTTATTGCATGAGACAAAAAGGCTTAGAAATATACACAGAGCTCTAAAGATCTCTGATAGAGAGCGACCAAAATCGGGCACGTAATGGCCATCACAAGTGTATCCAGAGACCTCTTTGCCTAAAACCTCAAAGTACGGCCAGACCTATTTTAAAATGAGGAAAACGAATCCATATCCATATCCCTCAGTCTGCCAACATCCACCACTAATGGAAGGAGCTAATCCTGGAGGCCTAAATGGTGCATCCTTTATGGTGTATGGCTGGGAGAGGGGAGACGGGATGACAGAGACGGTAATGACAGCCGGCCACCGCCCAGCATTTCTGTGGCGGTGCTGTTCTCAGACCCTGACACGCGAAGTAGCAGAAAATCCCTATGATGGCCCTGCCAGGAAATGGACTGTTCTCCCCATTTCGTAGATGGGGAAACTGAGGCACAGAGCAGTTAAGTCACCAGCCTGGAGACCACACGGACGGCAATTCCTGGAAGTGCCTTCCTTGCTCTGCTTTTTGCAAGTAGATCCCTCGTCGTTTCTTTTTTTTGGCTGCATCACGCGGATTGCAGGATCTTAGTTCCCCAACCAGGGATCGGACCTGCTCCCTTGGCAATGAAAGCGCACAGTCCGAACCACCGGACTGCCAGGGTATTCCCAAGTCCCTCGTCTTAAGTCAACACTTAGGCCTTGATCGTTTTTTATCATCAGACACATTCCAATACTTCTCGTATTCCCTTTATGGATGGTTTTGCTCGCAGAAAGGTCAATTTTATGCTTCCTGTCATTTAACATAGGTACAATGAAGTGGTTTTTTATCTACAACCCTACAGGTCAAGATTCCCTGTAATGACAGGAGAATAAGCAGATAGAGGTCTGTCATTTAAAAACCTGCTCAGGAGGAAAATAATGGAAAATCAAGACATGTAACCACTCGGCTCAAACTGGAACACAACTTCTGCTAAAAAGGTCTCCTGGATCAATAAATCTATCAAGCTCATCGCCATGGGTCTTGGGTCTTTGAAAATACCTCCCGCTCTTACTGGCACTACATGTTTTCACTGGAAAATGGATCCCATGAGAACTGTCAGAAGGTGATAGTCGCAAAAACATTCTCCTTGTAAGCGCTGGCTGAGGCCAAGAAATCAGACAGACAAAGGTGCACATGGAGGCAACGTCTCCTGACCCAGATGGCGGGCATCATCTATCATCATGATCACGCACTGTGATCGCGCACCTCCCGGGCTCCTGATAGCTCCAGGACCTGCTCCCTGGGCAGCTTTCCTCTCCAGATGCCCCAAACGCTGCGTACAGGGCGGGCTACGACCTCGTAGACCAGGCACACCAGTCACCATGAAAAAGAGGGGTCCGTGAGGGGAGGAAGGACAGAGGATGCTCTCCTAGTTGCCCACATGTAAAATCTTTCAACACCAGCAACTCACCAGCAAACTGTAGAAGAATTCATGGACGAAGAGCCCCATGGCGCAGATCAGCAGATACAGCAAATGATAAAGGAACTCAACATCCAGAACCATGGCTCGGTAGCCTCTGGTGAATGTTCCACAGTTGCCCACAAAGCTCATCAGAAAGATGATTTTATTGCAGACCTGACAACAATGAGAGCAACAGTCAGATAAGCACGGACCACATGCCGAACTCGAGACTCTTCACAAGAGCCGAGGGCAGTTTGCCCCCAGGCGTCTCTCGGCGCCTGTGCCCAAACAAAAGCTTCCTTTTGCACCCAGGGCCCACCGAACGCGCGCCGAGACCTGTTCTGCGGATCAAAGTCATTTCATTACTTTGCTTTTCAGGCATATTGCAAGTTAACGTGACAGTCAAATAACTTCATGGGCAACACTAATCAAGTGGCATTTGTAAGTGACAAAAACAAAATTAACACATACTGAAATTATGATTTTCAAGATAAGATATGAATCATTTCTAACATCCTTCCATGAGTTAGTCAAACACAGAAGTCACCTCAATCCTCGAACCCTGTGATCAGCATGATTAAAAGTGTTTTCTGGGGCTTCCCTGGTGGCGCAGTGGTTGAGGGTCCGCCTGCCGATGCAGGGGACACGGGTTCGAGCCCTGGTCCGGGAGGATCCCACATGCCGCGGAGCGGCTGAGCCTGTGCATCCGGAGCCTGTGCTCCACAACGGGAGAGGCCACAACAGTGAGAGGCCCGCGTACCAAAAGGAAAAGGAAAAAAAAAAAAAAAAAAAAAAGTGTTTTCTAACTTTCTGTTACATTCTAGGCATTAGAGGGTTGCAATTTAATGAGAAGCAGCCAGTTCTTGTCATCCATTGCTCCTAGTTTTACAGGGAAAATGAGAATTCTCTTGGGGTGCGCAGGGGAAAGTAAGGGACTTCAGGATGAGTTCTATTCCCCTGCCCCCCTTTCTGGGAATAACTTCTTTTTTTTTTTTTGGTGATGAAAGTTAAATTTATGGTGGTATTCATTTTGTAATTCATATACATATCAAATCAAAATATCGTACACCTAAAACTAATACAATATTATATGTCAATTACATCAATAAAAAGTTAAAAAACAATATACGAAAAGTATGTAACCTTATTAATAAGCAAAGAAATGCGATTTTCCCCATTTCTTCCTTTTCATAAACTCATATTTCATTGAAATAGTCATATATACATGGTAAAAGTAAGAGCATTTTTTCCCAATAGCATAAAAGAGTATAAAGAATAAAGGAAGTCTCCCTCCCAACCTATACTATCAGATCCCCCCAACTCTCCAAGAAGACTAGTCTGATCCCTCAGAAGGAGCCACACTGGGACCTCGTAAAGTACCAACGCTTGGCCCTTCTTGCGTTGGGAATAACTTCTGTTTTTCCTCTGGGGATCCATCCCTTCCCGTGTATCGGTCCTTGAGGTCTGGGTGGGGCTCCATCCTGGCCAGTCGGAATTATGGCAATCCCCTGGCAACGACTGGTTCACGGATAGGCACGTGACCAAATGGAGTCAATGACACCCACTGAGATCCTTCCTGGGACTGCAGCGTAAGACAACTTTGTTCTTTACCCCTGACCCTGGACCTGACAGAAAGTGACCTCTGAGGCTGCTGGCATCCATCCTGCATCACCATGGAGCCCAAGGGTACCACCAGCGCAGAACCAAAAGAGAGGAACTGAGCCCTGACGCTACCGTCCAGCCTCCTGAATGCAGCTACACCTGAAGCCAGGCGCTAGGATTCTCAGTCACATTTCCTCCTTTGCTTATATGAGCGTGGATTAGGTTTTCTGACCCCTGCAACTGAAGGCTGACCTACTGTATAACAGAGTCCCACCTTTGAGAGAAACCCCATGCCTGAAGCCTGCCTATAGCAACATGCTGCTAGAAAAACCTGAATCAGGAGAAAGGTGGAGAGAATGCGCTTCGGCCGCACTTGGTAAAACCATCTCCTGCTACCCGAGCTAGCTTGGCCACAGGTGCTGGGGAAGCGGTGCCAGTTAATCTGGTGGGTCAGTGCAAGCGAGCTTCTCGGCAATCAGATAAGGGGGGAAGCCAACACCCACGGAGAAGGTTCGGCTTTCTCAGACAGGCTAACCTTTCAATCCACCAGGTCTTTTTCCTCTAATATTCTAACTTTTGCCAGTGTAGGATCTTTTTTAGGGTGAGAAAGCATCATTCATTCTGAAAGAACTGTGTTGCTGGGGTTTCAGAGAGGAAAAAAAAAAAAAAAGGCCACGCTCTGCTCGACATTCCAGGACCTCACACAAGCCCAGGCACCTGCGGTACTAACAGAGCAGTCCACTTCACCTGACTCCACTCTCCCCTTTAACTTGTGCCCCCGTTTTCTCTGTCGCTTCACCAGCAACTGTTTCCTATTCATGGTCTTAGTCTGCTGTCCCCACTTCCTACGGACCCCACTTTGGTTAGTGTCAGATGTGGCTTTTGGTCCCAGCTCTCTACTGCAGCGGCTCTCCCCACGTCCCCAGGGATTCTCCAGGGCACACACGGCCGTCTTGCCCTGCCCACTCCTAGCACCCAACCCCAGCTCCTGCAGCACCCTTCTCACCACCGTCCCTGCACGTGGCTGCCAGGATACCACCCTGGGCTGCTTCCCCAGCTCTAAGATCTCCAACATTCCTTCGCTGGGTGTCCACAGCCGCTATTCCTTCTCCCATTGCTGCATGTGACATTCCTCTTTTGTTATCCCCTCTGAGTAATTGTTTACTGTTTCAGCTTCCCCCCCATGCCCCCGAGCTAATGGTATTATGAATGGTCACTAATTATCCAAACGGAGTCTTTCCCCCAACTGACTTCTGTTAAAGAGAAAACTATGGAATGACCAAAGGCCAGAGAAACAAAAGAATTAACTCGCAGAAGACAACCTCTGAAATACTGAGTGTTTTTTCCTTTTATTTATTTGTTTCTCCCGTATTTCCTTCTTAAAAAGCTTCCTCTCACTGCAGGTGAGGCCTGTATTTCCTGCTTCAATGCTGATGTGGCTCTGTCACTCTGGTCATGGCCGATTTCCAAACACGAGGCCCAACATTAATAGCCTGTCTTGTTACCTCGAGCCCAGTGAGCCAACAGTTTTCGTCTATTTTCACCCTGAAAACCAGGTCTTGCATGACTTCATTTTAGCTGGAGTCATCATTCTTCTCCCAGCCTCCCGTGACTAAAAATTTGGAGTTATACTTGCCTCCTTCATCACCCAGTCAAGACAGTGATACCTTCTTTGCCTGGAGAAAAGGACCCAGACCAAGCCCTGCACTAATTTCAGGCTTAAGGTTCAGACCCAGCGCCCACCACGTGTCACTGTTCCCTCCGAAGCTCTGACATCTGTACCATCCTTCTTCTCCATTATGACCAAGACGCAGGCTCGTCACACGTAATTGAAAGCCCTGCTAGAGGCCCTAAGTGGTCCCCCAACCCCCTGCACAAATCCGTGTACATTCATGCCACTACCAAGGGAATTTTCTCAACCACTGAATTGCTCAAAAACCCTGAATCATTTCCCACTATTGGGAATAGAATTTCCCAACCTGTATTCTATACAACACTAATTCCAAGTGATACTTTACAAAAAATGTGGGCAAATAAGTTCGGGAAACACAAATACCTGGTGTCCCTTTCTTACAGATTCATAACCCGTATCAGCATGTTAAAGTCTCAGAAATGCTGCCGTGAAAAACCTTTCATGTTGCTTAACCCAGCATTTCGCACATGGATTTGACCAAGGAACGCTCTTTTCACCTAAGATTTATCAACTTAGAACACGCTGCCCTGGAGGATGAAGCCCCAGTGCGTCTTCCTGAAATGCAGGGCCCAGGTTCCCTGTACAGGATCAGGCCCTACACGTCGGTACGTGAGCCACAGAGGAGGCGAAGCGCGACGGGTGGCCATCTCCTGAGCAGGCCCGGGCTCCCCTCGCTGCTGTGGCCTGTGGGGAAGATGCTCTGCTTCCTGGCCCCACTGTCTCCATTCTTTAAGACAAAACTTCAGCCCTGTCCCCGTTCTCCCCTAGCGCCCTTGCCGCCTCTGTCATCTGAACAGCCACTGGGGGACATTTATGATTGCCCTCAATTACTGGATTCACCTTTTTTGCAGTATCACTTCCATTTCTGAACAGTGACCTCAGCTTCCTTATACACTCAGGGCAGAAACCTCTGGAAGGCAGTTTTAGATCCCCACATGTCCCAATTCGTTCCTTTTTTTTCACCAGGAAACCTCTCCAATTTATGGCTTTATATCAGCTGTGTCCATTTCCTAGGAATTCCGCAGATGGAGCTGGCACCTGCCCATCCGCAGCGGTGAAAGAGCATTTCCAAATGTCACTACTGACTTTGAGGTAACTCTCCTTGATTCTCTTCTTACCTCTCCACCTGCCCCATCTCTGTCAACAGTTCCTCTTGCTTCTCTGCGGTCCTCACCAGAAGTGGGTGCTGTGTTATTCCGTCATTTGACTTAACTGGCTAAAATCTCTCGTCCTAGCACACCTTTGACCTGATTGGCAAAACTAACCCAGATCTCAACTTCTCTCCCTTTGTCTGCCTAATTCTGAGAGGAATATTCCCTGAAAATGAGACTGTCGGTGCCCAGAGAGTACGTTAAGAGGTTCACCGTCTTGTGACAAGGGGAAGAGGGAGACGGCCACCTGTAGCTCTCCTTTGCTTCTGCTATTTTAACAGTTGACCCAGATAATATTTTTCTGCACCAGAAGCACAGGCCAAGATTCTGGGGAGGATGGAAGGCATTCCTACTTGTATGTAAACAAAAAAGTGGCGATGAAGGTATTCATACTTACGTTGAAAGCTCCCAGAAGAAACAACGTGGGTTGTAACCCGACCGAAAATATCAACCGGAGAATTGTGGAAGCGATTAAGGCCCGGATGCCGTGGGGCTTGGGGAGGGCAATGACAATGGCCAGAGATATGAGCATGGCTGTCCACAGCAGCCCTGACCAGTGTGGCTCCAGGGTTCCTGGAAAGACAAGGCAGGGCTCTCAGAGATCAGAGCTTTCACCTGGTACAGGTGACAGACCAAAACAGGTTTAACGTCATTTTCTTCAACCACCTCTCTGGTCTTGTATGTCCCAACCTTCACGTCCAGTTCTCTACCCCAGACGTAACCAATCACATCCATGTTTTCTTACCTGCAAGCCTTCTACTGATATACGTGTTCCTTCTACCTGGGAAATTCTCTCCCTTTCCCATTCATGTTAAGTCTTAGCTTCGACGTCACCTCTTCTAGGAAGTCTCCTCCTCACAAAACATGCCAGGTGCTCCTTCCTTCTCTGATTCTTGTACCCCTGGTCATCCCTACGGGACACTGTTCTCTTAGCGGTCACTGCCCCCTCCCTAAACCCCATCCCCACCAGACTCCAAATTCCCCAAGGGAAGCACTGGGCACCCAGTAGGCACCCATCAGATGAGTCTGTTCCATGAGCAAAACTCATACATGTGTCACACTTCACTCTTAGGGGAGGCAAGCTGGAAGAATAAACTTCTAATTTCTATTAAAAGCACGCTAAGGAAAAGTGCAGGTCCCCTGCCTGTATCAAATTTCTTCAAGGCAAGGAGGAAAGCAACTTCCGTACCATTAGCATCATCCTACAATTCGATTATCCTTGTAGTCAAAGAGCTTATACCAGTTTTTGCCATCTCTTGCTATTGCAAGTTCTATTTAGAGTGTCCCACGAGACGGCTTGGTTATGTAAGATGAGCCAACAGGGCTAAAAATAAGGTTCTGCAAAACACTCATTTAAAAAAAAAAAAACACCCCTATTTCAAATGCTGTCACGTTTTGACTTTCCTTCAGATGTAAACAAGTAGCACTACATGATTAAGGCCACTTATATAAAGGAGTTTCAATTCTCCAGCACTGCTGGGATTGAAGCACCGCCAGGGAAAGAGACACCCCGGCAGGTTCCAGCTCTTCCACGAGCCTGCTGGCTGCCCTAGTTCATTTCGTCCACACCTGCTGAGACTCACTTTCTCTCTGAAAACTGTCCCCCTAACCCCAGCCACCTACCTCTTCCCTTTGGATATCCTTCAAAGGTAAACCTGATTAGGAATGGGCACCAGGAGGCAGAAGCTTCTCAGAAATTCAGGAAGAAGTGCATAATGGGGCCTAGGTGTCCCTTGCTGTGCATTTAACAACTGTCAGATATTGTGTTAAGCCATTTATGCTGATTATCATTTATTTAACCCTCTTGATCACCCTATGAGGTTGCTGTTATCATCTCCATTTTACTCCAGAGGAAATGGAATCTTGGGTTACGTATCTTGCCTAAGGTGACACAGCATATACCAGGAGTATATACGCCCCTGGAGGAATGGGCCTTAACTATCATTAAAAAAATAAAAAAAAAATCCATCTGCTTTAAGTGCACACTTTGATGACCTCTGGCAGTGTATATACAGTCATATGACCTCATGTAACCGCCAACACAATCAAGATATAAACAACTTCATCGCCCTAAGAGGTTTCCTTGTGCCCCTTGCAACTGATGCCTTCTCCCATCTCCAATGCCAGGCAAATATGGACCTGCTTTCTACCACTGTAGCTTTGCATTTTCCAGAATTTCATGAAATGAGAAAAATAATCATATTTGTAGGTAGTCTTTTTAATTCTTTCACTTAACAAAATTTTTAAGATTCATTCAGGTTATTGTGTGTATTAATAGTTTGTTCTATTGCTGAGAAGTATTCCGTAATATGAATACACCACCACTGATTTATCCACTTAACAATTAATGGATATGTGGGTTGTTTCCAGTTTGGAGTTGCTACAAATAACGCTACTGGAAACAACCAAGTACAAATCTTGGGGTAGGTGTATGTTCTCACTTCTCTGGGACAAAAACATGGAAGTAGATTTTGGGACCCTAAGTACATGCTTAACTTTAGAAGACCTAACCATACTGTTTTCCAAACTGCTGGTACCATTTTCCCTTCCCATCAGCAATATATGGGAGTTCCACTTGCTCCACATCGTCACCAATACTTGGTATCATCAGTTTTTCTAATTTTAGCCATTCTAGTAGGTTTCTAGTAACATGTCATGGTGGTTTTCATTTGCATTTCTCTAATAACTGCTGATGTTGAATATCTTTTTATGTGCTTCTTGGCCATTCATATGTCTTTTTTTGTGTGAAGTAACTGATCAAATCTTCTTCCCACTGTTTTAATTGGGTAATCTTTTTATTGTTGAGTTGTAAGAGTTCTTTATATATTCTGGATATAAGCCTTTTGTCTGATGTATGATTTGTAAGTATTTTCTCCCAGCCTGTGGCTTGCCTTTCATTTTCTTAAGCACTTGATTATCATAAACTGCTCTTAAGAGCTCAGTGTAATAAATGTGACCAGTACAACACATGTACTCAAATCCTGAAGGGGACAATATAAAAACCTGCTGTCTTCCGACTATAAAAACAGAGGTGATAATTAATGCTAGATTCCAAATAAACAATTATAGAAAGACTTCTTTGAGACAACTGGAGAAACATCAATATGGACAGGCTATGACATGATTTACTGTTAGTTTTGTTAGATATGATAATGGTATGGTGATTATACACATTTTAAATTTTTCTTAGAAGTTAGAGATGCACAGTGAAATATCTATGGGCAAAATGACAAGATGTCAAGACTTCTTTAAAATCTTGCAGAAAATACAGTAGGAGTATAAATGAAACAAAATTGGCAAAATGTTGGTAATTGTTAAAGCTGGGCTTATGGGTATATGGCAGTTTATTATACTGTTCTTTCTACTTGTGTATATATTGGAAAATTTCAACAGTAAGAAGGTTTAAAAAGTAGTACTTTATGTGCTTTAATCATCATGCCATGTTTACAAATTCAGTATGAAACCTGAAGATGCCCAATTTTCATGCTGTTCAAAGACGCTGTGACTCATCAGTTCTGAAATAAAGGGGGAAAATGATACTTCTAAAAAGGAGCTTTTAAGGCCACAGTGTCCTTGGCAGCCACAAGCCTTGGAAGTCACAGAGCCACGTCGGCACACAGAGCAAGGTCATTACACACCTGAAAGAGAGACATTTTGGAAATCCTGGTTTCAGAATTCAATGAGCACAAATATTGCTCTCAAAGAAATACTTTCAGGTAACCAATCAGATTTTGTTTCTAGACCGGGCTAACACAACCCTCCTCTTGAAGATGGTCAACAGTGACTATAGAAGATGCCCCCGACACATCTTCCAAAAGAAAAAAGTAAATCCCTCTGAGTGAGTGGATGTGTTTGAGGTGATCTCAGTCACTGCATAATGGAAAGGGCTTCCTTAGGTCGGATCAACCTTGTCCTCTCCAAGGACATCTAATTACGTTTTCTGTTGAGTCTATCTGCGTGAAGTTCTAAAGCCCATGCTGCCAAAAAAGAAAGCCTGGACTTCTACAGATCAGCCAGGGGTGATGTCACCTTGAGTGCCACCACTGTAAAGATGGAAGGACCTTTAAGAATCATTGCATCCAGTAGTTCTTCAACTTGGATGGGCAAGAAACAGGATGCTCCAGAGATCCTGACTAGGTCAGCGACTATCTTCTCCTGACCTCTACAGGAATTTCTAAATCCACACCTAAGTTTCACAACTACTGGCTCAATTTAAGCACCTCTTAAAAGAGAGGATAAGGAGAACTAATTGAAGTGGCTCGCCCAGAGTCACGTGGCAGGTGAGTGGCAGAGCCAGGCCTAGACACGAAGTCTGGACTTTGTAACTCTAGCTGTTCCACTGGATGAGGCTTATCATTGAAGAGGAGAGAGGTGTCAATGAACTGTCCCCAGCACTGGCCTCAAAACTGCCACAAGTGACCAGTGAAGAAAATGGCCAAGATATATTAAAAAAAAAAAAAAATCAATTTTAAATATTTTTAAAGAAGTGGAGGGTAAAACGAAAACACATCCAAAGTAATAGTTGAAGGATCTGCTATGATGTGCACAACAGCTCCCCAGAGGTGAAAAGAGGCCTGGGCTCTGTCCCCTCCACCTAAGCCCTGGGTTGACCACTTTGCGCTCTTACCTCTGCTGACTGGCACCCTGGTGAGGGCAGACATTCCCCCCAGGGGCAACACCCTGCAGCCCTGTGGACCTGCCCAACGTTGCAGCCAAGGACACTTACGATTCCTGATATTGCATTTTAAAGGAAAATGCCCCTTGGGCTGGTGTTTAAGTACGGCTTTTGGGGGGAAAAACATCACTTAAATGGAGCCTTCAACATAGCTTCAGGCCAAACAGAAAAGCTAACGCCTCAAATGAGTAAGTTAGACACATCACAGAACATATGACCACTTTCAAATCTGACCTTAAACTTACTTCCATTACGTTTATGACATCTATATTATTAAATCCAGAGCTGAGCCTGGAATTTACCTCTGCACTGTTTCTGTTTTTTTTTTGGTCTTACTTTTGGGCTCTTCATCCCATTATGTTTCACACAAGGTGGCTCCTGGCAGGTTGTGACATACATACGGGAGGTGATCTGCCAAAAAGCTCTGATGAGAAATTGAGCTGAAAAGCAGGCCTCCCAGGAGGCTGTAGCAGGTGTCAGAAAAGTAGGCCGTAGATGTTTAATAGAAGAGGAGCTTCCGCCAACCCCCAGAACCCCACACGCGTAAATGTCTCCAGAGAGCTGTTACGCAAACCGAGGAGCCCCAAACAGAAAAATGCCCCTCCTGAACGGCTTGCCTTTTCTCAGCAAAATGTGCAGAATGTACACACACATGACTGGAAGGAGACAGTGGTGGGGGAAATCCATCAAGACCATGGACAGCACGTTTCGTTATGTGAATAAGGGCATGTAGCTCTTAATAGACTAAAGTGCCAAGGATGTGCCGTCTGCAGTCACTCAAGCCCTGCCTCACCCTACCTCTTGTCAAAAAAAAAAAAAAAAAAAAAAAAAAAAAAAAAATTCCAGAGATGTCCTACAAATTCTTTAGTCTGAAATCAATTTCACAAGTATGGCATGGGAAAAAAACATCTACTGGACTGAGCATCAAAATATCTACGTGCTAGGGTTAGCTCGGTCGCTAACTGGCTGTGTGACTTTGGCTAAATCTCTCAGCTTCTCTGACAGTTTCCCAACATATAAAACAAGGAGGCTGACTAAGATGAACCCTTACAGTTTAAATACTGTAAATAGCTTCTTCTCTTTCTTTCCCGGTAAATAAATACGGACATACAATTTGTATTATTTCAAGTTAGATTTAAAAATAAACCCGTGCTAAAAGCTACACTCTCATTTTGTCTGAAAATGGGTAACTGGGATCCCATAACTTGCACCAGTACTTCCAGGGATCACGTTTAGGATGCAAGTCACAGCCTTCCTGCTGCCTCTGGAATTTTCCTTGAAATTAAAGATATGGATGGTACCTCCTCGGACTCCTTTAAATGGGTAGAAAAAGGCCACAAGCAGATTCATCAGGACAGCCAGGTTGAATGAAATGCTGCTCCAGAAAGACATGTTGCGGGCACACCAATACAGAACGGGCTGGGCTGTGGAAACAAGGACAGAGCCCCGTGAGGTTCAAGACTGCAAGCCAGAACGCTGGGAATCCACACGGCCCTCCCGCTCCGCCCCTACAAGTCCACTTTTGTTCCCAGTTTTTACCACAACAGTAAAAACGATTGTTTGTTTTGAAGGTGACTCATAGGCTCAGAACGACACCAGATTGGTTTGTTTCTGTTTGGAGTACTTACTGGAACAGAAGATGTATTGGGGGCTAAGGAGGAGAAGAAAGGGGAAAAGTTGGAACATCTGAAAACCCTGCATGCCCCTGTCAACACCATCAGTTATGGAATCTTGGGGGTTATCCAGGGTTCATGTGCCGAGTCCTCAGTTCTCCCTGGGGTGCTGGGACTGGATGAGATGCCTAAGGAGACCCGAAAATTCAATAAGACTTTGAGAAGTGGGGGGCGCTGGTTGGTGGGGGACACACAGCATTCGGAGTTGGCCCAGCTGGGCCCCAGGCTAGGAACAATGTTACCTCTTCCACACTCTTCCCTTGCTCGAAATTCTTCACCGACTCACTGGTGACTAAAAGCAAGGTAATGTTCCCTTTCCTAACACCAGGTCATCTGCCAACTAGGAGTGGGAGTTCTGCCTGGACGGTCAGCAGTGGAGCTCCCATTTTCAAAGGCTACAGTAGAGAAAGGATGTGGAACCAAAGCCCTCACAAAGGGCGAGAGACCCTGTAGGCAGTGCTGCCATCTTAATCCATTGTTACCGACAGGTGATACCACACTGGCTGCATCTCAGCATTAGGAGAACAAGCCGGTGACCACACTGTGTGCACTGGTGCATCCTTTTCCTCTGAACTCTTCAATGGTGCCTTACACTTGGGACGATGGCAGGAATGATTTCCATCTCCATGCCAGAGGCAAAGTTTCCAAAAGACGGTCTCATTCAACATTATTCTCCTCCAAAGAAAAGTGTGGAGTATGTGAAAATGGATCTCTAGCGTGTTATTTCTCTCTCCCAATGAAGTCATCATTTAACTTTAGGACAGCAGCCAGGGACAAATCCAATGACTCTCGAATGATGCCTATAGCAGTAGCCAAGCCTCTGGAAACTTCTATCCAAAATAAAGTTATGGCATAATTAAACAGAGCCCTGGATAACTGAATAACTGCTCATCTCATGTTTGCACTTGGTAACAGGCCACGTTTCCAAACTGTAGACTTTTACAGCTATAAGCATCATCTAGTTTAAAAGATCTCATTTTATAGATGAGGGAAACTGAGGCCCAGCAGAGGATGGAAGGCATGGAGATCTCATTCCCCAGCTCAGAGACCTGCTGGTCTCAGTGACAGGGACAAAGTTAAGCGGCTCATGTCACCATGCAATGGAGAAGCCGACCAGGAGTCAGTCCCACCTATAGTTAACGAATGACTTTTTCATAAGTTAATTGCCAAAGCAAATTTAAGATGAGAAATCACCCGCTCTGTAGACAATGGCTATTGGTGTTTCTTCTGGGACTGAAGCCCATTTCTGATCTGAATATGAAAACTCCAGAGAGCACAGAAGAGACACATGGCAAGGATGGCAAAGGGCTGAAAACTGTTGAAGCTGAGCGAGGGTTTCACGGGAATTTACAAAATCCTCCCCACATCAGTGTATGTGTAACAGGCTCATGAGAAGTTAAAAGACAAAAAGGCAGGAAATGGCAGGGCTCAGTGATGGGTAAGCCAGAATTCCCTTCAGAGCAGCTCTCAATACTAAGTGTGAGAGTAGCTGCTGTACGATGGTCTTCAACTGTGGCAGACAACTAACAAATCTTACTTTTATAAAACTAACACTGTACTTAAATTGTGGTGTCACTCTGAATATGAACAAACATTCCGTCCTTCAAGTCAAGTGGGTGTCTACGCAGGTGCAGGAAGACAGGGTACCATGATCCCAGATGGGCAGGGCGATTTAAATAACTGCACCTGGGGCATCTCTTGGTAACCCTCCTCTCTAGCTTGTTTGTTTGTAAGGAACTGGGGCTTGCTTGAGGACTTGGACTCCATGTGCATATAACAAGAGAATTTCCCACTCTACTCTGATGTGTGTAGTAACTATGAGGGTAAACTCCACGTAATACCACATAACGAAGTGTCAGCATACGCAACTCTGCCTCAGTTTCCTCTCACTATCTTCTAGTTGTCTTAGCCCAGAGTTTTCTCTTCACTGGGGCCAGGATCTTCAGGAGAAGATGTCAGAGAGGCACAGTGGACAGAGGATGTGAATTCACAGAATGGGTGTGTGTGTGTGTGTGTGTGTGTGTGTGTGTGTGTGTGTGTGTGTTTGGAGGAGAGCAGGGAAGAGGGTTTACAAGAGAGCACAGGACCTGAGGATCTTAATACTTGCAGAAGAAAAGATGAAGCAATCCGAGTCTCAGACAGACCTTACTGTGTACCTGAGCCCTAGCTACGGATTTCTCCAAAGCACAGATGATTCTCTGTGATACTTTCGGGAAAAGGAAGAGGAGCTTTGTGAATAAGCCAGAGAAATCTTTTCCGCAGACTTATTAGAAGAGAAATAAGCTACATAGAGAAGAAAATATATTTCATTTTAATTGCACTTCTGAGTACATTTCTCCCCTTCCTAAATATGCAAATCATGTTTAATTCCGTTATTACTTTCAGTTTTTCTCTTACCAGCAGAAAGCTATGAAGCCAATTAAAATCTCTCAGTTGACAGCCATAGCTGTGTTTAAGCTTCACTGAAACAAAAACTGTTTTTGAAACAAAGACAGACTTAGTAAGAGAAGGTATTAGCTACAATGCAACATAAATCTTGGAATGATGAGATGGCCATTATGCAATCAATCAAACAATCAGGTAGTCTTAATTCCCCACTTTATAGGTGAGGGCCTAGAAGAAGTTAAGTCATCTGTCCAGAGCCAAAGAGTCAGGGGGTGACAGAAGGAGCATGGAATTCAGATCTCCCACCTCTTGGGGCTGAGGTCTTCCTATTATGCCAGGCTGATGACAACATCTCAGGGATGACAAGGTATCTCACCTCATCATAAAAGGTGAAGAACCTTTCTTTCAGTTCATAAGCCCCACTGGAGAGCCTATTTTATGTACCTATTTGATAACACAATTCTGAGAGAATGAATGCATCTGACCAGTCTTAGTACTTAGTAGACCCACACGTTTGGTAAGGGAGAAATCACCATTTTAATAACTATTTTGGAGGTTTGGATACACGAATTCAGGATCATCTCCTCAAGTTGGAATTATGGACTATTTCAGTGAAGAGCAAAATCAACAGATAAGAGGAAGGTGCCTTCTGTTTCATGGAATAGCTGAAAACACAAGAGTACACGACGGATGGGGTCTATGTCTACCTTTCTGGGTGTCTTTTTTACCCTACTGCCCAAGCGTGGTGCTGTGAAGACATTCAACACTACTCACAATGCTTCAGCGGGAGGAGCTTGGATCAAGCCCACAGCGGCTACGAGGACACACAGAGAGTGGGGCAGCTTGTCCCCTAGGTCTTCTGAGGGCCACACCAAGGAGGACACGCCCGCTGTTCTGCTAAAGGTGGTCCAGACACCAAGCATGGGGCTGGGCGAGGAATGGGTTGGCTCAGCAAAACATATGATAATGCTTTAAAGTGCCGGATGATGAGGTGCCCCTTAGAGATCAGGGAGGATGGAGTGGGGGTGAGGTGAGAACAGCGCCTCCCGGCCAGCCCGCTTGCACAAGCCCCTCTGACACCAACCGAATCTGGGGAGGCAGGGAGCAAAGCAGTGCAGTGGAAGCAGTAGAGGAGGCTAGTCTGTGCCGGCCCAGGCTGGTAGGGGCGGAAGAGGACAAAAGCGTCCAGAAACTGACCTCTAGCCCAGCTTCCCCTCACCACAGCAGGAGCCCCAGTGATCACAACTGCAGCTGGAATCCAGGGTTTCAAATAAAAACCCTGGCTCCTGACTAACAGACAGGAATAAAGCACCATCCTCTCTAAGTGGGTCGTAACAGTTGGTGCCTAGCGTACTGTCGGTACCGCAGGATCACGTTAAAACCCTAATGAAAACCGGGCGCGGAGAAGCCTTCCGGGAAAGCCCTATAAAAGTATTTCAGATGAGTAATTGCAGCCCGCCTGGCTGGGCTCCGCCACGGGACTCGCTGGTGACCAATGACGCATCTCAAGCGGTAAATGATTCCACTGCCTATAAAATGACACTAGGGTCTAAAATCCGAGCTACCCCATAAAAGGGGGAAGAGCGGCATCTTCCGAGCAGGTGGGCTAGTAAATGAGCAGTCAGGTGGGCTGAGTCTCCTGCTCAAATGCACCATCCTGTGAGCGCCAGGCCCGCCTGTTCTCCGCTCCTTTTATTTTCTACATCAAGATACCAAGTTCTCCCTGGAGCTCTGCAAGCAGATCAGATCAAAGGGGGCAGGGAGCAAGCCCTTTCAGGGGAGGCGCCTCCCTAAGGCTGGAGCACACTTCTCAGCTCCAAAGGTGCCCAGTCTTCTTGGTGCCCAGAGGGGGACAGAATCCTAAATCACACCAGCTCTGCTCCTACTTGGAGGTCCACGTACCCACCATCAAGCCCTGCTGTGTGAGACCCCAGAACCGCGTGTCTCTGTAGCTTCTGGAGGCGTTGCTGACCTACCTCGCAGCTTCTTTTGCCAATTCATCTCATTGAAGAGGTCCTCGGATCGCAGGAAGAAATCGTTGATCTTGCTGCCTTGTTCATCCCGCTCTGTAGTGTAGTATATTCGTAGCTTTGACTCATTGGTTAGGAATTCACATATACTGGGCACGGGGAAAACAATCTGTTCCATGGTTCGGTCTAATCTGACAATCTAGGGGGAAAAAATGGATGAGGTTCAGTACTCATCATCTTCAAAAACCAACACACAACTAAGGACCTCTACACTGGCAACGGGCTCAGTATTGAAGGTCCAGCACAACACAGACTTGATCTAGACTTCTGTGATTTTGCAGCTCCCAGGCTGGGCTGTATCTCTTAGATCTATAAGAGAGTAGTTTTGGTAAGTCTGTTAAAGTATTTTTCTAACCTCAGACCCATTATTTTGACTAGTGACTAAGTTTTATCTGGAACAATTTAAAGCGTGTTTTGTGTACATATTCAGATGAGGCTCTGGGCTGGGGATATCCAGTGGAACTTTCTGTAATGATGGAACGGTTCTGTGTCTGCGTGCCTGCCCCGTCCTAAAGGAGAGTCACTAGTCACATGTGGCCATTGAGAACTAGCACGTGTGGCTAGTACAACCGAGGGTCTGAGTTTAATACTTAATTTTAATGTAAATAGCCAAACATGGCCAGTGGCGATCCTACTGCAGCGCTAGGCTGTGGTGCAAACCTCACCTAACAGCCTTCCTCAGATTGCAAAGTTGCGTTATTTTTCCTACATAGGAACTCTACAAGGGGACCACTGGTTTATGCAATTGCAGTGACCTCCTACCTCTGACTTGTCACGGCATCTAACATGTGCGATGCCTGAACCAATATGCCCATTTAACACTGGTATAGTGGAACTCACTGTTCTTTAAACTAGCTTTGTTGGGTCCCGGGGTGGACACCTCACAGATTTTCCCCGGGCCCTTCCTAGATGGGCTCAATCCCCAGAGAGAGTTGTCTGGTCGAGATTGTTCAAATTGTTCAACACTGCATTGTCACAGTCCTGGGGGGCAGAGATTTCCGAAGGGGTACGGGCTGCAGTATCATAGGGGCATGGCCTCCCTTTATCCTTCCTCCCCAGAGGCTGGACAAGTCAGGTGAGGCCCAGGGCCCACGCCCTCTACAAGAAGATCTGGTTCTCTCTCTCCCAACACTGTTCCCAACGCAGCAAGAGAGGTGACTCAGGTCAAGCTGTAGCGGGAAACTCTCAGAAACGAGACAGGTTCCCACAGCCCTGCCTCCATAAATTCTGGGAGATGTCATCTTGAGACCAACGGCTTGCAAAGCGAGTTGGAGATCAGGTTATGGAAGCTTCCTTATCATACTAATTGTGGGTCATAAGCCAACCTCATTTAACCGGAATTGTAGTGCGGGGGTTGGTAACACGGGTGCACACACAGTCTGAAGTCTCCCACTGTCCAGAGCCGCCCTGCTTCACACCGTCAAGTGGGCTCTGGATCAGCCCCCCCCTTACACGGCAGGAACATGATCTCAGAAGTGTGTCTGGGCTCAGGAGGCAACGGAGGAGGACACAGGAGGCCTCCTGGCAAGAACTGATTCCCAGACTCCAGGGCTGCCCGGCCCGAGTGACCAGAGTGAACGCACAAGGGTCTGCAAGAGCCCCAGGGAGTGACAGCGCTTATCCGCCTTGCATAGGTAATTCATAGGTAATTGCATAGGTAATTCCCTGGGAGGCTGGAAGGTCCGGGCAGCTGCCCAGGAAGAGGATTTAAGAGCTCGGGACCCCCTGCCTGGCCATTTCTCTCTATCCTTTAAGATTGATCCATGCCTCTTTATTTCAGTAAACTTATAGCTGGGAATGAGAACTCAGCCCTTCTGCCACCTCTAACAGGGTGGATGACCTTGTTCACACCTCTTAATCTGATCAAGCATCCGTCTGCTCCCCGGTGATCTCCAAGGCTCCTTCCCCTCTGACATTCCACACCGCAAACACCTGAAGCTCATCTTCTAAGGGCTCCAGAGAACAAACTTCCGGTCATCAACAATAAATCAAGCATATGAGTTTACACACACCGTCACGATCAACTAATCAGTGAAATGACACATTTTATTAGGACAGCCCAGAGGCCCGAGGCAGCGGGTGAGAATACACTCTTACAAGACTCCATCCTGAACATTTCACACGGCCCAAAGGAGCCTGTGAGTCCTTCAAAATCTTTGCCCCGACACTGATACTGAATCTGTGCATTTCCTCATTAGCCAAACAAGACAGACACACCATCGCTTACTGCCCACAGCCTGCACCCATAGGTCTGTACTCTCTCGACTGTCAGGGGACAAGGCAGGTGACATAAAAAGCACCCATAGGCTCGGGGGTCAGCGCCAGACTTGGGTGAAAATTCCAGCCCTGAGAGTGATAAATGGACAGATGACACAACCTCTCTGAGTCCTATTGCAGAGTTTTCCCAGCTGCGAAATGGAGAGGATTCTGTTTCTTGTGTGTGTTTTCTCTGAGGCGGATCTGGTCGTATCACTCCTCGGTGTACAACTCTCCAATGATTCCACACTGCTCTGAGGGCCAAGTCCAGACTTCTTCTGAGGACGGCGGACACGGTCCTGCAGGCTCTGGGCCCACCCGTCTTCCCTCTCTGATCGTGGGCTGCTCTCCCTCTAGCTCCCTACATCCTACCTCCTCACCTTCACCTCCCACCTCAGGGCCTCCCCGTGTCTGCCAAGCTCTTGCCTCCCAGCTCTGCCTGTTCATTCCCATCCTTCTGAAGGTCTGTGCTTCGATACCCATCTTCAGAGCAGGCCTCTCTGACCACCACAGTCCACAGCAGGTCCCTCCGGGGGACCGTCTCGTGATGCCTTGTTTGTCCTCACGGCCCTGTCGGAACGCGTGGCGCGTCTCCTTGTGTGGACTCACCTACCTTCTCGCCAGGCCTTACGCAGGCCTCGGGACCGGCCTGGCCATCACTGGCTGTTAGCACTGAGTGCAGGCCCTGGTGCACGGTAGCTTCCCACAACCTGTTTACGGTTCCGACCAATGACCGCGTGCCAGCCCCAGCCCAGGGCACCCACACCGGAGGCCCTCGACGCAGGCCCGGGCCCCGAGTTTACCCTGCCTTTACCTCTATCTGGGCCGTGTGCTTGGCGTAAAACTCCAGAGCTTCGTCTCCCTCCACCTGGCCACCAGGTTTCAGCATGGTCTGAAGTTCTTTGTTGTGCCGAGCCAACTAGAACACAAATACAGAAAACAGGGGAGTCACGTCTCTTTGCAACAGGAACACACAGCTCCTTTCCAGCTCTGGGTACAAAAGACGCAGAGTAACGAGCAGCAAGCTGGGGGGCGAAGGGGTCAAGGGCACCTCTCCTCCCCATCAAGGGTGTGCTGCATGGCACCTATTCCGGGCTCCGGCAGAGCAGCGTGGAAAGCGCATGCCCACTCGAGGTCCCGCTGTGCCCCGATTCCTTTAGCCAGGCAGGAGGGAGATGGGGTTTATCCATCCAGCCCCACAGAGCCTGCATTCGGAATGTCCCGAGACCTCTCAGGGGCTAACTGCCAGGAATGGAGGAGAGAAGGGGCAGGGATCTATCAACCTCCGGCCCAATCCCATCACTGTTTTCTACCAAACTCCTCTACCTAAGAGAGGTGAAAGGGACAGGAAGTGCCAGCCTGCAGCAGAGTTCCCGGCTGCCCACACACATCAGCCTCCAGAAAGAGGAAGTGTCTGCAAAAGCCCAGCCACTTGGGAAGACAGTTACGAAACAGGGCCTTTTGGTGCCAGGGTAGGAAGTATTACTACATCCCCCAAAATGCAAACAAAAAGAAGTCATCATGACAAGTTCCCAAAGATTGCCAAGTGCGATCGGTCAGGCAGCTGAGGTTTATTTCTTTAGATGGTTAAGACAGACTCATCAATATTTATGAAAAGACTAAGACTCCTTTCAACTGTCTTGAGACACAGTCATGAGCTATCCAAGTGTCACTGCTCAGCGCGAACGCTTTTAAGAAACGTGGGGTTTCCAAGGACATGACCCTACGGGAATGGGCAATGGAAGCAGCCTGGACCTCGGCACATTTGGTCAGGTGGCTGGCAGTACCCGTTACCACGAACCCAAACAAGCTCAGGCTAAATAAAAGCTTAAAGGAAAAGTAAGTTTAAGGGCACGCAGCACGGAGTCCTGCCCAGCAGGTGGGCGTGGGGAGGGGTGGCACCTGATGAGCTAAGATGTAGATGTTGTGTCCCACGTTCCTGGGGGAAGCAGCTCCGTCCTCGCCATTCTCTCCATCCTCGAATTCCACTTCGCCTTGCATGTAGGCTTTCTTGATCACTTCCACCTGCAAGAAGGGCCAGGGAACAGAGTTCCTGCTTCAAGGAAGGCCCACGTAGGACTGGCAATGACAGCACGCATACTATCAGTCTCCCCTCCCGGGGCAGACACTGCTCATGGGCCTCAGTACGCTCGGCCAGCAGGCGTGGACACAGCCTCAGAATCCTTCTCAATACGATCGCAGGCAGTCACCACCAATCAGCCTTCAATGAAATGAGAGGGGAACCCATTCGCTCTCGCTAGGCCACGAGACATTCTGTGGCTGGTCCACGCCCTTCTCCTTTAGAACGGGACAATGGCTAAAACAAAAACCCAAAAAGCCTCCAAACAATGATACGATACAAACAAAGGCTAGAAGCCACACGTTTTCCCTTTCTCTCCATTTCATTCTGCCAACTCTCCCCATCCCCTACCTTTGCCATTTCAGGAAAAACTAAAAAGGAAAGCATTTGCCTTTAGGAATAGCTGATGAAACTATTTTCTGACTCCAAATGTTTCCCTGTCTCCCACAGCCTACTCCATGTGAAAAAAATACCACTAACAGGCGACATCTACCAGCACCTTCCATGTGCCAAGCACTGTGCCCAGTATCTTCATTCTTTCAGAAACTTTACTGCTCATAAACATTTTATGAGATGTCAAAGATTCCGCCTGATTATGGATGAGGAAGCAGACGCAGAGGGGAAGGAGGCGTGCTGAAATTCGCACGGCTAGTGAGCTGAGCTTTGCCCCTGACTGTCTCACGCCGAGAGCACGCTTCCCAGAGCGTTCCGGTGCCTGCTCCGCTTCCTGCTCCCAGCCACTGGCCTCAGCTCCCCAGGAACACGGCTGGCTCTGCCCATTTCCCAGTCCCTCCCTGGTGCCCAGCACAACGCCCCGGACGAAGCAGGGTCCGGCCACTATTTATCAAATGAACCTATCATTCAAGATTTAATCATTCAACGATTAAGAACACAATGCTTGCAACCCTTAAGTTGTACTAAAAATTAATCATTTTCTTTGATGACTCACAAGGCATTTCCGCCTCCTGCATCGCCTCGAGGCCATTACTCTGAATTATTTCTCGTTATCTAAGACCAAGCACGGCAGAGGGACGCACATTTCTGTACTGACGTCAGGTCAGGCCCTAGAAATAATTCTGGAGACAAGACCCTCGCTCTCTCAGCTTGTCTTCCCTTCGCTTCTCTAAAACCAAACTGAACAGACGTGTTGCACGGGACGTGGGAGCCTGAACGTACACATATATGCGTGTACACACACGCGCGTGCACACACAAATGTACACACGTGTTCCGGACACGTGAGCGTCTTCGCTATGCACATGCTCAGAACCGTGTTTGCTCCGGGAAGCCTTTGACTCTTCTCCGAGATTCGGGAATGAAGCTAATCAACCACAAGGGGGCGACCCGGGAGTCAGTGGCACCTAGAGCCCGGGGTGCTGCCAGGTCCCCCACCCAAGACGGGGCGTGCTCTGGATTGATGGGAACTGGAGCGGGGTCTCTGCTAAGTCATCCTGTCCCTACTCAGGAGCGACAGATCCCAGCCTCCCCCAACCCCAGTTACATAAGCCATTATGTAAACTCAGAGAGGACTTCCATCTCAGGCTGAGAACTCACTCCTGACCTCCGAGATCAAAGAGCTGGGCTCGCTGTGAACTTTATTTAAAGGAACACATAAAGGGACTTCAGCCTGGCCCCAAGCGCACACTGGGTCACCGGGGGGCAGGAAAGTTTTAGTGCCCTCATTTAGGTCTGTCAGTTACAGCTCATCTGCGTGGGAAAGAGTCCAAATAGAGAGTTCCGTCCTCAGCTCGGTTCAGCGTCTCTGAGAGCTGCTGTCTCACAGTTTGCAGCACAGACTCCCAGCCTGGAAGTCACAGCCAATTGTGAATATCACCCCCCAAATATAAACAAGATTGTGTTTTCTTTTTTAAAAAACCCAAAACATCAGCACCCCCCAAAACACCCTTCTGTTGCCCAGACTATGGGCACCAAGGAGAGATGTGAATTCTTGAGCCCCGGAAGAAGACGCGGCACAAAGCGGCAGTGAATGAAGAATTAAGAGGAGACCGTGCATTCTCGAAGGGTTTACCGGGTGTGCGGGCACTGTGCGCGGGGCCCGGTGGGAATCATCTGTCTTGTCTCCAAAGCAACCCTCTGGACCAGCTCCCTTTTAGGGAAGAGGGGAGTGCGGCTCAGAGAGTCCAAGGGCCTCCCAAGGTGACCCAGCAAAGGGCAGAGCGACGGACGTGAATTCCGGTCCGCCGGCCTCCCAGACCTGTCCCGGTGCCACCTCCCCCAAGGGAAATAGGCCAGGGAGGCTTCCATGCGTGTTTGCGCTGAAGGCAGAGGACACTTACTCCACGCAGGGCTCACTTCCCTGCCCTAGGCAGGGGCCCGAATCAAACGTTCTCTCGGCACTTCTGATCGTCGGCATCGTAAAGAAGGCTCGAGGAGACAGATGCCCTGCTCTGCCACAAGTGAAGCTCTGATGCTTAGGCAGTGCCACGGCCAGAGGCTCAGCCCTGCGACTCACCAGTTCCTTGGGCCTCATGTTATAGAGTATCCTCTCGGCATTTTCACTGTCGTGCCTGCTCTCCATGATGGCCAGGAGCAACTTGGATGCGTTGTTCTAATTGGAGACACAAAGGGAGGAAGAAATGAAGAGGAGTTACTGGGGGCAGCTGGCCTGAACCATGGGTGACCAGCTGCTGCGTCCTGGCTAAAGACACCCTGCCCCACGGCAGAGCATAAATCAAGAGCATCACCACACTGAGAATGTGCTACCTGACACCCCAAAAACATGTCCGCAGAAACTGGGGTCAAAGAGGCACCTCTTGGTTTGGGCAGTTTCCCCCTTACGTCAGTTGGTCCAAGTCCTAGTGGACATTTAAACATGGGTTCTGTGGGTACACTGGGACCCTCACGATGACAGTGGTCAGGAAGCACCTGGTACATAGACCCACGACGCCTCCGGGGGGTGGGGAGTGGTTATAAACGCCGTGATTCAGCCTTGCAGGTCAGAGAAGGCAGGCAATTCAGGTAACGCCCCCCGCCCCCCACCGTCCTAAAACAGTGCTATCAGCTCTCATGACCCCTACTGTTAGTTAACAAAAGTGACCCAACGGAGCACCATGCTCACGCCAAACCATAATTTCCCATCATATTCAAAGTTTTCGTGTGCCCACACCCTGTACTTCTTGGCTTGAGCCCATTTTAGGCCCCAGGCCTATGATAATCCATATGCTTCTTCATGTATAGGACTCGAAAGTTGTTGTTTTGGTGAGAGGGGGCAGTATCTTTTTTTCTCCCCAAGCACAGATCCCAGCAGTTCCATCGGGTTGTTGTGCTATCAAAAGCTGGCTTTTCACAGGGCAGAAATTTCTACAATAACCTTCAGGTTACCAGATTAGTGCTTCAAAAAGCCACGGAAATGCTGATTAGGAATGCATGAAATTCTGAGTTTATTTCAGGCTCTCATCATATATATTCTGATACATGGTAGCCAGGGATGTGAGCCTGAATGATGTTCAAGTCACTTCTACAACACGATTTGTCAAAGGAGATAAAAATAGTCCCCTGCCCCCAAAAATCCACTTAAACCATACACCCAAACCATCTAGTAGTTTGGACACTCGTTTGGAAATACTAAAATAAAATAAAAGCAACTGTGCAATTCCTGTGGGCTTCTGTGTTACCACCTTCCCTAATGACCTTTCCGTCCTCCGGCACCACTGAAGCCATAAATACAGATCGGCTTTTCAGCTAAACCCTGTAGGTCCAGGCTCTCCTGTGACAGTGAGAAAGTGGCCCGCTGCTGCAAACAGGGGCAAGATGCAGGGCAGATCTCAACCTGCCCCAACATGGGAACGGGTGAAAATGAAATGTGCTCAGTAAGGCTAACATTTCGAAATATGCTTTAGACACCAGGATGGAGCTGCAAGTCTGATTCTCAGGATTGAAACTTTGGACTCAGAGAATCTTTGGAAGCCCTGAGATAAGTGAGGGGCTTTTTGTTCATTTGCTTTTACTTTTGAATATTTTTTAAAAATTAATTTTCTTGGTACCCTCAAGAAATCAACATCCGAAGTAGTGGATCAGCTTCTCAAACACCCCAGAGGCTGGCTTGTAAACCCAGCAGCTTAATCACCTTGAAGTCACTGCTTCAAGGCGCTTAAGCTTCGTCACCCCGTAAAACTATTTTGGTATCAGAGGGAGTCAGCATGTCAAGGGTGCTTCTACATCAGTCATCTGCCAGCCACCGGTTGTACACGATGCAAAGAAACTCATCAGAGGCCCAGAGGCACGATTCTGGACTGTTTAACTCTCCTCATTTTAACCCAACACTTATGAACCACCCTTCTGCTAAATCAACCACAGAACAGAAAAAGGTGTTGCCGGATAATATAAAAGTTCAACTTTTTTTTTGGTCTAGATCGTTTTTAGCTGTACTATTCTTCAACTGGCCCTGTGTCCTCAACGGGGGAAAGATGAGAGACCACAGATGGAATGGAGTTTCCATTCTTTCTCCGTCTGCGGCTTTCAGAATCAAGGCTGCTAGTTCTTGGATGCGGTTCGAATTTGTTTCTCAGCTTTGAGTGATGATTTCTCATTCCATGTGACCTGTGAGTTGAAAGGCTGGTATCCTGTCCCAAGGCCTTATTTGGAAGGGAAAGACTGAAGTTCTGCCTTTTACTCAGAACTTGCAGCGTGGATCATTCATTTACTTTAAAAGAACGGTCTTTAGTATTTAGTTTCACGGCAGTGACCATGTCGCGTGCACAGGCAATACACAAAAGGGTTTCCAGATGCTACTGTCTTTGGCTTTCAATTCCTACTTGCCTTCAGTTCTAATACGAGGTCCATCCTCTTCTTTCCCAGAGGATTGATGTCATTGAGGATCAGGGCCGTGATGATGTCAATGCCATTGGATTCATGGGTGGCTATGCAGTTCTGAGGAAAGAGACACATGCAGACATTACACAAACGCTGGTCACAGATCAGACGTCACAGGCCGACAGGCTCAACTGCGATTTCAGCACAATGCTCGCCAGTCCCAGTAATGTCTCTAGGGGAGAGCAGCAAATTTTCCGTGAGAAAGTGGTAAAAATAAAAGACAGATGAAAGTCTCTAGTTTCAGAATTAACAGTAAACAGTAGGAAAGTCCCCATGCACTGTAACTGATAAATTGGCCGTGTCTAATCCAAACAGTACAGTGGGCTTTTGTTCTTAAGGGAAAATATGGTGTGTGACTGATTCCGGGTCCTGAGCGCTGTTTTCCCCTTCAGAGGTGTGTTGCATTCTCTCTACATCACTCGGTTTTCGTACGGCACACTTTTGCTTAAGGCTTAAGTTTGGAAAGCACGTTTTAATTCACGTAATATCAGAATTAATCACCTTCCCCCAGGTAAGATCCCCGTTTGCAACAGAATTCACCCCAGTATGCTCCTTTGAACAGGCCTCTGTTTGGCAGAAAAGCCATCTTGAGGTTATAAAGAAATTCACTTAGATAAAGCCTCTCCCCCAAATCCTGTTGTAATTTTTTTATTCCTTTTCACTTTAACTCAAACTACCCCGTTGGTCCCATCAGGAAGCCTGGAGACTAAAGTGGATCTAACGAAATGCTAGCCTCGCAGTCATGGACAACTAAGATCAGATTTTTCAATATACAGCAAGTGGTCCCTCTTGTAAGCCGTTCTTCTGGCCTTGCTTCCCAAGTAACGCAGCATGTCATACCTTTCCTGGCCACTGGGTTTATAATGGGCTATTTAAGCACTGGACTGCCCCCTCCAGCCAGGATACAGCTATAATTTGAGCGAACAATCATACTCATGCTAGCATCCGTGCAAAACTGCACGGAATCTGCAAGACGTCAGGGATAAGCAATGACTCTATTCAAGAAACTATTGGGTTCCACTCCAAAAATATACTTCTCGAGAAGCGTAAGTCAAGACTAAGGGAGTCCTTCTCTCCTCTGAACGTCTGTGGTGTTAAAGTCTCAATCATACATTTTCTCATGTTATTTTCAAGTTGTCTCATATACAGCAAGTTTTTTCTCTCTAGTTCGCTTTCAACCTCCTTCCATGAAGTGGCCCCTTTTTGAGTCTTTCCTAATATTTGAAATAGAGCCCAGTCTCCTGGTCATATTCATTTAACTCCAACTTTAATATGTACCCCTGGTCAACTTCGAGTTGGGCCGTTCAAACCGAACCAAGCTGGGCGCGATCACCCCGACAGCCCCTCAAGCGCCTGTGATTAGGTCACGTCCTGAAACATGGTAACGCTCGGTTGCTCCCTCCTCACTGCTTGGAAGAGGCCTCCAGTTCTACTGAATCCCTAGGCCCCTAGGGAGATGCTGTGCGACTTCTGAACTAGTCCCTGTCAACAACGTTTCAAAACGATAAACTTCTTTCTCCGCCCCGAAATGCAAATGGATTTACCTGGTTCTCATGGCAAGGTCCTTGACAGTATTCGGTCAGACTTTCCAGGGTTTGGTTGATGAGGGCCACGTTCTTTTCGTTGATATAGAGTCCGAGAAGACCGAGACCCCCGGTGGTACTTCCACAAATACAGTCCAGAAACTGTAGCGTCTCACATACCAAATTGTAGTTGGTCTTGTTATTTTGGCAACGAAGGAAGTTCTGCAATTGGGCAGTCCCCAGGTTGGGGGAACAAAGGCAAAGAGAAGAGGGAAAAGGTCACTCATTCTGCCCTTTTGATGGTATGTAATTGGTTGGGGCCTGGGATGGAGCAGCAATTACGCAGAGAGATGCAGTGTTGGGTAGAAGAGTCAGTCAGCCCCCATGACGGTCAACCGTGGACATGGTCTATGGCAATGGCTGCAAACACTGTGGCCTGTTCTCCAAGGTGCTTTTGTATGGGATGCAGGGGAGGAGAGCTCCTCTCTGACGACCCAGTTCAGACTCCAGTTCTCATTTTTAAGAGAACTGGAGTCTGAAGTTCTCATTTTTAAGTTCTCATTTCTTTCTTTTCCGCCCCAGCCCACCTCCCCACCCATCACATGTTAAGTTCAGAGCCTTTTGACGTTTCCAAGGACACTAGTTAATGTTTAAAAGATGACGCTGGGGTCTGGATGCTGAATGCCCAGAACCTAACACTGAGGCTAGTTCATCACAGAATGAAGTGTTACAGGCTGGGCTTAAGCCCACCTGCCATGGTGGGAACCTGGCTTATCTTGTTTGGCCACTTCCGTTATTACAGGAAGGAACAGAAGCGAGTAAATGTGTGTGTGCTTGGGTGCACGTGACCGAGTATGTATTCTCCAGGTAAACTTGCAATGCTAACAAGAGACAGAACAGCAGATAATTTCTCAACCAAGTCAAGCAATCCACATTCAACCACCTCATAACTCACAGCCTATTCTGATGCAGAGGAGTTGTTTTTTGTTTTTTGTTTTCGTCACAGACTCCAGTAATCTCTTCTTAAAAAGAAGGGAAGATTAACCCCAGATATTCTTTTGGGCATAGTTATAAAAGTTACATGTTTACTGTAGAAAACCGTAGAAAATTGTATCTTTTTAAAGTAAAAAGATATAATCAAAAGATAAAATGAATGTTAACTTTTGACCTGGTAATTCCACTTCTATCACTATTCACAAAGTACGTACTGGATGTCTGCTACAGCACTGTTTGAGACAGAGGGGAACTGGAAACAAGCTAAATGCCCGTCAGTTGGGAAGTAAACAAGTGATAGTGTATCAGCATCATTTGATATCACAAGTTGGAAACACTGAGGTAGGTCCATACGTGCCAATATGGAAAGACCTCCAGGACATACTGTTACGTTAAATGAACAAAAAGGCAAAGAGCAGATTAATATATATCCCATGCTTCCATCCAAATATACAGAAAAAGGACAGGAAGGATACAGTCCAAACCAACAGCAGTTCTCTCTGGGTAGAGACGTGGGAATGGGTAGAGGGACTGTTTTCTCAAATCAAACACTTATTTTCATTTAAACCTTCATAGAATATATTCATGTATTCCTTGTGTAATTAAAACATCCATAAATGCCCAGATTAACAGCTGGTAATCAAGTTTATGCTCGACTCATCCTCTAGATAACCCCCCCCTCACCCCCACCCCAAGTTAACCTCAGGGCCTTCTGCGCAAGCCTTCCTGACTAGTCTAGAAATTGCACAGTCATTCAGGTGCAGGTGGAGGTGGAGGAAGGACAGGTGATTTGAGACCACGTGGGCTTTCGTAAGGTGACTATTTTTCTAAGGGTCACAGGAAGCCAGAGGAGGGTTCTGCAGCCATTTCTCACCCCAGCCCCTCGGGGAAGATGCTACCTGTTCGAGGGCCTGGCTGAACCCCTCAGCATGCAGAGGTGGAGTGAAGGAGTATTCAGGGAGAGGGCAGGAGACAGCCAGGCTAACCTAGGCTCAAATTCACAGCATGGCTCTCGAGGCCACTCTGCCTCTGCAACTCCTGTGTCATCATTCCTGCCACGCCCTGCCCCTCCCCACCTCTGCTCAGGGATGTGGCCACTCCCCTCATGCCCCTTTCTGTTCACGGACATCATCTCTCCTGCCATGCTCCTCTGGCTGGCAGCAATGAACTTCTTCCTGCTCTTTAAGCACCCTCCACTCTCTCATCTCCTGGGCTTCAGCCCCACTATTCCCTCTGCCTGTCACTCCCCGCCTCCCTGTCTCCACCCTGATTGACTCCTCTTCCTTCAGGATGGCATCTCAAGTCACTTCTTTCAGGAAGCTCTCCATCCTGACTCCAGTGAGATTGGGGCACCAGCACTGGTGACCGACAACTGGCCCAGGGACTGGCTCATGCCATGGGCTTCGTAAACACTGGCTGAAGTATCTGGATTAAGTTGGATGAAGGAAAGGGGACTTGGGAACTCATCAAGGCCAGCAGATGACATGTTGCAGACTCCCCAGGAAGGACGGTGGGCTGCCCTTTCTTGAAAGCCTCTCCCATTTCTCATGGCCTTTGCAGAATGTCTAGTCAGAATCTCTCCTTCCTAACTCAGTTCCATTTTCTCTTGTTCTCTACTAAAACAGAGGCGTGCCACTCGCTAAAGGCCCATGGGAACTCTTTCTATGCTCAAGGAATAGAGCTCACCCACAGCACATACCACCTACCCCACCCTGTCCAGACTAGAGAAGTCCTGTTCTTTTTGTCGTCTTCCTTGGAGGGCCAGGGACCAAGTCAAGATGGGTAGACGAAGGAGATCCAAGACTTCAAGTCTGTGCTTAAACAGACTGCAGTGGAGAGAGAGCAAGACCTGTATTCCTTAACCCAGGTGAAAGGCAAAGCCAGCCTCTCAGGGGAAGGTTCAAAAGCATACGGAAAATGGTTCAAAAACAGTCCTTCCCATCACGTCTCTCGCTACTGTGAACAAAGCTTGCTTAAGGCAGCAACCGTCCATTCGGCAAAGTCAAACTCAGTGGCTTTATCGCTACTGAACATTTACCAACAGGAAAGTTAAGGTTCTAAATACGACAAGCAACTCCGGGCAACCTCAAAGGGCCAGAGTCCCTCTCTCTCTGGGCTCGTCTGCACTTCCTTATACCAGGGAGCTGATAATTCCCTCCTCGTGAGAATGTCTTCTCCCTCGGAATCCACGAGGAAACCCTGACCCAGAGATCCACCGTCGGTTCCAGAAAACTGTCAAGAGGGTGGCAGGCAGAGTCGTTGAATCCCACCTAAAACCATCATTTTGAGAACTGGATTCCTACAAATACCATCGTATCAGAGCAATGTTATTACTACCTCCGTGTGCCTGGCTTAGTGGGAGTCTGTAGATGGGTGCAGCACTCATCCTTGTGAACCACTGGTCCAGATCACTGGTTTTCCAGCCACTCCCTGCAAAACCCTGGAGGAGCCCAGGAATGCCCCAGCCCTCAGGACTCTTGCAGGTGAGGGAGGAAAGCAAAGTTCTGACACTCTGTCGTTTCTACTCTGAACAAAGCAGCTTTGTTCTCATCTCCTTTACCACGTACGTTTCTGCCTAAGATGTTCAAACGGGGGATTCTGCAGCCCCAAGCAGTTTAACACCACTGGCGTTATAGAACCTTCAAAGGTTAAGTTGCTAAGCTTTAAATGTATATATATTGAAATATACTGTACACTTCCTCTCCCCCTGATACCACTGTTTCTGGCAGAGTGGCGTATTAGAGAATGTTGTTTTGGAAGGACTCATTAAAAGGGGCTTCTGCCCATGGAGTTCTTAGGGAATTCGTTCAAAGCAGAGTTTTGCAAAGAGCTAAGGTACAAAACAAAAACTGTGAAGACTTCCCCAAAGGAAGTGGTGAATTCGTACAATGGGAGCCTCCCTCTGCTTTCCCAGTGGAGGCTGGGTGTGCTGTGAAGACGGCAGGTCAAGGGGGCGGACGGAAGGTAGAACAGGTCCACGAAACCAGAGCCACGTCCGGGAAACAAGCACATCAGGACCGCCCCTCTGACATTCACGGATGGACTCGACTCAAGGTAGCCTTGTGTTTTGTTTGCTCAGAACTCAGCAGACATCAGCTCCTCTGGGAAGCCTTCCTGGACCCAGTTTACTACTGTGTTGGTTCTCTTGCTCTGAACCCACAAAACCCCTAAGATGACACAACTGGAGCACCTATCACCCTGCACGGCAGCCTCCCGCTTGCCGAGTGGCTCCTGTCCTAGATGCGCAGCTCCGTGAGGGGAAGGTGGGGGGGGCGGTCTCCATCACCCCCAGGGCAGGGCACAGAGCAGGGTACTCGCCGAGATGAGGAGATCAACACACATATGCATAGTCTCAACCTACTTTTCCTTTGGAGCCCAAGGTTGGTGGAAACCAGTAACACTGGTATAGGGGAACGATACAGGGCACTGGCCACCAAGTTCAGCCTAGAAATCGCCCCAGCAGGGTAGGGCCCCCATCCACAAAGACACCACAGTCGAGCTGTAGTCTTTGTTTTCTTACTGGTGGGACAGCGTGCTTTCCCATGGCATCGCTCACACTCCCTTGGCCTGTCTCCCCGGTGATGAACGGTGTAGATACGGTAGGTGGAGCAGACACAGTCCGCCTCCAGACAAACACCAGCCAACGAGCCAGTAACCGGACCCCGGACCTTTGGGTCATGAGGGCCTTGTCCACCCACTGATCTTGGCATCCACGCAAGTCAGGCCAGTGCATCAAGGGCCGACGTGTTCTATGTCCAAAGTAGGAATGTTTGAGCAACAGGCAAGAAAAACAGACTCACGGCCAAGATCCCACACTCAGACGTGGTCAGGGATGAAGCTGGAATGTCAGTGGAGGAAAGGAGTGGGCAGCAAAGCAGAGAACGCGCCTGAAGTCCCTGCGCGGCCGACAGTGGAGCTGATGGAAATCCCTTCATTTTGAAATACGGCCCAGATGCGGCTGGTTGATGACCTTGGATCTAAATGCTCTTTTTTTTTAAAATTTCATTTCATTTTTTATTTTTTTGGCCGTGCCACGCGGCATGTGGGACCTTAGCTCCCTGACCAGGGATGGAACCCGTGACCCCTGCAGTGGAAGCACAGAGTCTTATCCACTGGACTGCCAGGGAAGTCCCTCGATGCTTTTTCAAAGCCCAGGCTCTTCGGACCCATTTGACTGCAAACACAAATCAGCACAGTAGGTACTCGTACTGCAGACTTCCCCCACTTCCATTAAATTGTGCTGTCTTACTGCTTAACAATACAATTTCTTACTCAACTTATCCAGGCAGAGGTTCTGCAGCACATTTTAAGCGTTAGCGATTTCTGGTGGTGGCACCGAATGGTCTGGCCACAGCTAACATGTGAAAGGCCATCAAGTCACCTGGTGGGTAAACTCAGTTGTGCAAATATTTCAAGGCTGCATCTTCCCCTTGCGGTGTTCGGACTAGAATTATTTTCTTTTCAAACCATCACAATTCAGATAAAACTAGCCCCACCAATTTATTTATTTTAGGAGAAAACATTCTACGTTAGAGGAGTTCAGACACACTTTTCCTGTTCATCCTCATCTGTTTTAGGCAGAGAGGGGTGTTTTCCCCAAGAGTCAGAAGCAAAACTAGGAGAAGGCCAAGGCCCCGGTGCTCTAGCATGCTTCTCCTGGGCAGAGACACCTTCCACAGATCTGTGTCCACTGAGAACGAAGAGGGTATCTCTGGAACCCATCCTTGGCCCTTCCTGAAAAGCCTTTGCTGTTGGGGAAACTCTGCAAGGAAGGAAACGCCCTCTATCTTAATGCGGTGGTTGACAGCACAGCCTCTACCCACCAGACTGCCTGGGTTCAGTTCCAAGCTCTGTACTCCCTAACTGGGTCTTGTGCATCTTGGTTTCCTCATCTATAAAACAAGTGTTATAATACAGGCAACACTTAGCATCCAGGATCATCTAAGTGCCCAATAAACCTGGCCATTGTTATTATCCCACGACAAAAAAAAAAAGTGAACAAAGGATTTCTGGAATAATCAGTTCAACAAATATTTTTGAACATTTGTGTAAAACACCAGAAAGCCACTTCATTCATTCAACCAAGAAATATTTGATTAGAACATTCTATGTACCAGATTCTGTTAAGTCTAGTATATTTAATCATCCACCCCTCCATCCATTCAAGTTTTACCTGTACATCTATGTATCAAACGGTGGCAGGCTACCAGATACACACACACACAGAGGCACATACACACATATAACAAACACACGTGGAGCAGGTGGGAGCTACACTGTTGAACATGAGATCTGGTCCCTGTCCCTGTGGAGACAGCGGGGACGACGAGACAGAGAAACGCTTCTAGTGCCCAGACATCGAGAACCATGCAGGGTCCTCAGCTCGAAGAGATGGGCTGAAAGGAGAGGAGCTGAGATGTCACAGTAAGCGGCGGTAGCTGTGAGGACCTGGGACCGCCCCCTCCACTGCCCCCCGGCCCTCACCTGTAGGTCCCGGTTGTGGTTTTCGCACAGGAGCTGCAGGAAGCGGAGGATGGGCTGCATGATGGTGATGACTGCGCTCATCTCCAGGTCGTCCTTGGTCTTGTCTGCTGTGGCCTGGGCGCCCTCCCCTGACTGGTAGTGATCGTCGGGGTCGGCCTCCCTTCTGAAGGTGGTGAAGGCTTTCCTGGTGGCGGCAGAGGCCTCCACAAGCTGATCCCGGGCCTCTTCCGTTATCTGTGTCGTGGGCTCTTTGGCTAGAACGCAAATGTAAGGTGGTCAATGCTGCCGAATCCCAGGAACACTATTCACCACGCCAAAGACGACGTTCAGAGACCTAAGTTCTGGAATTCACCAGAGAGTCTCTCAAGGTTGGCAAAACGCTCCAAGAAGCCACCATCTTCTCTCACCTCTTAGGATTAAAAGTAAGTTGAGCCCTTCCAGCTTGCTGGTGGCTCTAACACGTCACCTACACTTGCTCTGTGGTTTAGGGGAAAAGCAGCAGAGGTTCTGTCAACCTCATACATCTATGGCTCTGGGCCTCAGCTTCCTCATCTGTAAAATGGGGAGAACATCAGTGAAGTCTTCCTCTAGAATGTTCCTGAGACACTCAACATAAGCTAAGCAAACTGTAATTACTGTTCTTAGACAACCATTGATGGAGCCCTTTACTAAGCCCCAAGGCACTGTGATTAAGCACCTCATGTTTATTACCTCATCGAATCTTCAGAGTAACCCTGTAAGGTAACCAGGCACTAGAGTTAGGAGCATTAGATGCTGTAGCCAGACTCCCTGGGTTCAAATCCTGGCTTTAGTACTTACGAGCTCCATATCCTTACTAGCTCCATATCCTACAAGTTAATTACCATCCCTATGCCTCAGTTTCCTCATCTGTAAAATGGGGATAACGATTTTATCGATTTTACAATGTCCACTTGACTTCTAAATGAAGTAACACATGTAAAGGACTTTGGACAGTGCCTGGTTCATAGAAAGTACTCAGTAAATGTTAGCCTTTCTTCTTTTTCTTCTCTTTATCCCCATTCTAGACCAGTGGCGATCAACTAGGGATGATTTTGACCCCATCTCCACCCAGGGGACGACAGGCAATGTCTGGAGAGATTTTAAGTTGGGGGTGAGCTACTGGTATCTACTGGGTCGAGGCCACATATGCTGCTAAACAGCCTGCAATGTACAGGGCAGCCCCGATAGCAATGGATTCTCCAGATGTCCCATGTGCTGTGGCTGAGAAACTCAGCTCTAGACTTAAAAAAACGAGACTCAGACCTATTCAAGGCCATTTGACTCCAACACTTTTGGGTCTACCCACTCCCCAGTATAACTCCTCTTCAAGGGGGATAATGGATAAAAAGCTTTCTGAACTTTCAAATATTTCAGAAAATAAGGGCGGATTAGCTGACAAAAGACGACAGCCAATTTAAAAGTGCGTATTCCACAACTTTCTCTAACATTAAATGGAAATTACAGGAAAAGATTATTAATGGATTTCCTGCCAACAAAACCCTCAGTTTGACAAAGAAGAATGTATGTTAGTTTATTAAACAAGAGGAGCCTCCAAAGCAGCAGGAATTCAGTTCAGGTTACACAGGAAGAATTATATCACAACCAGATTGGTTTTCTTCTTCTGAAAGCCCCAGTCAGAAAACAGTTTGGAGCCTAGAAGTCGTGTAAAAACTGAAGGAAAACCAGGGATTCCTCCCATGTTTACAATCCAGCTGACTGAAGAGCTGCACGCAGGGGAGCATTTACCTTTTTTCCGTGATGGGGCATCCCTGTCTACCTCATCATCTTTCTTTTTATTTCCCAAGTCACTGGTGTTCACGGTCACCGTTGCCTTGATTTCTTGCTGGGCCACCTTCATCCGGTCATAGAAGACCTTGAAGAATTTCTCCGACTTCTTATCTTCTGTCAACCGGCAGAAAAAGGAGTGCTGCCAAGGAAAACCCACAGCTTTTTCAACACTGTGACACACCAGTTACTGAATCCCACTCAGGACACCAAAACCTCGTGGAGATCAGAGCCAGACCCAAAACCTCAAAAACGGTCTAACTTTGGACCAGGGTTAAACACCGTTCAATGCACTGTCATTCTCTGGCTTCCACAGCCTGAGGTTTTCTACACAGAGTCTTTAAAGCAAAATGCCATTCCTTGGCTGAATCAGTCATATAGGCTTGGGAAGCATGCTAAGGGGTGGTGGGCAGATTTCAGCCAACGAAGCACAACCCCCTACACACATATAAATCAACTCCACTAACAATGGAAACAGAATGTATTTTTGGTGATTGTTGCAGGGCCAGTCATGTGTTTAAGGACTTCTATGAGGCCTCCTCTTTGCAAAGCCTTGTGGATATATACAGATGAGTAAGACGTGCTACCTGCTCCTATAGGGCTCCATACCAGGTTAGCATGACACGCCCATAAGGAGGGCTTAAATGCATAAAACATGCTCCAGAAGCTACACAGACAATTATATTATAGAAGCTCAGAGGTGGCAAGGATGACATTGGGCTGGAGTGATCCCAGAATCGTCGTGAAAAAAGTGATTTTCGGATCAGGTTTTAAAGGGCAGGTAAAGGGTGATTAGATGAAAAAGCTAACAATGAACAGGTAGCTCGCCTCTTGAATACACATTTGTTTTTGGACCCACTGCAAGCAATAGTATACATTGTTGATATAAAAACACAATATGGTATCTCAACTTCATTTGTGAGCACTCTCTTTTCACCCCTTTGCAAATACCACGCTGTTGTGAATTATTTACATAAAAATACAATACAGTCAATTTCCAGAGGACTAAAACAAAGCTCCGAACAATATATTTGCTTCTCCCAGTGGGAGCTTTCTGCCAATTTCATATCCTCCCCCATTTGGAAAGATGGCACTTCCCTACAGAAGGTAACCCTAGGCTTGCAATCCCAGAGAAAAGCAACATCTTACCAGCCTCATGAAGCCCCTTAACTGCTCCATCTCTCACCCCCCCACACCCAGTGCTTGATTCAGCGCCTGCCCCCGCCCCGAGAGCCACCACGTTCCCATCTGCCAACATGCAACTTCAGTCACTGTGACCCTCCTTCTAGCCACTAGCCCATATGCTGCCCTGACAAATGTCAGCCTCATTTGCCCACCAAGCTCTTCTTGACCGTGCCCTTTCTTTTCCCTCTGCCTGTTCTTCTTTACCTCTGGCTGTTTCTTAAACACAGCACAGGATCCAGCCTTCCTACTTGTGCTCTCTGGTTCTGTCTTCTCTCTTCCAGCCACTCCCAAATGCCAGTTTACAAGTCACTGCCTGCCTCCATCCTGTGTGTCACTGAGTCCTCCAACACTCCCACTCTGGGAACCAAGCTCGAGCCTTCAGTGTGCTCCACTGCCCTTTGCTTCCCTCTGTTTTCTTTTAGGCTTCTAGTACGTCCATCCATTCAACCGGCATTCCGTTTGTCCATCCGCCCATCCACTATTTACTGTGCGCCTGCCATGAGTCAGGGATTACGCCCATTATAGGAGAAACAATGCTCAGCAAAAAGAGGCCTGCGCCCCGTGAAACTGGCGGCTTGGTAGGAAAAAGACACAGTCGTTCAATAGTCACGCTAATGACTTTCACTAAAGTAGCCTTTTAACCACTGAGTCCACAGAGTGCTGGCAAACAGCGGCAGACACTCAGCGCCACTGCCCGGTTCCTCCTGGCTCTTCCCATGGCTGGGTCCCCTCACCTGTCAGTCACAGCATTAACATCACCTCCTCCAGAGAACCACCCCGACCATCCTACTAACAGCAGCCACACCAGCTGTTTATCCTCACACGCTCTATTTTATTCTTCATAGCAACTGGCCCCTGAAACGACACCTGTATTTACTGTTTACCTACTTAACTGTCTGTCTTGGGCAGAGCGTAAGCTCTAAGAGGGCAGGAGCCTCGCCTACATGGTTCACAGCTGTCGTCAGAACACCCAGAAGAGGCCCAGCACATAGAAGGCGCTCTATAATGATTTGATGAAAGAACGAATACAACTCGACACGTTATGGCTCCTCTTGACCCGCTACACGCCCCCCCCATCAGATCCGGCCACGGGAGAAATAAATTCCCACCATACTGTAGATTCTTATTTCTCATATCCTCTAATGTGAGAAACCAAGTTCCGGTTGTTCACTTCTTTGAGGGCCAGCGCTTCCGCAGACAAACAAGAGGAGGTGTGCGGGGGACGAAGACCTCAACCGAGAGCCACCTAAATACGGTGATTACATTTTCCACCAAGAGGCGTCACACAGCATCTCACCCACATGGGGTCAGGGGGGGACTGCACAAGGAGGCGGCTGCTCGGGGCAATGAACTTCAGTTGCTGCCCCTTAAGTCTTCTCATGGCATGGAGGCAACTGAAAAAGCATCCTTGGACATTCCGGTCATTCAAGAAAACAAGTGCACTTTAATAAGTAAATAAATAAAGAGCCAAAGCCTGCCATGTGTCATCGGGAAGAGCGCGAGAGTACACACCCATCACCTGCTACAAATGCACCGCTTCAGGTCTAGCTGGTTAACCCAGCCCATGTCACCTGATAGGGTCAGGGCGAGGACACCTCTTATAAAACGAGGGAAAGGCAAGGCACTGAGGATTACAGGCTTCTACATACGTTTCTGCAACGGCCAGTATTATTTATTTTGCACTGTTTGTAACAGTCCCCGTCCCTCAAGGATTTGAAGCTGCTTTATAAACAGAACGTGCTCGATAAAACGATAGAGTGGACAGCGGGGTACGGTGACATGAGTAAGCACAGAAAAGCGACATCAAGCAAGGATGGGGGCTGGAGGATGGGAGAGGTGATTCCGGGAGTCTTGGGCTCGGCTCCGAGGCACCCGGCCATCACGCTGAAATGAGAGGCCAACTCCATCACACCTCTTAGTAAGAAGCAAGAGGAGAGATACCACCAGTGCTTTGAAGCAAGGAAACATCTCTTCACGGAGGGGTTAGTGGGGCAGGCTTTCCAGTTGGACTTCCCGGGTTCGAGGCTGGGGTCCCTCGTCCACTGGCTCTGTGACCGTGGGCAAATTACTCAACCTCTCTGAACCCACGTGGAAGGGCTGCCAGGGTGCACATCAGGTGCTTAGCACAGTGCCCGCTAAGTGTGTTGGTTTCACACTGCCATGACATTAGTATCATGTGAAAACCCCACAGCAAAGGCATCACCCAAGCAGCTAAGTGGCGAGAACTGTCAGAAAGACCGGTCTTCAGCTCCACCGCTCACTAGCTGGTGTCACCTCAGAAAGTGACGACGCCTCTGAAACCCCAATCATCTCATCTGCAAAATGGTCACTGTAACAGGGTGTACCCTTCACGGGTGGTTATGAAGACCCGAGATAATCACAGTAACACTCCCAACAGCTGACCTGACGAGGTGCCGGGAACCTGTGGTGAACCTTCGTGCGTCTCACCTCACACACAGTCCCTGATGAAGCAGTTGTTACTATTACTCCTTTTTGAGATCAGGAGACCCTTTTGGGTCTTTCAGATAATGTGCATCAGGTGTGGAGCATGCCCGAGAAGCCCACACTGTGACAAATGTCGTCTTCCCAGGACGCTGTGAGAGGCACCGGCCTGGGAAGTGGCAGAGCAGCGAGGAGGGGTGACAGCGGGGCTGCAGGGGCCCCAACTGAGAAGCTCAGCAGACGCCCTAGAAGGAAGATATCTGGGCTCCAGAGGGGAAGCGCTGGTACCTCGTACGGGAGGAGAAGTGAAAACGGAGGCATGTGCAGGAACTAAGGACCCCCGGTCCCCAATCAGGGGCTGTGCCGGGGGAAGGCATAGGGGCCGTGGAGCAGGCCGGGGCCAGGGGCTCCTGGAGACCCTCGCTGCCCCTCCCTGGTGCCTGGTGTCATCTGGACTCGGTGAGACCAGGCCCTGAACACGGCTCACAGACCTGTTCATTCCACCTGCTTCCGTCACAATGTGCTCGGACGACCTGCGGGTGGGAAGGGGGCGCCCTCCTCAGGACTGTTTCCCCAGAAGCGGGTGGGACCTCAGACCAGAGCAGGTGGGGGACTCGGCCCTGACCCGCCTCAGGCTCTTCATGGGCACTGGTCTACCTCCCTCCATGGGCGTATTTCAGTGAATCACACCCCAACCTCCACCCCCAAAACCTAGAGCCAAGAGCCATGGAGAGACTGTTTCACTTCTCCAGACTTTTCACTCCACGCCACCCAGCAGGTTTGAGCACCGCCTTCCAAATAAGCCTGGTCTAGAGCAGGCAACATTAGTCCCAGGTAAGAGGAAGCAAAACGGGGGGCGGGTGAATGGGAAGTGACTAAAAGGGAACCAAGAGAACTTTCTGGAGTGAAGAAAATGTCTTGATTGGGGTGGAATTCACACAGGTGTGGTAGAGAGAATAATGCGTCCCCATCCCTGAAAAGATGTCCAGACCCTAATCCCTGGGACTTGGGAATATGTCACCTTACATGGCAAAGGGGAGTAAGGTTGCAGATGGAATTAAGGTTGCTGACCTTAAATAGGGAGATTATGCTGGATTATTCAGAGGGGCTAGTGTCATCACAAGGGTTCTTAAAAGTAGAAGAGGAGGGTAGAGTGATATGGTGTGAGAAGGACTCCACTCGGCGTTGCTGGCTTTGAACATGAGGAAGGGGCCATAGCCAAGGGGCCTCTAGAAACTGGGAAAGGCGGGGAAACGGATTCTGCCCCGGAGCCTCCAGGAAGGAATGCAGCCCCGCTGACACCTTGATTTTAGTCTAGTTAAGACTCATGTCGAACTTGTAAGATAAAAAATCTGGCTGTCTCAAGCCACTAAGATTTTTGTAATTCGTTACAGCAGCCAATGAAAACAAATACGATAGGTATAAACATTTGTCAAATCTGATCAAAGTGTACACTTAAAATCTCTACATATTATTGTATGTAAATCACATCACAATAAAGAGGAAGAGAAGGGGGAAAAAAACTGCTTTGTTACCCGAAGGCTAGAGAACTTTGTCAAGGCTGTCCAGACAAGGGGCCACCCTCAGAGGCCATCTCCCCCTGCAGAGGGACCTGCGTCTGCCGCCCTCATGGCCCATCTTTCTTCACCCTCTGCTTATCTCCAAATCGCATGTGATTCCAAAGCCCTCTCTTCACGTAAGCTGTCTCATGAGCGTTTTAGGGGATTGTCAAGACAGATCTCACCATTCATAAGTCCATCACGTTAGAGACAGGAGAGCTGGGGTCAGGAGAGGTCAGCTGACGTGTGGCAGAGCCACGCCCGCTCCCTGCCTCTGCACTCAAGGCCCTGTGCACCGCCTGCCTTCTTGGTGATCACACGGAACACCAGCCCCAGTGATCGGCAGGCAGCTCCGAAAAAACGAGGGTGGGTTTGGGGGCAGACACAGCGTCAATGCCAACATCACGGACAACAGGTCCATGTTTGGAGTGGCCTCAGGGAAGGAAGCCGGGGTCGGGCCAGGTGAGAGAGTGACCACCTGCAGCGGCCACCTCCATGGAAGCTCTGGGGGACAGAGGTGGGAGGGGACCCAGGTATGGCCACTGTAAGCCAGGCTTAAAAACAATCCCCACAAAACAGAAAAGACGGATCCCAGAATGTTAAAGCTGGAAGCACCCTATTCCAGACACTTCCAGATGTTTTTCCCAGCAGGGAAACCCTGCTTCTCCTCCGTCCCCTAACACCACCTTCCGTAAGGACCCGGATATGAGAGAGATACAGGCAGAACTGCTCAGCCTGAAACACAGCAGGGAGGACGCCCCTCACATCACTGCAACTCCTCCTTGCAACGCCAGGGCTCCACAGGACGTTGTTTGGGAACTACCCATTTAGTCCAGCCCTACACATTTTACAGAGGAGGAAACTGAGGCCCAGCGGGGGAAACAGACATCTCAAGGCCACACAGAGCCCACGTCTCCTGCCTACTCGAGCCAGTCCCTTTGCCCAGGCTCGGTGGTGGCTGGCTGACACAGCAAGCAGCTCGGATTTCATTCCTGCTCTCAGCTAACTGTCAAGCGGACACAGTTTGCCCTCCTCGGGCTGCGTGAGCTGTATGGGGACTTAAGAACTGAGGTCTTAGTTTAAAATAATAAGGAGACCACACTTTCAGATCACTCTTGAAAATAATAAGATATCTCTTAATTAGCCTGGCAGCCACCCTCTGTGCCCAGCCAAGTCCTTGCAAAGGAACAGAGCGTGATTTATGACAGGTCCACCCGGCTCCTGAAACCAGAGGCGGCCCGAAGTTAGGGACCAGCAGACAACTGGCAGCTCCTCTAAACAACAGGCCGGAAGTGTGCAGGATGGGGTGGGGGGACTCCTTTCTTTAGGTGCAAGAGGTCACACTCTGCAGGATGAGGTGTGGGGAGAAGAATGGGAGCCACGGGCCTTCGCCATGCGCTGAACACACAACACACCTTCGCTGACGGTGAGCGAATGAGCACCTTATTGAAAAGCCATCTTCCCCAGAATTCAAAGACTTGGGGGAAGGAGGGCAAAGACAGTCTTGGAACCTTGGGACCCAGAGCCAGCCAGCCAGCCTGCACCTGCAGGGACACGGGAGGAGCCCTTTACGAGCATCTCAGATAAAGGAAGCGGCAGCAGCAGGAAGCAGAGGTGGATGTGATCCAGGGCAGGTCTGGCGGGAGAGGGGGACGGTATGGGGGGAGCAGTCCCCAGCGCTCCTGGGACAGCTCTGAGACTTTGATCCTTCCCCAAAGGAAAGCATTTCACCCGGCAGCAGTCCACCTTCTAGAAACCCTCACACTGAGCCTTCAGAGACTCCAGAGAATGAGCTTTTCTATCTGACTGCCTGGTACACAGCCCGTGACATTCACTAGGCGTGCTCACTTCTCTGCTGCAGAATGAATAAGTTCTCAGGCTAAATGCAAGAATTTGAAAAATGTGACTGCTGAACAGTGCTGAATCCTCGTGCTTCCAGGAGCAGATGGAAATTCCTCCCTGGAGTCTGACTTTTTCTCTTTTTACTCTGCCTCTGGCACACGGGCACCTCGGCCTCGGCCCTGGAGTCTCCAGGACTTGAAGGGATGTCTCCAAACAGACCAACCCATTCCTGTTCAGCTTGTTCAGAGGCTGTGCGGGTGACAGAGTGACAGCAATGGCTACCCAAGTGTGGGGCTTAGCTTGTGGGGTTCTCCTCCTATACCTGTGATTAACTGAGACTTCCATCACTTCCTGGGGACCCCTGATCTGTAAATTACAGTGAACAATAATTGAAGCCTTCTGATTTGCTTGCCACCTACCGAAGTGCTTCGTATACGGTATCTCATTTAACCCTTCTAACTACCCCATGAGGTAGGGGCTACCACTATCCCCACTTTACAGATGAGGAAACTGAGACTCAAAGAGGTTAAATAACTTGCCAAGTCATACAGCTAGGAAGTGGTGGTGGTGCCCCAGGACTCAAGCCCCACTGGTCTGACACCTCAGTCCACGCTCTCAACGCCCCTGCTTCGTCCAACACCTCTCACCTAAGCAAGAGTGTGTCAAACTCCAAACACCTTTTGGCTTTTTATCATGCGCTCCCTACCCGCCAGCCCAGGTCTCTCAGGTGCACAGCAGAGAGTCTCACAGACTCTTCTCACAGGAAAGAACAGCCATGGGAGGAACACACGTGAATGCCCCAACTTTCCTGCAAGGCCCGATGCTCTAGTTAACCTGGGCTCCCAAACAAGGCTCTTTTGCTAGTTGAAGCTTTGCCGAGGCTGGGGGTTACAGGTTGCTCACCGAACCACTGTCACCCAATGACCACTGTAGGTCTTGAGTCCCTTTCTTAGAAACCCATGACAACAATCAAAACCCAAAGATCGTGTACCAGGAACCAGGTGATAAAACACACATGCTTTAGACACAGGAGCCTGGAGAACTGCAAGTCTGGAAACCTGAATTTTAGCCATTGCTCCTCGATAACCAGCTACGTGAACTTGGGCAACTTGCTTAACTGGATTTGTGCCCTGGATTCCGCATCTGAAAAACATGACTCTTACCACCTGCCCTGCGTGCTCACACGGAGGGGGTCCATCAAGGGTGCAGTTATGAAACACTACGTGAAACGCACTTTGATTACTACGGGAAGCTACTCAAATGCAGGGTGTATAATCTATCAATACCACTTTCAAAGGAAATCAGTTAGCAGGTAAGATAGGTGGATCGACTAATGTGCTGGGTGTTATGTGATGACCAAAGTCTAGTGTCCCCAAAACATCCAAAGATAAACAAGCCCTGCTCGTACTGGTAGGTCAAGACGGCCTGTAAATTGACGGCAAAAAACACACCAAAGAGCCTTTCCCAGTGACTGTCACAATGAAGGAAGTCAAAAAAAAAAAAAAATCCAGCTGGAATTCCACTAGTTATAGACGCCATTCAGATTCCGTTAGACACAGAGACAAATGTTATTGCTTCCAATTCTGAAAGTGTAATACACCCAAGGCAGAATGGTGTCAGACCCTCCCCCTGGACAGTCCCAAGCCTTTCAACATGAACTGTTTTTCCAATATTTTCAACTACTCTTGACTTCAGGAAAAGTATGATATTTGAAAAGAATCTAATAATTAGTGAAGAGGGCATTAAGAATCAAACACTCCCCTGGTATAAATGATCACTCACTCTAAGGGCATTTTTTTAGCAAGGTTTGATGGGTTTCAACCAGTAAACATCTGCAAGTCTCAGCTCACCGGTGTCTCTGAGGATGTTGCCAGCTTTAATGAGTTCAGAAATAATATAAACTTTAAACAGAAAAGAAGGAAGCGATGAAGTGAACGAAGTATGGGTTGTAAAGGCACTGACATTTCAACTTCATGTTTCTGAAAAGAGTTCCTCCCTCATCGAAACTGTAGAGGCGTCTCTTGATAACTCAGACATAAACAGCATGCTTCATCTCCTCTCCCCTGCCAGGGCTGGACGGAGGCCACCGTCTGCTCATCGCTGCTTCCCAAGGCCCGAGAGAGGGGCTGGAGGACGATGAAGACCAAATTAATCTGGACACTGGGCTCCAGGGAAGGGCCTGAGCTCCAAGGTCAATACCAAAGCACTGGGTCTTCATGATGCTTTTCAACGTGAGTTAATTCTGATTTTAGCAAGCAGCAAAGTCCCACCTGTTGCCTAAGAACCACTTTTCTTCTGAGACCTGAGAGCTTAACACCTCTCCTTACCTGTCCCCCGGGGCCCACAGGAAACAGCACTGGCCAGGAAAGTCTGCCCGATCTGGTAAGCAGTCTGGTCCCCCCTCTCCCGTGTGGATCAGAACACGGACAGCTTCTCACATACTCATCCATGACACCTCAACCGACAAACTGTACCTCCGAAAAAAAAATTTTTTTGAAAGTGTTCTCTTACAAAGCCCCTGTATGTGTAGGTAAACTGTCAGCAATAACATCTCTAGCAATATTTAAGAGTAAAATCACACAGATTTCAGGGAGGCAGCTCAGCCTTCCTTCTAGAAGACCCAGGGACAAGAAGTTAAGGGGACTCCAAATTTTCTCTGAGCTCAATTCTCAAACCTCCTTACAGAAGCCAAAGGCCAGCATATTTTGTGGGGTGCACTGGCACAGCCGTCTGTCCCTTCCAGCCAAAGGCAGGAAAACAAAGAGCCTCCAGAGAAAAACAATGATGACCAGTAAAATGGGAAACAGAAGCAACCCCAAATTTGCCTGAAGTGATGGGAGATTGCGGCAGGGACCTCCTTGGGAAATTTCTTTAAGTACAAGGAGGTACTGTGGTTGCTCTTCAAGCCAACATGAGGTTTATAAAAAAGAAAGGCACTGTGAAGCAGACGAGACTTTGGTTAGACCTCAGGGACGACTTTTGTTAACGTACTCAGGGAGGTTTTGGAATTTCGGTCTACAGACATCTACTCAACCAGAGATGAAGAAAATCAGTATCAGTGAACGTCTGGGGCTGCTGGAGACGCACACTAGTCTCCAAGGGTGACCTCCAGGACTGGTTCTATGATTTAACGAAAGTGCCTTCTGGTGGTTCAGGTGACACGCTCAGGCCTCGTGTCAGCTTGCCCACAGCCTTGCTGTGGGATCCGTGACAGGGGGACAGAGGCCTTCTCAGTGAGCCTCCAGTGTGTATCATGAGACCTGAAAGGAACGATGCAAGAGGTGCTGCAAAAACTCCATCAGCAAGAAACGTACCCCAGGCATCAGCAAAGGAGGGCTCAGGTGGCTCCCCTGCCCAGAGCCTAGGGGCAGCACGGCTGCTGTCCCTTCCGCTTCACTTGGGGGTTCCATCCGCGTTATCAAGGAAGAACTGACACAGGAGTCGGAGGATAAGACCTTCGCTCTTTGGTCTTATTTCTATCCTGGGTACCTGAGGGCCAATCAATCAACACTGACGGACATTTTCTGCCCTAAAATCACCAAGGTCCCCAGGGGCATCCAACTTGAGCTTTATGTCGACGTCAAGAAGGATCCTTTGCACACCCATTCTCTGTGTTTGTACGGAGAGCAGCAGAGGTTCAGAGAAAGGGCTCCACGTCCTGCACACCCAGCAAGGTACAAACAGGTGGACAGGGGTGGCTGAGGAACTGGGCAGGTATGGACAGGGCATTTATTAACCTGCAGCCTCGGTTTCCTCATCTGTAACGGAGGAAGGAGGAGGGCAAGTGCCACCCAAGAGGCCTGGAGGATGGAATCAAGAAGGTAACACACAGTGCAAGCCCAGCACAGGGCCTGCACCTGGTAGGTGTTCTGTACCAGATACTTTTCCTTCCCCACTCTCAACAAACCGAACTGTGACACACGGGCTCGACGGATAACATCCAAAAAGAAATAAATATACCCTGGCCCGTCGGGGGCAAGGACGTCGGCTGGCAAACGCAAAACATCAAGCAAAGCGAGCGCCTTCTGACGGAGGGCTCACCATCACCCGCTGTCCTCTGCTCGATCAGATGACCTCTCAGGTCTCAGTCCTGGTCTGAACCCCAAAGGACACGCTCCAGGACTTTCAGTCCTCCCAACCCAGCAGGTCCATTTCACTGGGTACTGGCCCATCAGGGGGCCCATATGGCAGCAGAGAACATCCTTGGGATCCAAGAGTAAAACGTACAGATGGCCAGACGGATGGAGATGGCGGATAAAATTACACAGCACTCATCTGTGTAAGTGCTGCTTAATAGATTACGGCTCTGACATCAGTAACGTGTATCCAAGTAGGTTACAGCCCGAGCCAACTTGGTGCCCTTTAGAAGCACTGACTAGGCCTTGGCAGAGGCCGTGGAGATCACCTAATTCAGCCTCCCACCTGACGAGAAGCTCAGTACCTGGGTCGAGCAGTGGTCTCATGCCCCGCGCCCCTGCCCACCCCCCCCGCCCCCCACCAGTGCTATGCTCCAACCACGCTGGCTTCCTTCAGCTCCTGCCAACCCGTCTGTCTGAACACTCCTGCCCTCTGCTCTTCACGCCACTTGTTCTCGTCTCGTCTAAGTCTGGGCTTAAATGCATCTCCCTGGAGAAGCCTCCTCTGACCACCCTAAGTGGCCTCTCCATGACACTCTTCCCTCTTCACGCTTCTCCCTTATTTAATTGTTAACTGGCTTACGATCCATCTCCCCTGCTAGACTATAACCTCCTCGAGGGCAGGCCGTCTATGATCTCAGTCCGGACTGTGTCACGGCCACCTCATCCAGTGCCCGGCACCCAGCAGGGGCTCCATCAATACTTGCTATCTTAATGAACGCACAGTAGTCCTGAAGGACGTGCAATCCTGCAAAACTTAAATCGAGTCCAGCTTTGTATCTACGGCAGCTGAAGTTTAACTCAATAACCAGAAGATCCCTGTCCGTGAAAGCTCAAAATCCTGCCAAGCGGGGAAAACGCCGAACGCCAAAGGCCAGCTGAAGGAGGCTAACGTGGCGTTCTCACCTCTCAGAGGCTTATCAGGTTTGTGCCCAGGTCTCTGCGATGGGCTCAGGCTGGCTGGGGATCCTAATCCAACTAGTTCACTGTTAACTACTCTGGCCTCGCTGACACTTGCATTATGAAGGTGGGGCGGGAAGGACAATCATTCGTAGACCTTCCATCTCAGAACCTGGTTCACACCCCTGACTTGGTAACTACGAGCTCGGGGCTGAACAGTTTGTGGGCTTGTGTTGCAAGAAGGCTAATGAAAACACATTTTTCAAACACCGTATGGTGAGGGCAACTGAAGCACCCTCCTCCTCCAACAGCAATCTAAATGTTTAAGTCCTGAATTCAAAGGGAAACGAGTGGCTTGAAGATATCAGATGGTTTACAGGACTCTCCCCTTTGGCATCTGGGACATCTTGATGACAAATTTAAAACCCAGGCAAAGGTAACTGGGAGAAACATCAAGAGAGGCTCTGACACTTTCACAGAGGAACTTAAAGAGGACTCAGGAAAGGCACGTGGGCATGGATTTCTCAGTAAGAAGGAGGGTCATGGCAGAGGTGCCGATGCCAGCTGTGAATGTCACTTAGGTTCTCAGTTCGCAGGGTCCAGGCTTGTGAGTGACACGTCTTTAAGGCCCCCACGGCAGGACTCTAGCCGCTGACAGTTTCTAATGAGAAAGTATTCTCAACCATGAAGTTAGCTCGACTGGAAAAGTTCCAAAGGGAAAGTCCCTCCAGTTACTCAGAAGGGGGGAAAAAAAGTTGCCTTCTTGGTCTGGAATCTGGGGATATTTTATGCAGATGGCTCTAACAGAAGTTACTAAGGGGAAGTCAGCTTGCCTTTGATTATTCAAACAGGCTACTGCTATTAAGAATTGCACAACTCTTGGGCAAGGCAGGGGTGGGTTTCGGCTTTGTTTTTTTTTTAAGCCTGTCCTCACGGGAACTACTTATTCTTTTCGAAGAACATTTCATTATAACCTCCCTAACTCACGTCTTTTAAATGTCTCTGCTCTGGTGGGAATGTGACCGACAAGGCAAAGCCATCAGAGCAGCCAGGGTGCAGGTGGACACCCCCGGAGCTGCCACCGGGGCTTCTCAGGAGGGCACTTCTGCTTCCCTGCCGAGAACTGGATGCAGCAGCCACTTTTTTTTTAGTGCAGGTTGAGTAATCCCAACCTGCAGCCTTCAGGTAACAGAAGTTGCCCAAGCTCCAGGAATTATCACTGTGGGACAAACGCCTTCCTTTGTTTTCATGTGGTTCCACCTTATAATGTGCTAGATGAGATAAGAGCTGTCACCCCACCCAGGGCAAGAGCACAAGGAGGATTATGGAAATGCCAACAGCCCTCCTTCTCTGGGGCAGAGCGATGGTCTGTCCAACGGGCAGTGGAATCCATCTAGCTCAGGGCCAACCCGAGAGCAAAGGGTAAGCTTCTATCGGATGAGCTTGAAGACTCCCAGGACAGGTCCCTATAATGAAGGGGCTGGTAATAAAGAAAATCATCCTAGGAAAAGAAACAGGTGAGGGCGGGAGAAAAGACACCTCAGCCGAAACCCTTCTGATGTCTTAGAGCTACACAATGGGGAACTCTTAGGGGGAAAAGGAAAATATTCTGTTTCTGGAGACAGCTCCAAGAATACTGAGCTAGGCGTGAGAAACAAGCAAGCTGATAGATTGGAGGGAAAAAAAAAAAGAAAGAAAAGAAAAGGTGGGGAGGAGAAGGAGTCAGGGAAGGGGGAGCGAGATGGCTGAGAGACAGGGGAATTAAAGAACACCATGGCAACAAGTCTGTCCACCTACCCTGGCCGCCCACCCACAGCCAGATTCTTTGCTGACGCACTTGAGAACAAGCTGGTTCCTACCAGCTCAGGAAGGTGAGCAAACCCGGAGAGCTCATTAAATCCCTTCTCAGCGACTCTTGTCTGCCTGCAGATAGTGAGCAAGGAGGATATAAATAGAAGTTATATAACATCTCTTTGTTGATTCCTGTGCTTACCCAAAAAATGCAGCATGACCTTGTTTTTTTTTTTTTTTCCTGCAGCGTTTTCTCCAGCCTGCGGGTTGAGGACTTTAAGCCAGTTAGGGATCATCTGAAAGTTTAAAGAGTAGGCTATAGACTTCCACATTAAGGACACTCAGGAGGATCACCCAAGCTCGGAACCCTCAGGATCAAGGCCTCCTCAGGTATCAAAAAGAAAAAAAAATCTACTTGCTGTAGAATAAAACTTTAAGGAATCCTGTGGCATCCTCTGAGGACATTTCTGATGATGCCAGGAGTTGTATTAACGCCCAAGAGCAGAGAACCGTGTGAAACCAAATACATGACTTGGGTTTTCAAAGGAGGTCAGAGCACTCAAAATACATACATTTAAAGCCAACTGATGGTTTCTAAATACCTCCAGGAAGATTCAGTTGTCTTTTTCTTTCTCAACAGGCAAGACAGTAAGAGTCCAGTGGAGGGCTTCCCTGGTGGCGCAGTGGTTGGGAGTCCGCCTGCCGGTGCAGGGGACGCGGGTTCGTGCCCCGGTCCGGGAAGATCCCACGTGCCGCGGAGCGGCTGGGCCCGTGAGCCATGGCCACTGAGCCTGTGCGTCCGGAGCCTGTGCTCCTCAACGGGAGAGGCCACAACAGTGAGAGGCCCGTGTACCACAAAAAAAAAAAAAAAAAAATAGGCCTCCTCCTTCGGGAGGCCAACAGAGGTGAGAAGTGCAGAGGGAAACACCAACGGGAGGCCCTGAGATCTACCCCAACCCGGTCAGAGTCTCCAGCGCTGCCGGGGCTCCTGGACAGACTCTGGTTCTGACATCTTCACCGGGAAGTAGCTTTAAAGGAGCGTGTGCTTACAAGCTGTGCTGCTGAATCCCCATTACTCTGCTATCTTGTCTAACCTAGTGATGCCACAAGACTCTTTCAAAAAACTGTTACCATGGGAACTTTTCCCTCTCAAGCATTTTTCAAGAAATGTTACAGGTGCTGCAGAATTCAATGCCCTTGGTCTCAGTAAGCATTTTCTGAGTCTTTGAACATGTGGCTTCAACCGAGAGGACTTTCAAACCCATGATGCAAGGGTTTTGAACACAAATCTCTTCAAGGGATGGGGTTAATCACACAGGGCATGGGTGCTATGATGGCCCGAGGCCCCACTAGGCACGCAAATTCTGAACCACAGGACCTTTAACGCATCCTATCCGCTAAACAGAAGACCCCACAGGGATATAAGCAGCTCAGAGGGTGACTCCAATAAGGGATGCTGTGGCTATCATCCCTACCATGGGATTTCCCTTCTCATCAGAACTGGGAGGTGGTCAACAACACAACGAGGCATCCATCCAGGCAGGGCAAGAGCCACCATCCCCCACTGAACCCTTGGTCCTAGGTCAGCACGTCAGCTCATCTCTCAACTGAGCCCTATTAGCCCAAGCCTTCTCCTCTTCTAAATTCCTGTGACGAAAACACCATCGACCTTCTACAATATAAACAGCGCAGATCTGGTAGGAACCAACACATCTTCCTGTCCCGACGTGGCAATGTTGCCAGGTAACAATGTAGAAATACACTCAGAAAACTATGTGACAATATACAACCTCCGCTCTGTAGCTGATAACCGAGGGAGTGTTAAAACACCATGTTCTCTGAACACTTGGGCTCTTGGTGCGAAAAGAAAATTAAACGGGATATTTCCTCTTGTAAATATAAGACAGGCATACGACTCACACACGCAGCCACTAACTGCGAACAGTAGAGGGGTTTGCCGCAGCCATCTGCAATGCACCCCAGCTTTCACTCTCCTGCCCCTCCACTCCCCCCCAACATGGATTCCAGAAAACTAAGAGAAACGTAACCAAGCATGAGCCTCTCCTGTGTTAGGGACAAGTTCACCTCTGACCAGAGAAAGGACACCAGTGGCAACTACAGAAAAACTCATACCTTATTATAAAACTGGGCGTGCTTCCATCGTGTGGTTCCTAAGTTGACTTAGAGAATTCACTGCATGACCAAGCAGTGACCACTTGCTTCTCAGATCAAATAACTAGCGCTGCCTACCCGCTCCCAACAATGACGAGGAAGATGCAAAGCGCCACAGTGGATGTAGGGCACTGATTAACTCCCTGGCATTGGACCCATGCAACTTCAAGGCTGTCCAGCACGGTAGAAAGAGGTTTTGAGGGAGATGGACCAGGGTACCGAATCTCAGCTCTGCTAACTGGGTGACTTTGCGTAAGACCTCCCTCGATCTTTTGGGACTCAGTTTTCTCATCCAGAATTGGGGTCATCCCACCTAGCCCAGATCAAGTACATAGCAGCACCATGCGCTGTGCCTGCCCTGCCACGGGCACTTTATAAAGGCAACAAGTCCTTTCCTTTTCCTTCTGCAACACATAAACATTCTTCAACCTGCCCAAGACTCGAATATGGGGAGAATCCCGTGCATGGAGCTTCTTCACGCAAAATGGGCAAAAGATAAGCTCTAATAAGCCTCACATTACACCGAAGTACATATGCTCCTTTAGATGCAAGTGAAAATCAAAAATTGTAGCAATGTAATCTAACTTTTCTTAGGAGCCCTAATTCAATGAGCTGCCCTCTGTGTCCACGGAGAGGAAGTTATGCAAGAGACCTTCCTTCCCATTGACTTTCATGGACCTGAGACCTTGGAACCCGCTAGAGGGGAAGCAGCATGTGTGGCACATATAATTTTTATTTGACAAATGAGATGCCCAGCCTGAAAGGTGAAGTCTTTCGTGGTTCTCTTCTCCGTCATGCACAGGCCGGTGATGTAACCAAAGCAAAGACACACAAGCCATCTCAGGACTTCTCTGGAAGGCAGACCGCCCTCCACAATGAGCCCACTAGCAAAAAGAAGAACAAAGAGAGAGAAGCCACACATTCTACAGAGGGGCTGAGAGCTCAGGCTCTTCTCTATGTTTATTCATTACGTAGAGTTCGAGTTCCCTTTACCCAACACATGCAGAGACTTCCCTGGGGAATGTGGGGTTGAAACAAACCCTGATACAACTACCAGCTAGCTCTGTGACCCTAAGCAAGCAACTTGACCTCTCAGATCCTCTATTTCCCGCTGAGCAAAAAGGGCTCCAGGCGGTACCTGCCCACACAGGACCACCACGCAGAGTAAATGAGACCATGCAAAGCACCAAGCCTCGCTCCTGGCACATGAGTGTTCAGACTTTGGTACTCATTATTATTAGCACCAACTATAGTTACTATAAAGAAGAAAAGCAGAAGGGAGAGATCCATCAAGAATCTCTGGCATCACAAGGAGATTTCTCCAGACTGACATTATATATTTCCCTTGGGTTCAGATAAACTTAACTCCTTCTCTCACATAAAGAAAGTGCCTTTTTAAAATTGTGATAACTGTTAACAACACATTTTCACATTTCACATCCTCATGCTTATATTGGGAAAAGAACAAGATGACGAACGTAACATGGTGGCGACATAGAGTCTAGACTTTGATTCATTCAGGGAACATTTATTGAGCACCCACCATGGTCCAGGTGCTGGAAAGTGAGACTGAGGCTTGACCCTGGGAGAAATTACACTCCTGGGTGGGGGGAGGGGGAAGGAGAGGAAGACATACAACCAAAAAGAAACTGTGAGCAATGACTACGTATTAGGCACCATTCTGAGCTGCTGTGTGCTTTCCGTATATTATCTCATTTAATCCCCAGAGGAGCCCTACAGAGCAGGATTCTCTACGTGTATTTGTTACGTACAGATTGACTTCCCTTCATCCAACACATGCAGAGACTTCTCTGGGGAGCCTGGGGGTGAAGACAGACTTGATCTCTGCCTCCTTGGGTCTTACAATGAGCCTCCATTTCAAGAGTGGTGATTGCTGAGTAAATGAACTGCCCAAAGAGACCACTACTTCTGCCTCAGGGGATCAAGAAGTTTCCAGAGGAGGAGGCAATTTAAACAGGGCTCAGGGAGCGTGTGCCAGGCAAAGGGAAAGCGGCACGTCCCACACGGAGCAGAGGCATCTGAGTACACGGCCAGGGCCGGGCAAACGAGCAGGTTGCAGCCACAGGACAATGAACGCGGGGGTGAGCGTGGGAACCCAGGCAGGGCCAGGCACGTGGGCACCAGTGGATCGCAGCAACAGGGCAGTGGATTTGATCTTCCGCGGAAGGCTGTTAGGACAGGGAATGAGGTGGTCCGGCCTTCATCTGGCGGGCCGGGGTGGGCATCACTGACAGCAGTATGGAAGAGAGAAATGTCCGGAGGCAGGGAGGCCTAGAAGAGCCCATCTCAGGCTCAGAACTCAGATGGCCCATTCTGGCAGATGGTATAGGATGCTGGTCAGGGGCAGGAATTCTGAAGCCAGAGCGCCTCGTTTCCAACCCCAGCTCCCCCAGCCCCAGCCGGGTCACTTTGGGCATGTCATGTAGCCTCCAGGTGTCAACTGTCTGGCTCATTACAAGTCTGAACTAAGTTCTGACTATTAGAATACTGGGAGGTAGAGTAGACGTGGAATGAGTTCCTGATGAAAATCCAGAGGGAGGAGACGATGACGTCAAGGTTTCCAGCTCGGGTGACTGCACAGGTGGCGGTGGGAAGTCCACTGACCTAGATACAGAACACAAGAAGGCCAATGCGGTGGAGGACTGGAGGTGATGGGCACGCCTGGGGTCACGTGAACTGAGAGTTAACGCAGGTGGAGATGCCCAACAGGGATCTGTGCAGAAATCTGGAGATGATCACAGAGGTAGGGCCAGGAGCTGTTGGCATAAATGGTAGCTAGGAACCATGGGGATGGGTGAGGTCATCCAGGGAGCTTGGAGAAAAAGACAATAGGCCGGAGACCAGGCGCCAGCATCTCACATATTTGAAGGTGAACTGTATGTGTCCCCAAGACGTCCCTTGTTCACCACGAGGAACATCTCCAGAGGAAGCACAGAAATAGCACAGCGTCAGGCCATCAGGAAGTGACTGACGTAAAGTGTGGCACCCTGGGGTGGACGGTCAGAAAGGGCTTCCAGATGAAAACTCTGGACTCCTGAGCCATGTATACAAATCCCCTCGGGAAGGAGCTGCCCGAGGCTGCCTTCCAAGTCTGCGTTAAAAAGTGCTAGGCAGGGCGATGGAATACATTCCCGCAGAGGCAGTAAAGGGAAAGGGGAGATCACCCCTCCAATCAAGAAAGGAAAGAAAAAGTAGAGGCCTCTCCCTGAATTTCCATTTATAAGCTGAGTAAGTGGCCAGACTCTCAGGGGACTTAGGATATTAGTCATCTGGTGAATATTTACCACAAACCTATCACTGCTCTCTACCAGGGGGTGAAGAAGACAGAAGAGAGGGATTAAGACTTGGTTCTTTTCCTTAAGCAGCCTCCTATCTCGACAGCAAAGATTCAACAAACACAGGGGCTGGTAGAGGTTTTCCATAAAGGTCCAAATGGTAAATATTCTAGGATTTGCCGGCCATTCGGTCTGCGGTACAACCCCTCAGCTCTGCCCCAGCAGCGTGAGAACAGCCAAAGACAACACTAAAGGTTATTGTAAGGCTGGCTGTGTTCCAGTAAAACTTTATTTACAAAAGCAGGCGTCGGGCTGGATTCGACCCACTGGCCATAGTTTGCCAATCCCTGGACCAAGGTATCGTAAGCCAACAGAGGAGAATCTGGGGTCAGCTTAGAAGTTCATAAGAGGCACTCCATCCTCAGAAGTCACTAAGGAAAGTTAGGAAGAACACGGACCTCTTGCTAGAGCTGAAGGCAGAGAAAGAAAGAAGGACCATTTAGACTTGTGGATTTAATAGGATACAATGAAGGCATAGTGACAACAATTTTCCAGTTTTCTCTGACATTTTTTTTTTGTTTCTCAGTCAAATTTTGGAGATCATGGAAAACCCGAGGTTTCCTCTGAAGATATCTCCTCTTAGAAACTAATTCCTGCTCATGGGTTTTCTAGGAAGCAAGAAGATTAACACTTTGTATCCAAAGATCTCCCCCCAACTCCCTAACGACTGTAGTCCTGTTAGGGAAGGCCAGAAGAGCACATGTATGGAACTGTCCACTTCTGCCTACAGTGTTGGCTTTGCTACTCAGGAAAGAAGAAAAGTAACATTGGGTCTCCAGCTCCTCTACAGGCACGAGCCGGTGGGCACATCTTCCCCTCGGACCACCGCAACAGGAATGTGCTTCTCAAACCCAAGTGACAAAGAACACGCCGACCATCTTTGCAGTCATGTTCTGTCCTGAACTGCAGTAGGTCCGTGCATCATCCAGGGCCCACATCACTTGGACAGCTGGGGGCGTTCATTCAAGTCTTATATTCCCAACAATGGGAACTACTTTTGGATTTTGAGTCTTCACTGCAAAACCTTGGTCTAGACCCATAATCCTAAAAGACTCTTGTTCAGTGACACACCAGTTTCCTGGGGATGGAGAGGAAGGGCCTATGTCCAAGGATGACTTAGACCAAAAAGTAAGAATAAAAATAATAATACAGAGAAGGAAAGAAAAAGTCCTGGGTCAGGGAGCAGGTAACTGGACTGCCTGTTGCTTTCTGCTTCGCCCAGAATGTCCGGCAGCGTAAAGAACCAGTACCCGAAGCAATGAAGCCTCTCACCCTCCTGGACCTCTGATGTTAGCTCAAATACAGAAAGAGTGAGAGGGACTCAGGTGAACAGTGTGTGAAAACAACATACGACAGCACACCCCCCAGGCCCACTGCATCATCAACCACTAGACAGAAGCAAAATAACAGAAGTCGGATTTTTGACGGAGAACAAATGGAAGAAAACAAAGCTCATTTTTAAATAATAAAGACTGTGTTAACACAAAAAATCACCACCTCGTTTTGAGATCCTTCTGTGACCTGGGCACCGAGAGAGGCACTTTCGGTGAATCACCCTGTCCGACCATCCCAGGAGCCCTGTGAGGTGGGGACGGACACCGTCCTGCTCCCCAGGCAGGAGCTGGCCTGGGGGGTCAAGGACTTTCCCTGAGCCCTGGTGTGGGAGGTGAGAGGCAGGGCTGGAGGCCTTCGTCCCTCCATCAAACCGGCCCCAGGGCAGCGGCTCATTCCTGCAGCCACGCCCTGTACCCCCCCTCCACCATGTGACCCTGTTTCATCCTCTCAATAACTGCATAAGGAAGGGACTCAGGTTTCCTAACTCGTGGTTTACAGATGAGAAAACTGACTTTCAGAGCATCCTGAGAAAGTCCAAGGTCACCCCGATGGCAGGGGCAGGGCCGGAATTGTAGCCCAGGTGCTTCCACTCTGGAGGCCAAGCTCCCTCCCCTGCCACGCCTGCCCTTCTGGGCAGTGTCCCCTGAAGTCCCTGACCCCACGCTACCCGTTCTCCAAGAAGGGCCAACTGGCAGCACCTACAGCCCTCCCTTAACCAAGCCGGGCAGCTTTGCCGTCCAGACCCTTGGTGGCTTCAGCCAAAGGGCACAGGGGGCGGGGCCACCAGCCTTCCTCTTATTGTCATGGCAACGGCTCCCACACCCCCCAGGCTGGGGAGAAAGCAGTCTCCTGACTCCACTGCTGGCCGCGCTCTTCTCCCACATGGATAAAACCCGAGGTCAGAAAACACCGCTCCCGAGTGACTCATTTCTGACTTGGCTGCCAAACACAACACCCTTTTACGTAACTCGCTTGCACACCAGTCTCCTCGTCCTCCGCCTCGGGGTAGCTGTCCTGTCAAACCAAGGCTGATCTGCCTCACCAGCTGGCCTCCCACCTCCCGCAAAGGCAAAGCAAAGCGCCCTTCCTGCCCCCCATCTCCGCTCACTGGGGTCGGGGTGGCCTCCAGTCCAGCGTGCTCCCCGCTCAGTGCCTTCTTGCGGTGACTTCTTCTGGAAGGGGTGGGAGATGTCCTATCGAATATTGGCTCTTGGGCTGCTGTCTTAAGCCAACCACAAAAAATAAGTGTGTGGCAAGGGAAAGGCCCCTGGACGAGGGACCTCTCTCTCTCTCAGCTGAATCCGCAGCCAGCTTCCTGACAGAGCACTTCTCACTTTTTCCAACTCGAGCTGTGTACGTGCGGAAAAGAAAATCCTTTCTGGGTGTGTCTGTAGGCTAGACTTGGCATGGGAAGAGCCGTGGGCAGCCATTTGATACATACAATTCACTGGGCTTCTGCAACCGGAAGCAATTAATCCAAAAAAAATTTTCTTTTTCGATCTTTTCCCTGCATTTGCTGTGACGTTCTCTATGGTCATGACAGCACGTACAGCCCCAAACATCTGTATGTGCTTAAAAAAGAAACCTGACACTGGGTATGTTCAAAGATACATTCTACTCCTCCCCTTCCCCCAGGTGAGAGCAGTCTCTGTCCTCCTGAAGCGAAGAGGAAGTGGAAGAACCTCCCCCGGGTGCTGGTGGGGACATCTCAGGAGGAAGAAACACAGAAATTGGCAAGGACGCGAAGGACGGATATGCAAGTGCCATGAGACTCGCTGAGCCCTGCGTGTGCCAAAAATTAATTCATAAGCAAATGCTTATTTTATAGTTTCCCACTTGCTACAAAACATCAAGCGGAAAGACTTCTTCTGGGGGCTGGCAGGAAGTGGGTGGCATGAGAGAGGGCAGAGAGAAGGCAGGAGGTACTCTTTTTTTTTTTTAATAGATCTTTATTGGAGTAAAATTGCTTCACGATACTGTGTTAGTAACTGTTGCACAAGAAAGAGAATCAGCCATATGCCACATGTTCCCATATCCCCTTCCTCTTGAGCCTCCCTCCCACCCTCCCTATCTCACCCCACTAGGTCATCGCGAAGCACCAAGCTGATCTCCCCGTGCAATGCGGCTGCTTCCCACCAGCCAACTATTGTACATTCGGTAGTGTATATATGTCGATGCTACTCTCACTTCGCCCCAGCTTCGCCCTCCCACCCCATGTCCTCAAGTCCATTCCCTTTGTCTACCTCTTTATTCCTGCCCTGCAACTAGGTTCCTCGGTACCAATTTTTTTTTTTTTTAGATTTCTTACATATGCATTAGCATACGGTATTTGTTTTTCTCTTTCTGACTTATTTCACTCTGTATGATAGACTCTAAGTCCATCCACCTCACTAAAAATAACTCAATTTCATTTCTTTTTGTGGCTGAGTAATATTCCATTGTATATATGTGCCACATCTTCTTTAGCCATTCATCTGTCGATGGACATTTAGGTTGGTTCCATGCAATCCCTACCAAACTACCAATGGCATTCTTCACAGAATTAGAACAAAACATTTTACAATTCATATGGAAACAGAAAAGATGCCGAATAGCCAAAGCAATCTTGAGAAAGAAAAACGGAGTTGGAGGAATCAGGTTCCCCGACTTCAAACTATACCACAAAGCTACAGTAATCAAGACAGTATGGTACTGGCACAGAAACAGAAATATTGATCAATGGTACAGGATTGAATGCCCAGAGATAAACCCACACACATATGGGCACCTAATTTACAACAAAGGAAGCAAGAACATACAATGGAGAATATAGCCTCTTCAAAAAGTGGTGCTGGGAAAACTGGACAGCTACATGTAAAAGAAGGAGTTACTCTTAAAGAGAAGCTTGGTCCCATGGCTCAACGATGTCACCCATTCCTGGAGAACCCCAGGGTAATGGTACCATCTCCTTGCTCCTATAAGCAGAGGGTTCACCATGAAGCCTGAGCCACTCCGACAGCACCCAGGTAGGAGAAGTTTTGGAGGCAGTATCTATCTTCAGACATTGTCACCATCAGAGAAGCCAGGGCAGGGACAGAAGATATGGGAAGACTTGGAGCCCACTATGCCAGGCCAGGAACTATCCCCAATTCAGTTTCCAGGCATTTCAGGGCTTAAGTGATGGTGTGACAGATTACAAGGTTTCAGAGTAAGGGCAATTCTCCATGTGAGGGTTCCTAGCGAGCACTGTAGGTCCTTAGTTTTGGACTGCTACAAATGGAATCCCTCTGAGGTCTGGATAATGAAGTTTAGAACTTCTGAAGAACTCTGGTCCCCAGTGACCTTATCCTCAGTACAAGGGTGAATTTTCACACACCATCAGAAGGGGAAGGACAGGGGTTGACACTTCTGCAAAAATGGGATTGAAGTTCCGAGAGAACTGAGCTCCTCCATTGCAGAGACAATAGTGTCTCCCTTTCTTGCCCAACTCAGGGTCTTGACCGACCCATGGCAGGTGCTCAATGAATGATAACAAGGGTGTGGAGGAGCCAGCCTCCCTCTCTCCTTAGTGCACAAGCTCTACTCACAGCAAGAGGTGCCACTCCTCTCCCCTCCCTCTGGAGCCGAGCCGGTCTCATGACTGGCTTTGACCGGTAGAACATGGCAGAAGTGTTGTACCATGGATTCCAAGCCCAGGCCTTAAAACGACTGGTAGCTCCCACATCCTACTCCCCAAAACACTGCTTCTCAGAACCCAGCCACCATGCTCTAAGAAGCCCAGACCACACAGAGAAGCCACATGGAGGAGAACCAAGGGCACAGTCCCCGCTCAGCAGCCAGCTGGGCGCTAGCACCAGTGCTACAGCCATACAAGTGGCCATCTTGGCCGTTCCAGCCCAATCAAGGCCCTGATGACTGCAGCCCCAGCCAGGATCACACATAGCAGAACTACTTACTGCTTGTATGATGAGGGGTGAGTTCCGTAACTATTCTGGGCTTTAGTCTCATCTGAAAAATGAGATAATCATGGCATCTACCTCTTAGGGAGACTGTAAGAATTAAATAATGCGTGAGAAACCCGTAAGCATAGTTCCTGGCCCACAGTAAGCCCTTAATAAATGCTGGTTATTGTCATCATCATTATGGTTTTTACTTTCATTTTTAAATGATCATACAGTAAAACTGACTTTTTGGTGCGCAGTTCTACAAATTTTCACACATGTATAGATTTGTGTGTCCAAAGCAGGACACACAACAGTGGCATCACCCAAAAAACTCCTTTGTGCTATTCCCTTATGGTCGCATTCTCCCCTCAGCCCTATGCTGGAAAACACTGATCTGTTCTCCATCCCTACAGCCTTGTCCTTTGAGAATGTCATATAAACAGAAGCATCCAGGGCGTCGCTTTCTGAGATTGGCTTCTTTCACTCAGCGTAACGCCTCTGAGGTGCAGCCACGTAATCGCATTTATCAATAGTTCATTCCCTTTTATTGTTGAGTAGGATTCTGTTGCATGGACGTACCACAGACTATGCAATCGCCATACTTTAAATAATTATTTTCACAAGCCAGGGAAGGAAGGCTTCAGAAGTGGAGCCAGCCAGCCATCACTACTGGATTCTGAGTATTTCTGGAAAAACATCTAATAATCTCTAAAAAGTCCTGATTCAAAGCGGTAAGGAACCCAGGAGTCCACACGCATGTATGTCTCATGATAGATACACACAGGAACAGAAACCCAGGGATGACTTCCCAAATGCCACAGAAAACTGGGTTGGAAAGCAGGTCTCACTCCCCTTCTTCTCCACGTGAAGCCTGCCGCACATCCTGGGAGGAGGCGCTAGTAAAGCTAAGGGCTCTTCTGCAGCTGTCTCCTTGGAGAACCAGCACACAGCTCTGGAACTGTGCGGCGCTGCATGCCCCACAGCGACTGCCTTTTCTACCACCTGTCCCTGAGAAACAGGAGTCCAGGGGAGCCCACCTGGATTCCCTTCCTGGGACTGGGACACATCACGGTGAACAGGAAGGATGGCGGGCAGTGCGCTCCAGCTGGGACCCACCCCGCCTGTAATGGCCGACAGCCTTCGGCGACCATTAGCAGTCACAACTGCAGCCTTCACCCAACTCACGCTAACTTCCCAGCTGCTCTCTTACTACTCTGAACCGGCTTCTCTAAAGCAAAACAAAACTGAATCACACTCCCCCTGGGACTCCAGAGTGTCTGTGCTTAGGTGGCCCCAGACAACTTGAATTCCACATCATTTTCTCTGGAGAAAGAGGAGCTCAGGGCCAAGTCAGCTGCAGGCTAGAATGAATTTTCCTGGAACCACAGTTTCTAATGACGCAGTGGGTGAAATCCTCCCAGCAACCCCTGAAATCACAGGAGGAAGAGAGATGGGGTGCGGGCAGAGCCAGCACACGCTCCATGCTGTGCCCTCCCAAGCTGGCAGGGGGCTCACAGGCCACCCTATCCAGGCCCGCCCAGCCGTGAGCACACTGGCTCTTCCAACAGACAGCAGCTCCACTCGCCGAGAGGCTGGGCCTGGAGCTCCACCGAGGCATTTCATCTGGAGCCTGAGCATATGAGTAATAAATGTGTGAAAACATGAAACTAATATTCGTAATTACTTTACAAGATAAAGAACTTGAAAGAAAAACAGCTTCTGTGTGCCTTGCCATCACCATCAGGGGTACACTGTGAAAAACACAGCATCTCGCCAGAAACTCAGACTGCGTCGTGCCAGCCAGGCTCAGCGCCGGCAGCCCTCAGTCTCCTCGAGCCCTCCCCGGGCTTCATTATTCCTTAATTAACGGTGTCTTCTTGTGTCCAGTCATCCAGACTCGGTAAAGCCTCCCGGGGCCAAGTGGGGGGCCCTCTGACCTTCTGGCTTCTGGCATGCAATCGTGTGATGCTTTGGCCGACATGCATTAACTATAAATGGGTCCAAGGCACCAGCCTTGAGGAGGGAGCGAGCGTTGGAGAGTCTCCATTCATGGCGTCCTGTCCCCACCAGGCTCAGGATATTTTCCTGCTTTATTGAAGTATAGCTTCTATATAGTAAAGCACACCAATTCTAACTGTATGGCTCATAGAGATTGAAACAGATTCATAGCCACGTAACTACCAACATGTAGCCCAACGTTTCCAACACCCCAAAAGGCCTCCTATGCCCCTCCTAGAAAACATCCTGCCCTGTGAGCACGCCTTCCACTCTTGCGCCTCTGGGCCTTCTCGCCCTGCGGCATGGTCCAGCCTCCCCACCCCCCAGCTCTGTGCACAGCTTTCAGACCCACACCCATCCTTCAAAACCCATGTCATCAAAAAACCTTTCACTGACTCTTCACACAGCTGCCGTTACTTCTTCCTTGGAGGGTCTGCAGTATCTTTCCTACCTCTTGGATGGCACAACGCATCATTCTTGAGACACAGCTTCCTATGTGCATGTATACTAAGTCTTATACCCTTGCTTCATTTTTAATTTCTTGAAGACTGGGATTAGCAAATTAGCAACATTTTTTTTTTTTTTTTAATTGAGATGGGGAAGGAATAACCTAAGGTTTCCAACTTCTTATTTGGCCAATAGGGAAAAAACCCCAACCACTATCAACACCACTTCATTCAAGAAAAGACATCAGAGATTAAAAAGAAATAAAAATTGGACAGGCTATCACCTCAGAATAAAATGGTCAGATGGTCCTTCAAACTGATACATTTGGTTTATGAAACAATGACCACATCACCCTGGTTTCCACACTTGGCTGTGCCTGGAGAAAATTCTCATAGACCGACTGGCCCCAGTGTCTGGAAACCACTGCCCGAAGTCCCTAGCTCAGCATCGTGTACACAGCAAGTGCTCAATTAATGTTTAGTTTGACTGATCTAGTCCCTGGGAATCACATGGTTCAGAGACCAGGAGAGTTCCAGCCCTGCTTCCACGACAACGCACACACCCAGACAGCAGGACCACGGCAGTGGGCGAGCGAATCCTCGTGATCAGAGGACCTGCAGGACCCGTCCACACGCACACGCATGGTCAGACTCACGCGGGACAAGATCAAGCGGCAGCCCACATGTTACAGGTCACAGGTGCCCGTGGGACAGCTCAGTCATGCAGCGGACTCTCCCACCGGCACAAATCTCAACTGAGGGCAGTGCACATAAGAACGTCAGCAGTGTGTGTTGGGGTACTTGGGCTGGAGGCCGCCGCAGTTGCCATGGATGGGGTGGGGGGGCACAGGGCGCCTAGCTGCAGGAGCGAGTGGGGCTGAAACCCAGGTGCCCTGGCTCAGGCCCAGGAGAAGAAATGCCCTTTTTAAATTTGCACAAAGAAACAAAATTTCATTAATCCAGATTCTGAAATTAAATTCAAGACCAAGAATATATGGTCAGGGCTTCCCTGGTGGCGCAGTGGTTGAGGGCCCGCCTGCCAATGCAGGGCTCGCGGGTTCAAGCCCTGGTTCGGGAGGATCCCACGTGCCGTGGAGCAGCTGGGCCCGTGCACCACGGCTGCTGAGCCTGCACTCTGGAGCCCGTGAGCTGCAGCTACTGAGCCCACGTGCTACAAATGCTGAAGCCTGCATGCCCGGAGCCCGTGCTCCGCAACAGGGGAGGCCACCGTGGTGAGAGGCCCGCACACCGCTGCGAGGACTGGCCCCCGCTTGCCACAGCTGGAGAGGGCCCATGAGCAGCAACGAAGACCCCACACAGCCAAAAGTAAATAAATAAAATAAATAAACTTATTTTTTAAAAAAAGAAATAATACATCTAATTAGGGGACCAAACATCCCAGTGTACACCTGCTGACCTAGCGTAATAATTAATGGCATAAAAAAAAAGAATATATGGTCAAGTCAAATACATACATAAGGGTGAACTTTATGGTATATGAATTATATCTCAATCAAAAGCTGTTATCAAAATGTGTGTGTGTGTGTGTGTGTGTATGTATGTATACACACACACACACAGCTAAGTAAACCCTTATTCAGAGCCAACAAAGAATGAAGAATGCATGAAGGGAGTATCCAAAGTATTTTAAAATATTTAAAGGAATCTTTTTAACTGCCGTGTCCATGTGAAAATTATGTATATATTATTAAAATTCATTAAAATTGCTTCTTTAAGGACTTCTCAGAATTCTACTTCCTATTATTATTTTAAAATATGTGTCATAACAAGCCAACAAAAAGTCCTCTATTTATCTTTGACTAAGCTAGCCTGGCTTTCCCCTATTAGCTCCTATTAGTTCAAACTGGTTCAGTTTTATTGAGCTTTTCAGTTAAAAGAAAGAGAAACATATAGTTTGGAAGAGCTGCAAGGTCCATAGATGTAACAAATCTAAATAGCACACACAGTCCAAACCCCTTCTGGTCATCAGGTGATGGGATCCTCTATGACCTTGGATAAAAACCGTAAACATAATTCATGCAATCATTCATGGAACAAACATTTATGGATTATCTATTATGCTCCAAATCCTGGGCCAGTTTTCTTCACATATCCTCAGCGTTTTATCAGTTTTTGAATGTAACTCACGTTTTAGAACCAAGTCTGAATTAGGACAGGATGACCACAGCAAGATATCAAAAGAATTCGCTTTTCAGCACAATACAATTTTGCGCCCTAAGAATGAGCTCTCTCTCGTACAGAAGTCTCAGCACCGCCCAGTACCTGGTTCCCGGAACAAATCCTCCTCCTGTTCAGCAAGGACGCCCCATGAGCAGCGAAGCTGCCTTCTTACCTGTATGGTGGTGTTGCCTCCTTCCAGCAGGGCGATGGCCAGGAGAATGCTTTCATGGAACACTCGATCGCTGGATGCGTTCATTATGAGGTCGATGACTAGATTGGAGGCCCCCTCCTTGTCAAGATGGCACTGAACCTCAGCCAGGCTCATCTCCCCCCTGCTCATGGAGCTGGACCCGGAACCTCCCCCTAGGAAGATGGAACATTGCTCTTATCAACCACAATCAGAGCAGTTAACATTTATTGCATACTTACCGCGTACCAACACTTTGTGCACTCAACACTTCAGTGATGCTATCTTAACAAGCACAAAGGAAGGTACTCGTTATTAACACAGAGATTAAGTCACTTGTCCAAGGACACCCAGTGCAGCTTGTAAGTAACAGAGGTGGAACTTGAATGTAGGCAGGTAAGATGAAGGAAGAATAAGACATTTCAAGCAAGAGACTTAAAGCCATCCAGTCAAGATTCTCCCTTACATTAAAATACAGTGACCTGGGGCAGAATTATTAAGAACTGATCTGAGTTTAAGAGACAAACCGAACTTAAACACTTCTTAGAACTTAAACATGCTCAAGAAGCATAGCCTATAATGATCACTTCAGCTCTCTAAGAAACCCACCCCAGCCCCAAAACTCACCCTTTCCCATACTTTGTTCATTCATTCATTCAATAAATACTGACTCAGTGCTTGGCATGGAGCGGAGAGCGGGGGGTAGGGGAGTGAACCAAACAAAGTTCATCTCCTCACTGAGCTTCAGATGAGAAGAATATACTTAGGAAGAGATGGCCTGTGCCATTTAGTGGAACAGATTCCAATCGTGTTGAGAAAGTGCCTATTTAAGAACTTGCACTATTATTGGCAAAACCCGAAATATTAATGTTCATGGGGAAATGGGGTGATCAATTAAAAAAAACCCAGAAAATCATCTATCAGTCCCTCCCTGCAGAGTTCAATTCAAATGCCACATCCTTTACATTGCTTTCCTTGACCTTCTAGAATCTATTGCATTTCTAGTACAAGGTAGACACTGGCTGTCACATCTTCTCTCCAACAGCTTCTTAAAGCAGAACCTGTCTCTGATGCATTTCCAAACCCCCCTCCTGATATCGCTCCAGAGCCTCACATGTTTGTTGAATGACTGCACTTTGGCAAGTAAAGAGAAATAGTTTTGAGATGTTGTGGAAAGAACTTCTGCTTGACAATCACTGGGAACGTTTGGATGAGAAGCTAAGGTCTGTCTCTGGGGTGCTCTGTGGGCAGATCCGCTCTACATTTTCATTTGGCGAGAAGCCCAAGATCACTCCCCAGAGACTGCCAGAATTACTTTACTAACCACTGAGTATTTCTGTGCCACCAGTGGAGTCCACCAAGGACTGGAAGCGCTCAAGGGTCATCACCATAGCCCGGGAATCAGGCAACTCACATTTGTGCTTTGAGCACGGAACTACTGGCCCCTCTTAAAACCAACACCATCGCTCACAGTTGAATTCAACGTTTTGGTAGCCTTTACCTGTAATTGTGCTTACAATGTTTTGGGACTCCTTTCAGGATGTGTTTTTAAGCAATTCTTTACTGGTTTTTTTTTTTTTTTTTTTTTTTGCAAAAACCTAAGACTTTGGGGAGGCACAAAGCTTGGGCATTAGAATTAGATTTAATTAATTTGAAGTAGCTTTACATTACAGACCAGTCACTAACAAGCTCCCCTTTGCTCTGTTCAACAGGGATGACAGCAGTCCCTACCAGATAGTAACTTGGAGGAGAAAAGGAGATAAAGAAGGCAAAATGCTTGGGAAAGCCCTCGGCTCAGTAAGTGTATAATAAATGGTGGCTTTCGCCTCCTCACTGCCAACAGCAAATACTCATTTTATGGGAAAACATGAGTCCTCATGGCCACGAGAAAATGTGCGATAAAGTCAAGTTCATTGAGTCATTCAAGTATCACCAAGAGGGCTGCTGCATGGGAAAAAGGGGCAAAACGCTCAGCCAATATCTAATTGCAGGGAAACATTTTTAGACACCAATTTGATGGTAGACCAAAGACAAAACAAGCTGCTAAAATAATACACTTGCAACCCAAATGCATCTGTTAGAGGTCCAACGTGCTAATCAGAAACACGCAGCTCCTGCGTGGCACACTCAGTTCACACATGCAGCTAATTAGCACCCCACGTGGCCTACCTCCTCCCCCGGGCTTGCCGGGTCCTCCTGGTGACAGCGGGCCATTGCCAAAGCTGGTAAGGCTCTCTCTTCTTCCTGAAGGTCTGATGTTTCCATAGTAACGGTTGACCAAAATCTGCCTGAGGGCCTCACCCTTAATTCAAACAGGATAATGAAATCAGGTTCTGAATTTAATGCATGACTGAGCTACTAATATTAAAAAAAACAACAACACAGAGGTACTCAGTTATAACTGGCTCAGTCTCACTCAGTGAAAAAATAAATTATTAATAAGAGCATTTGGAAACTCTAAAGTTAACTTCTTCAGTGTTTTCTCAGGAAACCACATCATAAAAAAGCATCAATCTAAAATATTAAATATCTGAAAGTACTCTCTCACACGGTGATAAAGACAGAACATTAATCTCCGAGGGTAACTAAGAGTAACAAAAAACAAAACAAGAGAAAATCCCTTTGGGATAAGCCAATAAAATTCAGACAAATTGAAAAATTCACAGGTCATCTTCCCCACAGCAATATGAAAATGTTTCTCCAACCAGAGCATTCATCCCAAGGTCCAAAGAAAATCTCAACCTATCAGAGTAATAGAGTAAATAAAATAAGCTGAAAGTAAGCCTTTCTTACAGAAATAGTCAATGGGCCACATAGTGAAGAAAAAATAATGCAACAGAAAATAAATTTCTGGCAGAGATCAGATATGTCAATCAAAAAATAGGCCGCATGGATAAAGTGACATTTGGGATTTGCTTTGAAGTAATATGGGAGGAGGGTACTAGCTGGGTATAAATGAGACAAGAGTGGGCATGAGTTGATAGTCACAGAAGCTGACTTACGAATGAGGGTTCTTGAAACTCTTCAAAATATGTATTTTGGATATTTTTAAACATTTCGATGGTAAAAACTTAAAAATATACATAAATATCAAAGGACTCCTAGGCAGGGGATATAACAAACTACCACGATTCCAACCAAAAAAGAAAAAAACAAAAAAACCTAACCAAAAACACAACCTTGACTTATTCTCAAATACTACGCACATTGGTAAAGCAGCACAAAGCAGTGGGATTTATTCTCGGCTCTATTCCTCGTGCAGTCTTGCTGAGGGACTCCCAGACTACCTCCCAATCTGGAAGTTTCTACCAGTTAAAGGATATATGGATTTCCCCTGGACCCTTTCTCAAGGACAAAGCAGTTAAGTCCTGGAGTTCCTCTGGCACATCACTGAGAGGTAAGTGAGAAGTCTAGCAGAGAGAAGAGGTGCTACAGTACAGCAAGTCTCTAAAACAGAGACACAGGAGTTCTTCTGCAGAGACCTGCCACTGTAACGGGAGCCAGTAGAGCTTAAAGTGATTTGTTAAGAGGCTCTAAGAACAGGACTGGTGACTTCAAGGAGGGTGTTTGCAAGACAAGATGGGAGGGAGAAGAGTGTCCTAAGGGTGGTGGGGAGGCAGGACCAGGGAAGAAGGACCAAGGCACAAAACCCTTTAGTTCAACTGTCAAAATGATGTGAGGTCCCAGGGCTACACAGCCTGGCTTTTCTCTTTGTTAAATGCATGCTGCTGGTCAGACTCCAGGGAAAAATGGAGAGATGGGGTAAACAGGAGAGAGAGAAGGGGGGAAGGCAGTCCTGATTTTTAAATGAAAGTTCAGGCATGAAAAGAAATCTCAATTTTCCTCTCTCCATTCCATCCACAAATACGTCTCTCGTCGTAGTTAAGCAAGGGAGAATGCTTGTAACTAGGACAGGAAACTCATTTCGTACTTCGACTACCAGTAAATTCAAGATTCCAAGAGTACTTTCAGTGAAGAAGCTATTTGTGATCTTTAAAAATACTTTCAAAGTAAGCTGTTTTCAGTATAATATTCTTTAATGGCTTAGGAAACCACATTTTGGTATAAAGATATAGCTTTGCACCAGAACAAATGTTATCAACACTCTGCAAGGCAGTCATGGAGAGCACGGTGATTTTAAAAGGCCGACTTCACGAGAGAAACACATATTTCAAAGGAATGGTCGAGAAAGCTGACTAAGAAAGAAAAGGGGGAAAGACAAGGCTACCTCCACGTTGAATGTAACAGTACACTAAATACCATTTCCCTTTGTCAACACAATGACGCACCTACTTGATTTTGTTTCTGAAGATACAAACTTTGAGCTCCCCCAGAACGGAGGGTTGGCAGGAAACCATCCCAGTTTTCTATGGGATCCTCTTGGGCACCACAAGAACACTGTTTGAGAGGTAAATGGCTGATCTGAGACCTGTAAGCTGCAGCCACAGAGAAGAGCCAACATTGCCACTGTGGCAAGAACCTGGAAGACCACAGGGTTGAATGGTCAAAGGCAGGGTGACTGTCACCAGCCAACAAACATGCATCCTTTAAGGGAAGACTCAACCACAGGCTTCACACTACGATTCCACCTAGGACTGGAGTGGCTCAGCGTTTCCGCTCCTCGGGGTTTTGAGGGTCTCATCAGCAAGACCCAGGTCAGTTTGCAATCAAGGAAGCAGGAAGTAGAGAAAGGAGCATATGCCGTCCAGGAACACGTGGACTCCAGGAACAGGAACTTCACATTTATGCAGCCTGGATGCCAACTGAAGTTACAAAGGGATCTCACATTACCATTTTGCCTCTCCTTGCACAGACAAACCCTAGCAGTTACCATAGCAACCAATGCATCAAATGGTACCTTTTCCCCCTTAAGAGAATATCATGAAATGTGTTCATTATGGAAAACACACACACACACGCTCCACCCTCCAAACTTTTAATTTTTTCCCTCTTAATTGTAAGGTTTTTGGCACGCATGCACCTCACCTTCACTCCACAAAAAATAAATTTTAAGGCAAGGGGAAAAAAGAGAACATGTGGGATTTGCTTTTTTTAAAAAAAACAAAAAAACAAAAAAAACAAGATGAGATTCATTCCCTTTCTGAAAGAATAAAGACTGAAAATTTTAGGTAAAAAAAAGGGAAAGAGAAAATGCATAAGCATTATTAAAAGTGATGCAAATCCTTAGTGTGAAAACTTAGGTTCAAGGAAAATTCTGTTTTTCTGAGCTCGTGGTTTAATTTAGGAAAAATTAAAATCTGCAGAGAAAAGCCTTCCTAATCATCTTGATATAAATTACTCAACAGCACTAAGCTGTTCACGGCGTACTGGGCTGAGAAAGCTGATTGCAGAGAAGGAAAAAAAGTCACTTCCCAAAAAACATCACTTCCCCAGCTCTCATATTTGGCCATGCAGCCTTTTCTTCAAAAAGAATACTAGTTTTCCCCCAGCAGTTTACACCTACAGCATGCAAACCAATATCAGATGTTTGTCTCTGGTAAAAAAAAAATTCTACATTCCACACACGATGACCTAAGACTGAGAAAAGACAAAGGCAAAGAGTTTCATTTGCAGTTAAGTGTCAGGTGAAAATGGTGAGAAAGGCAGGTCAGTGATGCGGAGTCAAGAAACCAAGCTCCTGCCTTGCAGGTCAGTTCAAACGCGTTTCATTCCGTCAATGAAACTCGTGGCTAATGAACTGTGTGGGAATACAGCCCAGCGTTGAACACAGCACTAAGAGTTAAGATCGCAAAGGAGAGGAAAAGTGACCTTTGGGCTCCCAGGTTCCAGCCGCTTAAAAATCAGGTGCTTCAGTAAAGATTACCCTCTCACATGAGCAGTGAGCCTCTCACACCTTAGTCAGCACTAAGGCAGCACCTTGATTTAAAAATACCTTCCTTTTCCTACTCCGGTTGTCTGTCAAATCACTGCTGTGTCTCAGTATGCAAGGCGACCATGATCATTAATATCCCTTCTCAGAATCCAGTCACTGTGCTAAGTGCTTCAAGGGCACAGCTCTGGAGAACAGTCATAAGGGATGGAGACTATTACCCGCATTCTACAGCAGGAGAAACTGAGGTTAAATCATGTGCCCCAAATCACACAGCGAGGGCCTGGCAAAGGCAGGCTTGAACCGGTTTCTAATTCCAAAGCTCATGCACTGGAGCAAATCAAACTTAGGGCACGAGAGACAGCTATGTGCCTTTACCGGCTACTTCTAAGACCCAGGACAATTCTTGAAGGACAGGCAAGGATGGAAAAAACAGGAATGCAAGGTGCCCTTGATCAATGAACGGCAGGAGACACTGAAAGCTGGTGGGGAAGGGCTGAATGCCAACTTCCTAGAAGAGCTTCTTTGGTCATAGTCTGAGAAAGCACAATCGCAAGAAATAGGAAAGGACTCGAGATGTGCTGGGACTGTGGCAGGGACTGAAAGCACGTGAGCAGAACAAAGGTGCCCCAGGCACCCACTCGTCTCAGACGAACATTCTCCAGGACACTGGTGAACACACTTTCAGGGCAGTACTCGCCACGACTGCCCATTTCCTAACCCTATGACTTGTGAAATGGAGGGGAAGGCTGTCTCGGTAGGTCAACAAGAGCATTTATAAACATTTACGCGTTAACTCGTGTAAAAGTCTTAGCGTAGTGATCGGCATATGATAGGCACCCAGAAAACCTGGATATCTGGTATTTTCCAGAAATGGGTAACATGCAATCAGTGGTCAGCATGCTAACGATATATGTGGCCTTCTAGGAAATGGTTTAGCAATGCGTAATCAGCACCTTAAGAGAGAATCTACCCTTTGGCCTAGAAATTCCCCTTTTTTGAATCTATACACATATGTACACACTTGTCCAGTTCCTCATCAAAGGAAAACATTACAAAGTACTCATTAATTTGTGGAACTTTAGCCAGTTGTTAACTTTCAAAGACTATCAAAGAAAATGCTTAGATATATTAAAGGACAAAAGCAGGGAAGAAAAGTTATACACTTGGAAGAACCCCAATGACAATGAAAGTGTATCTGTGTGTGTTGCCACACATTCTCACGTGTGCAAAAAGGGGGGCAGAAGAAAATATTAAATCAATAGCAGCTTTTCTAGCTAGGCAGTATAATTATGAACATTTTTTCCATTATACTTGTTTTGGTTATTATACTTTACCCATGATGATCATCCGTTACTTACAGAAAAAAAAAATTGTTTTTAAGGCTACACTTAAGGGAAAAGCCACTCCAGGAGAAGAAGAGAGGATATGAAAAGCTGACTTGGCCGTTATTCGGGGACCGGCTGGGTGTAGTGCGCGAACAGGTAGTTTACGGGTAGAATCACCAGTCGGTTTCATTTCTGTGAATGGCTGTGATTGGTCCTGAGTCAATTAATGCTATGACAATGACAACCACCACCACCACCATCCATCTTTAAGTCACAGCCACAGCTGTGGACAGTGTTGTGGTCATTAGCTCCCAACACCCAGGACTACGTACCCTTTTATGGTCCTCCAGTTGCCTCAGGGGTGGACTCGGTTCAACCTCCTGCTAAGCAGGCAGAAATTCCATTTAAGTACGTACAACACTAGGAGACGCTCCCACCTTCAGGATCAGCCACAAATAAAATACACGGAGCATGCGTACACAGCGAAGACTGACACAGAAGGAACACAGGCCTGTGTGGGGCTTTCCCCAGACAGATACCAATGCTCCATCACTTCGGATACCGCTTAACAACGCGCCCATCCCCGACCCTCGGGCACTGTTTAAAATGAACAGGCACACGACTAATACTTTTGGCCAATATTACTTTTTGCACAGATTATGAAAAGGAACTTGAATGTTAGGTACATTTACATGAACCCAAAAGGGGTCATGATGCAAGTCCTTACATGACTCACACATGCATTACTGCACAGCACATGCGTGAGGACATCAACGCATACACTTCCAAGCAGACACATACATGAGACCTCAGCACTCCCCAGGCCACCAGCACACGGCATTCTAATCAAGGCTACTGATGCTGAAGAGCTCCGATTAGAATATTAGAGAATGATCATTACAAAGCATCCCCACTGGAACTCAGCTATTTGATAATGTTTCATTTCTAAGATCTCCTTTCAGATAAACTACACTTCATTTTAACTTTGACTCCTGTGATTCTATAACTGTTTCTGAAAGTAAATTTTGATCCTTGGAAATATGCCTCCCCAAAAAGCTTCTCTATAACTTTAGATGTCTTAATTAATTCTAGTCCCTCATTTAGCAAGCTGAGTTAGCGACAGGAAGAACAGAAACAGTGCGCTGTGAAACTACAACTTTATCAGCAGCTTCACCAAAACTATACATTATTATCCAGAACTTCAAACTCCCTTCATCTCTGCGCAGAACCCAGAGTTCTATTTTGTGTCACAGCAGAAAGGCCTGGACGTTCCAGCATTTCTCAACTGAACATTTCAAGACAGAGATGAACGGTTTTGTGTGAAAACCTTTGGACAGTCACGTGCCCTCACCTGCAGGACCCTGTGGTTTAAGCTCCAGCAACTAAGAAATTTCTTTCTATACCAAGAGCCACCCGATTACAGCAATGATCAGGCCCCAGGCAGACAAGAGACTTCCCTCCTTCCACCTACCAGCGGGACAGACGTTTCCCCAGAACAACTCACACACTCAACCAGGAACACTGACAAGCACCCGTATTTGCTGGCGCTGCAAATACAGGTGAGCAGCACACACCTCGGTGGAGTTCTCAGAAGCCGGAGCTTGGGGCAGCTAGTTGGGAGTAAAATGAAGCATGTTAGTTACAGCACGTGCATCTCATGGGCCGTGAAAAGTCCAGAGACCAACACTCAAGGACGAAACATGGAGGGCAAGATCAATGACGAGGTGACAGAGGTGCCACATCCACCGAAAGGGGCTTCAGCCACTGAGGGCAGGAGACACCCTCCCTTTTGAACTGAACTGAATGGGCTTGTGTTGGGAGAGACAACTGGCCTGAGATGGGAAAACACATTTAAATTAAGGTAAGAAAAAAGTCTACCACTGTTCAAGAAGGAAGTGTGCCTTAAAAAAAAACCCCAAAAACGATGTCAAAGGAAGAACTACTGCACATCTATGTTTTGTTCGTCCACAGAGAGGAAAAGTGATACAGCGTATCCCCACGGAGGCTCAGGGAGGGGAGAAGTGTGTGCGTGATGACAACAGGGGCCTCAGGTGCAGCCCCCTCCCCGGAGGCCCGAGGCCCTTGCAAAGTCTGTACCACCACTCGTCCGTGACAAGCTTCTTCCGTGGGCAGGTGCGTCCTCCTGGGTCTCTCCTTTCCCCACATTCCGGCCCTGAATCAGAGGGTAAGACCCGAGGCTCCAGCTTAGGGACTGAAAAAGCCTCTCTGCTCCAGCAGCTCTGGGAGGAGACAGGAAGGCTCCTGGCTGCAGGGTTACTTGGCTGGTGACTCGCCCCTCCATGTACTTCCCTCAGGGCTCCAGGGCCTGGGGTCCCCGGAGCCACCCCTACCATTCCACGTAGACAGCCCACTCCTCTGACTGCCGCTCAACTTCGTTACACTCAACCCATACCTGAGAGACAAGATGATGGCCCCGAGGAAAAGGAAAGGCAATTGCGAGGGTGTACGTGGCGGCTAAAAAGTCCACAGTTTCACGTGGCAGCAGCACCACGAATCTGTCCCCCGGAGGGCACGTGCTTGGAGGAGGGACTGACATCAGATGTAACCGCCAGACCCCACCCTGGGCTGCCCGGGACCAAAGTCACGCACCGGGCACGGCTGGCTGCTTCAAGGTGCGGTCTGGGGCCATGGAACGAAGCCAAGGCTCACGCGGCAACTGAGTGACCTTGGCCTCCTTCGGCGGGACTCCAGCGACACAGCACACCTCCCGGGAGGCCAAAGCGTGGCTGTCAGGTGTGAGCCAGCACAGGTGCTGAAAGCACGAGGTGGGGAGGCTGGAAGCTGTGAAATCTGGCGGGGTCTCAACCCAGCTCAACACTTGATACCCCTTTTCGTGGTTTGATCCCCAAGATAGAAAAAAATGCTCTTCATATAAGACTGTTATTATGTAACCTAATGATTTCTCTCTTTCTTTTTTTTTCTATTTGCCAACAGGTAAAATGCAGTAAAGATACAGGGCCTCTCTTTAAGTACCAAGATTAATTTAAGAAGGACAAGGAGGCATAGGTGGGGGGTTGCTCACTGGATTCCGGACACAAGAGCTTTCAGACCTGAGTGCAGCTCCACTAGCCTCAGGGAGAAAATTTCCCTCCAACGTGCTTCGCTTCCTGTTGGGGTCGGGAAGCACAGAGTGGTAGCAAGGACTTGAGTGTGGTGAGGAAAATAAAACCAGAGCTCAGGCGTATGTGTTTTCCAGATAATATAAACAATATCACGATCCAAGAACGCACTTTAACTCTATCCTTACATCCTGTATGCTTTAGGCTAAAGAATTAAAACTGTGCAAACACTCGTGCCATCTGCTCTTAGTGCAAAAAGGACACATAAGAAAAAGTAGAACTAAAGCAACTTCCCATGCATTTTAGAGCAGTCAGAGATACAAATGGGAAAAGTACTATCTTTTACAATTGGCTTTGGCCACATTTCACCAACATATCCTTTATACTGATTCTGTATGATCAGAACAAAAGAATTATAGGCAGGGATTGACTGTAGGAAACTACAGAGCTATCCTGTTACTCCCTTGCCCATCAAAATAAAAGTTAAAGAAAAAGAAGAAGACGGAATGGAAGGAAGTAGCGTGTCCTTTAAAAATTCTCTTGTCTGAGATCTCTTTGTCCAAAGAAGCACCTTGAATTCTTTCGGAACGTTCATGGGTAGTATATAGCTATTTCTTACACACTCAGAGATCAGTCGTTTCTGATATGTTTTATGATTGTACTGACACTCTACTGCCTCCCTCAACTGCCGTCATGTTAGTTTTCGTTTAATTTTTAGAACAAAAATTACAGTTACTGACCTTTTCCCTAGAACATTACAGAAAGACTTTTGAGACAACAGAACATTTTTTGCTGCTTCAGGAATCACTATTTAAACAGAGGACAAGTTTTTAACGCTATCCATTCAGGAAACAGAATAGAAAAACTGACAGCAGTGGACAGGTATCACGCGACCGTGGCTCATGCAGGCGCTGGCGCTCTGTGTGACCCTCAGGCAGTCACTGAACCTCTCTGGGCTTCCACTTCCTGACCTGTAGTTCAAGGAGACTGGAGCTTATTACTTAGGGTTCCTTTCCAACTAAAACATTAAGTAACGCTTGGTATATTTTCAGTAAACTTCATTTCGTAAATATCTAACAGGCAAGTTCTCTAAATAATACAGCACAATAGGACATAAAATGATTTCAGGCATCGAAAAGGCCAAACCAAGCCTGGCGTATAATTTGGTAAAATAACCAATGGTCTTTACCAGCACTGCTTCCTATGAGGATTTCACCTGTATTTCCGGGAGGATAGGCTCTTTTATGGCAGTAAGCCACACTTTTGAAAAAGGTAAGCATATTAATAAGCTATATATGTTCAAATCAGATAACAGCTACATAAATACAATATATATTATCCAAAGCAAAAGATAATTTTGGTAAATGAATGAACTGATTTTCTCAACATATTTTTATTATCAAAGTAACTTTTTTTTTTTTTTACATGAAAGGTAATTCTCAGTGACCACATAGTAAGGGAGACTCTTCTGAGAAAATGAGTATTTCTGCATTCCCCAGGTACTTGTCTTCCACCACCTCATCTCAGGATCGGCCACTATAATCAGACGCTGACACCTCCAGTCAAGGTGAAGTCTCCCCAAATGAACAGGTGACTGGCAGTGGTCCGATGCTGTCTGGTTTTGAACTTGGGAACCAACTATTGCCCTCTACTGCCTCTGCGTATTTCTTCTTGGATCTTACGTCTTTCTCAGTGCTTTTAGACAAGGTCAGCAAAATCAAACTTCACAGGAAAAAGATTTCAAATGACTGGCTTTGAAACAGAAATTCAAAATGAACCTCAAAGTACAGAATCCCAAGTGTCCTTCCCAGATGAGGCCACGAATCAGGTCATCGTAACTACGGCACTTGAGTAGTAACTAGATTCGTGCAGATAAGATGCTGAAACACTCGCTTTCTATACATAATGTACCTAACATTTTAGCCGGGGATGGATTTCTACTACAAATGAAGGAAATTATACTTCGCCATTCTTAAAAAAAACCCCACAGACTTCTGAGGGTTCCTATTTGTGGTGTGTGTACAACGGCACATCCTCACATACATACATACCGTATGTACATACATATACACATCCGTTTCATGTGTGCCTATTACAGGCCAACACAGAGCAGAGCCACTTAAAACACACTGTTTCCTGCTGCCATCAACATGAATCCTTCTCCCCTGGGCTTCTAGAATTTTCCTTTGAAATAAGATGTCTCCTTCCATGGGCCACCCCTAGCAGAGGTTGAATATAGTTCAAGAAATGAGACTGTACTATAGATCTAATTATCAGCACAGCAAAGAGAATTTACCATCTCCAATCCCCTGAATCAGGCTTCAGTTCCTTTCACCCACTCCATCTCAGAGAAGGGAAAAAAAAAAAACAAACAGCGAATGGCCTTGCAAATATGTTTGCTGGGTCCTGGCCTTCATGAGCCTTTGAAAACCCACATTAAGAGAACAGAACGCTTGAAAGAAAATTGAGCTAAAATAGAAGTTACCTAACGTTTTAGCAGGGCAATTTTAAATCTTCACGTTTGCTAACACAATGCCGTTTACTAATGGCATTTGTTTTTAGAAACAAAGTAAGAAATACACATTATCTAGTCCCAACGATGAAGTTTCACCTGTGTCTTATAGAACAAGTTCATCGGAACCCAAAAGTAAAATTCATTTTCAAAAACCACATTCTGACTTGACTGAATTATACAACTTCTGTCATTATGGAATCATCTCAGCATTTAAAAAAAAAAGAAAAAAAGAGAAAGAAAACAAAACTTCCCCAGATTCTGCAATAGCTCCTGTATGCTCCGACTTGAGCCCACTTGCTCTATGGCTGCCAGTGTCTAACAGTAAACAGCCCCGCTGCATTTATTGGCAATTACTGCTGAAGGTCACACATCAGCAGCGAGCCTAAATTCCAGGAAAAAAAGAAGCTCTTATGTAACTGCCGCCTGAATGCTGGCAGGTGCCCAACCCAGCAGTTCGCAGCAATGTACAAAAGTAGGACACCTCCACCCTGGGTTGGATGTCATGAGAACGCCCCCTGAAGGTGAAATTGAATAATTCTTGGGTTTCTCTTCTCTGTTTTCTCCCCCCCCCCCCCCCCCCGCCAAATTTTACTGGCAGTGGCCTCCTTTGCTTGCAGATGCAGTTCTCGGTGGCAGAAGCTGAGGACTCAATATATAGGCAGATACAGGCAGGCTGCTGCCACCCTAACAAGCGGTAACACCAATCCCACTTGCTCTTTCGTTGCAATGCAAGGAGCTGAGGTTGCCAACTGCCACCAGTGGCTCTGGAGAGGCCAGGGTTCCAAGCGACAGTGATTAAACGGTGATCATATCTCAAATAGGAAGAAATGCAGCATGTCCACTGAGCTACAGCACACACTTTCTAAACACGCCCTCCTTTCCAAAAACGCACACGTGAAAATGAGGTAGGTTACCGTTCTGCCCACCGCCTCGGCCTGAAGTTGGAGTGCTGCATCAAAATCATCCCTTTGTTTAGTCCAGAAATTTACAGTTTAGAAAAGTGACGAACATGCTCACCTGCCAGTGGTCCTCATGGTGTGACCTGACCTCCTAAGCTGTCACCTGACCTCCCTGCTCAGGTACAAGTCTCTAAGTTACGTGGTCTCATGACCCCAAGTACTTCACCTTCCTGTATTTCTCATGGTTGATGGCTGTCATTTAACATTAATTTGGATTATCGTCTGTCACCTCCACAGAACCGTAAACTCCAGAAGGGCAGACACTGTGCCTATTTGGACCCAACTCCCCTAGTCAACGCGCCTGGGATGGAACAGGCACTCAGGTATTAGTCATATGAACGAATGTCTCAAGCAGCCATCAGTGTCTGTTTAAAGCCAAGAATGGGTAGATGAGGGAACTTTCTGGGCTGATAGAAACAGTCCCCATCTTGATTTGTGTGTGTCTATAGGTTAACAATTCGTCGAGATACAAACGTAAGAATAAGCTGAATGGACACTAATGGAAGCAGCTCCCTACGCTTCTCCCCTCATTCGCCCTCTCCCTGCCCCCTAAGGAAAAGGTAAAATCAAGGGGTAAGGACGGAGACCCTGCCTATTTGCAAAAACGGATAATAATAATAATAAAGAAAAGAAAGAAAACCCTCCTTTTCCTGGTTTCAAATGAAATTTTACTCCAGAAGACAGCTGGGAAGGCTCCCACCATGCACTTTTCTTGCAGTGACTCTGATTCTGTCCTCACTTCACCCTCTTTTCTCAGAGCACAGACAGAGACTCGGACGATGCTGTGCTTTTTTCCCAAGCCGTTCACTGCACATCTCCTCTCTCACGATGCTCAACAGGCCTTTATCACTGAAGAGTGGTGGTCCTTCCCCAATCTAGAGACCATGGCTCTCCAGATATGCCGTACCCTGCTCGGGGGCTATTCCCCAGCACGCTTCAAGGTGGAAGGGCTGGTTTGCAATTTAGGTGGGAGGCCTTGCCCATAACCACGGGCCAGCGTGAACTCTCATTAAGTTTCTTAACGGAGTTTCTGCAGAACTCCAGCTGTGGGTTGCCGGTTTTCACCCACACACATGGACAAAAGGCTTGGTGGGAGAGAAACCTCAGGAGCTGCGGTTGTTTCCAGAACAGACATGGATAATGAAGGCCAATCAGGCATCTCTGCTTAGAGGGCCAGATCCGACAGGCTGAGGACCTGGGGACACTGTTGGTGCTCTAGGGCTCTGTGGGTTGCCAGGGATAACAACGGAGAGGGGATCCACAGTTGCTTCCTCAGGGAATTTTCAAAGAATCCAAGTGGCTGCCAGAACATTCTTCTTTTATAAACAGACAGTATTCTATTTCCTAGTGTATAATTATAAACACACCTGCTCCAACTGTGGAATCTTTCCATAAGCGAGCAGTAAACTCCCAGCCAGGAGACCCAAGTTCTATCTTGAGCAAAGCAAACACATCAAATGATTACCATGCTGCAAAACAGTGTATTAATAACACTGCAGACTCCGATTAGGGAAGGTTTTCCTTTCCTGGCTTAATTTGTCTTTAAGCAAATAGAAACTCAACCTCAATATTTCAGAGGAAAAATTCAAATTAGAGAGGCATTTACAACTCTAGGGAGAAACAAGAGTGTCGAAGGGTGCCAGTATGAAAATTCAGCATTAGACGTTCTGCTGGCATACAAATAACCCGGAAGAGAGAAGACCAAACAGGAAGGAGCAAAAATCACTGTAGTTAAAGTAGTTAAACCCCTGTACAACCTTTTGTTTTTCTCACCCTCTATCCATCCCAAAGAAGCACGGCCTCCTCACCTGTTCATGCTGACCGATTTAAGGAAAAGTCTGCAGTAAGCGCTCCAGGCCAGCAGCTGAGCCAGCAGTACTAGTTCTGCTTTAGCCGCTATCTACCTGTGTGAGCTAACACCACTCACTTAACCTCTCTGAGCTCCATTCCTGAGGGAACTGGACCAAATTCATAACCGCTCGTGTCTCTTTCAGTTTTAAGTCTGTGATTCAAACTCTCCTTAGGTACACCTGAACCACCTCTTAGTATTTCTGAAATTATGGTGGTAGATATTAGAACAGGCCTCATATTCTATTTGGTAGCTCTATCCCACCAAAATAAGGTATTAACCGTTCTACCAAAAGAATGAACAGATACTTAAAGAAGTAGACCAGAAAATTAATTTTTAAAAGTCAGATAAAAGTGTTTTCCAGTAGCCCCCGCTCGCCGCAACTCGAGAAAGCCCGCACGCAGCAACGAGGACCCAACGTAGCCAAAAATAAATAAATTTATAAAAAAAAAAAAAAGTGTTTTCCAGTCTGCTTCAATTCACTAAGCAATTAAACTCCCTCAATTATATGCATTAATTCCCCTCATTAATCCTTTCTATTATCATTTACCAAACATGTATCACATCCTACAGATATGGCAAGAAATGCTGAAAAATATTCATAGGAGAGAAAATATTTAAGACACCCTCAAAACCCAAACACAATGGCCACTGATCAGTCTCCAGGGTCATTCTGGGTAAATGAAACTAATTTGATACATAAGTATAGAAACCATCAGATGACATTTCAATTTCTTGATCTCTAGTTGGTTTTTCTAGAAGAGAAGCCAGGGATATTGTACATTCCTAATCCCACCACAAGCCAGCAGCTGGCAAGTCTCAACCAGGGCTGTGGAATTTGCACGGCACTTTGACAAAATTTTATATGACCCCTTACACTTAACACTTCCAACATGTAGGCCAAGAGAGCAGTCGTTTGGTTTTTCTTTGACTACTTCCACGCTATACCAATGTAGTTATTTCTTTCTGCATGGGTGCTTCACATATGGACAGAAAAGCTCCTCATGGTAATATCAACACTCAGTTTCAGAGATATGTTAATAGCCAGTGTCAACCACAAATTCAGTTGAGATTCTAGACAGTGAAGGACGGAAATCTTATCACAGCTTAGAAAATCCTTCTCTAGACTCAGATGGGATCTCCAAAGACAAATGGCAAACAAACTCATGGGAAATGCTAACACAAACACAAAGGACTCGACTCACTCCCAGAGCCAACACTACACAAAGTCAGATACTAGACGCTGCAGAGACTAGGGGACAGATCACAGAGTTCAATGGCAGAGGGTCATGGAAACATCACCATGGGACACTTAAAAAAAAAAAATGAAATTAGGACCTCTGCATTTTCCAATTCATCAATGGAAATCAGCTGGAAAAGAAAAAAGGGGGGGGAGAAAAAGAAGGAAGTGTTAGAAAAGAAAATACAAGCAAGCTAAGTGTTAGAAACTTTGTCATTGTATTCTTATCACTGACTCAGGTTGAAGCATCATGACCATCTTAAGAGGCGCAGGCGCTCTCAACACCGGCGCACCTCACCCTGACATCTGCTCTGCAATGCTCTGCTCCGGAACGAACGGGCAGGGTGCTGCCACCCTTTGTTCACATGCCAGGTATCAAACCTCGCAGGTCACTTAACCAAGAGCCCAGGACAGCACCTTCGCACTCTCTTGTAGAGAAAACCCTTGAACTGAGCTGTGGGCAAGGGCAAGTTCCCCAATCAAGAACCACGTCCTTTCAGAAGAGGATGGCAAGGAGTAGAGTCAAAGGCTAAACACTGATCAACTCAGCTTAGGACAAAATTCTTTCTTTGGACTCATCTTCCCATTCAGTGGGGGAGGCGGGAGTCTGCGGTCCAAATGATCACTGGACTAAATCAGATCCAACTTCAATTTAAGTAGTAAGACCAGCATATACCAAGCCCAGAAGCTCTGAATCCTGATACTGTTGATGATTGAAGAGAACAAATTTCCCCTAAGGTGATTAGTGCCTACCCAAGTGAGAGTAGTAACAAGTAAATGATTTATTATTAGCATCAAGTTCAAGAAAAAGAAAAAACAAAAGCACTGATCACAATTATGCTTGTTTGATGATAGATGGATGATCCACAAAATGTACTAAAGATTATGTTTCATTAACATTTAGTACATTTTGCAAATTTAAAATCCTATTAGAAACACTGGTAGCTGGAAATGTTAATAGTTTATTCACCTAGAGAAAAGAAGTACTGGTAATTAACAGGGGACTGACAATTCGTATGAAATGAAAACCCTGACATTACTGAAGGTCAAAAAAACTCTCTAGTAGTATAACAGCTACTATTACTCAGAAGAAAAAAAAGGACTTTAAATAAATTGAGATACACTTTCACATTAATTGTCGGCCTCTGAATTTCTTTCCAAATCTCTGTGACTAATAACTTAAATAAAAAGTAGCTTAATAAAAATCCTACAGTAGAGTAACAGTAGTAGCCAGTATATAAAATAATTACGTTTTCCTTTCAAGCAGGGTCTAAGAGCTTAAAGATGTTCTACGAGTTATAGAGAGATTCAGGTTAAATTTTAGAGATATTTAGCTACAGGAGGTTATTTTTTTTAATGGTTTAATCTGTAAATTAAAAGCAGAGTTTAGTAGCCACTGCACACACAGAATGGTTGCAAAGTCCTGATTTTAAAGTTGATTAACTTTGAATACATTGGACAGAAAAACGCAAGAATCACACAAAAATGTATTCCATCGTTATTTTGGTGATCCTTTGAAATATTCCTTTATTTTATATTTACCACTCTTTGGGAAATATGGCTGGTCCTTTGCATTTTAGAGATACAATAGTAAAAGAGGACTTAATTCCTAAATGATCATGATTAAATTCTGTGACCATCTTCTTTGTCCAGCCCTTACCTTTCCATCATATGTCATAGTTCTTGGATGGGCACATCTCAAGCAATGAACCAAGACAAGTGGACTGACCACTGGCTTCTCACGGATCTGACTCGTAGGGCCTGACGCAAACCACAGGTGATACCAGAGCCCAGTGGACCAGATCCATGGCCATGAAGGCTCAGGAGAGGGCAGGGAGGAGAACAGCCCTGGATGTCCCAGGAGGGTGTTAGTCATGGGACAAGTTCCACTTAAGAAGCAACTAATAGAAAAATGGCGCCAAGAAGACAGAAATGGCATTCACACTTGCCCTTGTGTCCCAAGCACGCAGTCCAAAGGACACCTCATTTATTTTATCGACTAATGCCCACGGGTTCGCCTAAGAAAGGTTATTGCTTTGGCTCTGTTCCTTCCACCCTTGAAAGAGTCAGGCTGTCCCATACGTCACGCTTCTTTAGTCAAACAGGGGCAGCCAACAAACCATCAAAGGCATTTTCCAAAAGCCTTTGTGAAACTGGACAGAGTGGATACCAACAACCAAACTGGAAGAAACAGAAATCGTTTAACACCCTCCACCCCCTTTTGAAGTGAATGGTTAAGGAGCCTTTTCCAGCAGTCAGAGCCTGGGGCCAGAAGCTTGGCACATACGTGCTGTCGGTCAGGAGTTGCTGACTAGCACGGGTTTCCAGAATGTCTTCCTTGGTTGCAGAGCATTTCCCATACTTGCTTATAGTACTTTCACTTTCAACAAGGGGGATGACAGCTCCAATCAGACTGGAAAGAAATGTCATCCTGCCTCCAAGCCTCTATCTGCTAGGGTATGACTCATTTCTTCACCAGCTGAAAAGGGATTTGAGCTACAGCCTAAGAACCTCTTCTCAACTCTGATAACTCTTTGATAGTGACCTCCATCTGCTGCCCTCTTGAAGCCCTGGCTCTGTCACTCTCCATGAGCTTTCTCACAGGCAGTGGTACAACATCTCAGGTCTGCTGTCTCCCGGAGGCCGTGACGGTGTTCTTCCTGTTGGCACTACTGGGTAGTGAAAGGGAGCAGGGAAGCACAGCTCTACACGGCCCCAAAGACCCCGGTGTACTTTTCTGGTCAGCAGCAAACACTCGACCACCTCCTAGTACTTCTACTTTCCATGTTATAAAAAGAAAAACTTCAGAGAAATAAAAGTATCATCACAACTTGAAAAATTCACTGGGGTTGAGACACAGAGTTTACCTTAAGTACCTTGGGTATAGAAAGAAACAGATATTCTCAAGAAGAGAAAATTGTGGTCTCCACATTTTAAAATCAAGTTCTCTGCCCCAAAGGTGCTAATATATTCACAGCTGGTTAAGGTCCCTTTGGTGGATTTCACTGTATTATGGCGAGTGAATTTCTATAACTAGAGTCATATTTTTAAAACATTTCTTAAATCTCACCTTAAGAAAAATAAACATCTTGTGGAATAAATGGTTATTACTTACTTATTTGCTAAGTGTATTCTCTATTCCTGCCCACCCCCTGCCTTTTTTTAGTGCAAGACCTACCTAGTTGTCTACACAGGTGTTGTACGGACAGCTCATCTCATTACTTCCCACTTGTACCAGTGTTCTTTGCTTTTATATTTATAAACTCTTTTCTGGCAGGTTTCCCACACAAAATTCCTCCTGAGTTATAAACACTTATTTTCTAATTAAGCGACACTTATTCCAGTTTTAATTTATACACTGTACAAATTTAGGGTGACGTTTAAAAGCCTTGGGTTTGGAGGCAGTGGAGAAATGTTTACCACAAAAAGGACTGCATACCTTTCTGTTTTATTTTTTCTTATCCAAAGACCCTCACACATTAAATTGCTCTAATATTAATGACAGATATTGCTTAGGTTAGAAAGCAAGATTCTGACACACTTTTACACTTGCAAAAATCTGGCTGTCACCATCCCTTTTGATGAGAACGACTGTGATTTAATTACCAAGGCTTCTTCATAGAGATGAATGAGTTACTGTGTATTTGACAAGTCAGTGATATCAGCACATTTACATGCTGGGAAAATGCTGACAGAAGTGGCTTGAAGACAATGAACACTATTACCTTCAAATGAAGACTGGTGAGATTTAAACTCAGGCCCATGCTTTTTTGCTGGGGGCAGAAAGGAAGAGCAATGGGGCTCTTTTTACCCCACCTGGACCAAAATCGGGGGTGTGAGGGCTGTTCTCTGTACATCACTGCTCACTGCATGTGCTAGGAAGTCTCATGTCCTAGGGATGGTCCATTTCCCAATCTCAACTAGAAAAGGTGACATGTTTGTCCGTCTTCATTCCAGTTAGAACTGGAGGCAGTTTCTTCATACACTGGAAGGATTGTGTAACATCTCACCAGAAAGAAGTAAACCCACAGGTATGCTTAGCTGGAACCCAAAGTTCAGGAACACACACCTTGATACACAAGAGGCATTTGCATTCTCATTGGGAATTTAAACATATGGAAAATCTTGCTGTTGCTGTTTTTCTGATTATAGATTGTATGGCAAGCAGCCTGTAAGAGACAACTACGTATATATGCCTTTAAGGAGACAGTCATATGATTTAGCTACCTTCAGGACAGGATAAATAGCTTTAAAAAAAAAAAAATTTAACCCCCTCAGTGAATATGCCTGAACTAAGGTGGATTTCTAACCGCTCCCACTCCACTTCAATTTAATAGCAAAACCTAGTTTTAACATGAAAATAAAATGCAGTACCTTTTCTCCATAGCCTCTATCTTTGGTCATCATTTCTCTGAGGGTCTGTAGGACCTTAATGCAGAGTTTCTCCTCATTCTCCTCTAGCAACTGTTTAGTGTGCTTTATTAACCTGAATGGAGGGGAAAACCACGGATTAAAGCCCTGAAACGATCTTTAAATTTAAAAAAAAAAAAAAACACTTGACAATCAACTTATTGTAACTAGTCATTTAATGAACAAATATTTACCAAGGGCTCCCCGGTTAAACAGGCTTCCGGGCCTTCCCTGCACTAAGAACAGCCCGTTGGTGTCTCAATAGCGACACCTGCTGGTCGGTAACAGCAAACAGGCTCCCTGGCCACGGGTCGGCCACACGTAGTGGAGAAATGATATAGAGGATGGAGAACAGAGACAGGGGCTCCCTCAAACCAGCTCATTTAGGAAGTGCAGCTATTTATCCACTGAGGATTGTCAGTAATGTGGCTAAAATATGCCAGGGGTGTTAAAAAACCCTCAGGAGTACGATGGTTGCAGCAAACACACTGTTCTCTTGATCCAGTCTTATTCTTTGAGGGGCCCAGAAAAATAAGAAACTCAGGCAGAGCCCATGCTCAAGCTAAACAACCAACCAAACTTAGGGTGAAAATCAGATGGAGATTTCTGGTGACGGAACCAATCGTTTCTTCTAGATTTTGCCCCAAGGCACAAACTAACCAACTACAAAGCTGTTAGGAAAAGACTGTGAGGCCCTGATAGGTGAGAACTTTTTGAGGGCACAAAGGCCATGGCTTGTTGAGTCTGTATGGCAGCTCACGGTGGGCACCCTATCCACACGTGTTGAATGGAGATGAACAAATGGGCATGCAGTTCAAAGGAGAAATTTTCACCAAAACAAGTGTCAGTAAGTAGGACTGAACCTACACACTTACTTTGGGAAGGTCAGAACAGATCCCTAGCACGGGACCTTGTACTCATCAAAGTCAAAAATCAGGCCAGCCCCTCCTTCTTCAGGAACCAGTGCTGTGTCTGGTCAGTGGGATTCTGCCCCTGAGCTCCGCAGAGAAAGGGGCTGCTTACTTGCAAATGAAGCCACCACTTTCACACTTTCTTCTGGCATCTGTGTTCTCCGGGAAAAGCAGCTCAGGCCTGTGGAGGACATCCACCAGCACAGATAACTCGGCCTGCACCAGCGGCCTGAGACGGTCCTCCAGGGCAGAGACGATGTCCTGGAATGGAAGCACAGCCTTGGTGAGCAGCTTGGGCCACAGCTGACTGCAGGAGGGTGAGAACATTCATTTCTGACCTAAAGCATGACCACAGACGAGACTGGGTTAGAGTAACCTTAGCACTGTCTGGTATTTGCCTCAAATTATTAGACATTGCCCAACGGTTACCTGAAGCATTAGGCCCTGACACAGAAAACAAAGTGATAACAAGTCATCATTCCCACCCACCCTGTGAGATGGTCCTTATGCTACTTAAGGGATCATTCCACATATTTTAAAATATGATGCAAAAAGTACGTTCGACAACATGGAAAGGTGTCTACAATATGAGTGCCAAAAATGGTCAAACAACAGTATGGACTATATGATCCGCTTCTTATAAACAACATTAATATCTCAAGGATATGCAGCAAACATTATTAAAACATCATTAGTGGTTTTCTCTGGGTGGCGGAACTATGGGTGATTCTAGTTTTCTTCTATATATCGGTTCTTGTGAGTATTGTCAAATTACTTCCAATGAGCATGAATTATTCACATAATAAAAAGTCATATAAAAATGAGAACACAAATGAATGAACATGCTGTATCAACATGCTAAATACATGTACCCTGATAGCATGATGGTCTTCAAATGCAAAACACATAGCTGTAGGAAAGGAAAACAGAGAGAAGTTGAAAGAGCAGCAAAACCAACACAACAAACACCGTATAAAGGCAAATGGCAGAAAACAGATGAGAAGTTATCTTCAAAAGATGCTCAAGTCTGCTGTCTGGCTTGCTAACTCAGAACCAAGGCATCGGCATGCTGGCTAAGAAGAACAGAACACAGCGTACTGGATAAGAAGGAGCCGTTAACCAAGGAGATCTGCATGGAAAGGGCCACTTTAATTGCATTCGTCTCAACTGGGGACCCAAATTTCATAGGCCGAAAATTCATAAAGATTTGGGTGATCCAGATCAGCCAATTTCTGGTGATCCAGAAACTAAAACTAAAACTTGTCAATACAAGTGTGCTTGATCTTAGATTTAACAAAATCTGTAATCACGCAATAATATTTAGGATGCATTAAAGAATGCATGAATGAATCAAACTATTTCTTGCGGGGAGGCGGGGGGACAATTTTCCCAAAAAGTTTGTACGAGTACATTGCCACATCCCTTAATTCAGAGTGACTTGCACACCGCTGTCAAAAAGAGGGCCGCTTTGGCAAAATTCTCTGAGGGTTTTGTCAGTTTCCCTACCAGTTTCCTCTTAGAAAGCACCCAATCTCCCCTTCTTCAAGAGTTACGGGTCCTAACTCTGGCAAAATGTTACTTGCCTCCAGCATTTGCTTGAGAATGAAGGAGTTCTTCAGCATCGTGTTCATGAAATCTTGCATCTTTTGCCAGGTTTGAACTTCACATTGCAATTGATTTGCATTGTATTGTCAAATGTATAACATTCGGCAATCAGGGAAAGACCAACAGACAAGGATGGAGAAGCGATGGGCAGAGGGAGATGCTAGTGTTAAGTGAGGGGGTATGTCTGAATGGGGGTTAATTATATAAGCGCGTCCTTTGCAACTTAATGTTCTCACATTATGACAACTTTTGCTGTTCTGGGCAATCTCGTAACTCCAGGGACTCAGACAGACAATAATTCATTAGATAACGAGGATCCCTTTAGCCACTGGCCAAGTCTTTAGAACAAGCACTACCTAAACTTATGTATTTTATTCTATTCCCCAAGAGTATGCATAATAGATCTAAGAAGAGCCGTGGTATGTTTCTGCAGCCACAGATAATTTATTTAGTTTGAGCAGGAGAAAATACGGTGTGTTCATACAGTTATGAGTCTACAATACAATAACTTTCCTCTTTCTAAAACATAGTGGGGTCAGGAAGCACTCGATGAGGAACCAAATTACCTTTGTTTAAGAAGCGGTTCTGTCACAACAAGGCTGAAATTCTTCCCTTGACCTGCGAAGCGCTGCCGACCTCCCCAGCTCCATGGGTTCTGGCCACACTAACCTTCCTGTGGTCTTTGTACACACATGCTCTCTCCTTCCCTTCCACTCCATTCTTTAAGTAAGTCCTACGGTTTCCTGGTCTCGGTTCCAATGCTACTTCCTCAGCAATGCCTTCCTTGACCACCTGCCCCAGTTCCAGGCAAGATTAACGTCCTCATCAGTGCCTTTCGTAGCACTACTCATTCCTCTGCAGTGTTTGCCCCTCCTGCCATTTTACTTTTATCTGTGTGATTAGTTGATTAACATTTGTCTCCCTTCCAACACTTGAGAGTCTATGAGGGTTAAGGTTACTTCTGGTTTTGGTCATTGTTTCCCCCGTGCCTAGGGTGCGGCTGATGAATGAATCAGTGAACTCATTCGTCTTTAGGTAACTTATGTAACCCTCAGAGGTTCATCTACTTCACCAAATGATAATAATCGTTACAGTCGTAACAATAACAATAGTAATAATAATTAGAAGAGCAGCTCACTGATCAAGTGCTCACTACGTGCCAGGCTCTGTTCCGTATGCTTTACGTGTATTGTATTTTCCAAAGATGGCCATCGCAGTATAAACTATCTTGCACGCTCTTCTTACAATGAGTCACTGACATCCCTCCCATCAAATGGGGGTCCATGTCCTCTCCCTTGAACCTAAATGGACATATGTCACTGCCTTGACCAAGAGAATATGACAGAAGGGGTGCTATGTGATTTCTGAAGCCAGGTCATTAAGGCAAAACAGCTTTTCCTTCTCTCTCTCAAGAGAGACTTATTTTGGGACCCAGCTGCCATGTTGTGAGGAAGCCCAGACCACATGGGGAGACAATGTGTAGATATTTTAGGTGACAGCTGAGGTCCCAGCTGACAATCAGTATCAACTACCAAACATGTGAGTGAGCCCAGTAACCTCCAACACTGAAAGAGCATAAAACAATCGCTGTTGTCCTTTGTTAGGCAGGCAAAGATAACCGCAACATCTTGACTCTCTTAATCTTCGTTATCAACCCCGTGACGTAGGCGTTACTAGTATACTATTTTACAAGTTAGGAAACTGGAGAAGTTAAGTAACTTTCCCAAGGTTATGCACTTGTAAGCAGCAGAGCCACGATTTGAACCCAGGCACTGTCCTGAGATCACGCTCTTCACGACTGCACCATTGCACTGAGCTCATCTGAAGGATCTGTGATTCTCCAACTGTGGTCCAGGTACCACCTGTGAGAAAATCACCTGGGGTGCTTGTTCAAAGGAAGATGTTAATATTAAGATGTATGTTTAAGTGTTTAACATCATCTAATTCTCACTACTCTCCCTTTTAACAAAGGGAGAGCACATTTCTTCATAGGTACTAAGAAAAAAAAAAAGAGTATACCCTAGCTAGAATTTAATAACTTTTATTTTCATTTCGCTCATTTTGATATAAAACTCCTCTCTCAAGTCATGATTACACTTGTTTACCTACTAATTCAAGAGGCTAAAATCCCAAGGCGATGAACAAAAAGGAGCTGTTATGCCCTTATTCTAAGCATCTTCTTCTAACACTGATGTACTCCTTCCTAATAAGAGAGGAGGGACTTCTTCATAAAGAGATCTGTAAATCAATGAATAACCTCTAAAGACCATGACTTTGTCAGGAGCTTTTCTGGTCCCAAGTAGCTCTGCACTCCTAGCCCCACAAACATCATTGCATTTGACTGTCCACTCACCAAACTGTGGCCAACCCTGGATTTTCTCTGGCTTCAGGAAGCACTTCTGTGTGGGGAACCGCCTTAGGCCAGGTTAAGGATCGCTTCTGTCAGCACCAGGCATTACCTGCAATCGCTCGATGATATTCCGGTAGTCTCTGGAAGCTGCCAGGACAGAGTCTCTGCGAGCTGCATTGCGGGCCGTCAGCCGCCAGTTCATGGCAGTTTTCTGCACGATGTTGTGGGACTTGAGGAAGAGGTTGTTGACCTGGCTGTCCAGGTCCACAGGGATGGCAATGGCCCGGCTCTTGGCTGTACAGGAGAAAGCGGACTCGTGAGCCTACAATTTTGATGGGAGACACCCTAGAGACAGACAACTCCCCCCCACCATCCAGCAGACAGATGTTTCCACGCCTATAACATGAGTGTGGATATGGAGTAGCTCAACTGAACTTCATACTCTGCTAGGTCGGGTTTTCCAATGTGAATTCTGAGGGGCAGCAGCTCTGAGAGAATTTATAATGCTCCAAGGTCATATAGTTTAGGTAACTCAAAGTCAAAGTTCAAGGGGCTTCCACAATGAATAGCTTCTTAGGGTCTCAGATGTGTTCATACATTTTAAGAATTATCAAGACAGGGAACTCATTTGGCCAGTAAACTGTTTTTCTAAAAATCCTCCAGTTTGGTATCCTTTCAACAATCTACAAAATGCTGTTTTAAGCCAAACATAGTACAAAAGATAATATTTACAATGACATAAGCTAGTCTTTCCATATAGGCTCTTTTATTTATTTTTTTTTACTTCCTTCAAAAAAGGACGATTCCAGTCCCATCATGAGAAAAACATTAGTCAAATCCACAATGGGGTATACTGCAATAAAGATGTTACAAAAAAAAAAAAAAGTAACCCGATGAGCAAGAAAAAAAAAGAAAAAACCCACAATGGGGGACATCCTACAGACACCTGACTAGGACATTTCAAGATTGTCAAGGTCATAGAAAATAAGGAAGGTCTGAGAAACCGTCACAGATCACAGGAGACTGGGGAGGCATGACAACTAAATGCAATGTAGTAGCCTACACTGAATCCTGGAGCAGAAAAAGGACAACAGTGGAAAAAAGTGGTGAAAACCAAATCAAGTCTGGAAGTTTAGTTCATAGCAATAGGCCAATGTCAGCTTCTTAGTTTTGACAAACGTAGCTGGTAATGGGAGATGTTGACAGCGAGGGAAACTGGGTGAGGGATATGTGGGAACTCTTGTGTCATCTTGGCAACTTTCTTATAAATCTAAAATGACTGCAAAATAAAACAGTTAATTTAAAAAAGGAAAATAACTAGACGAACAATCCTTTTTTCCATATGCGAAATCCAACAACATGGAAAAAACTAAGACAACTGTTCCTTCTCTTCAAAACTTCATACCAGTAGAAGCAAAAAAGTGCTGGGGTTAATGGGTTGCACAGTTTTCATGCTTTGCTGTTTCACAAATACCAGCCCTCCTTGCCTTTCCTCATCACGGCCAAGACTATGAAAACATTTCCTCTCTCTGATGATTACTGGGCTAGGAACTCAGAGATCTGCCCAAGTTTTAACCAACAACCTTAAGTTACAGGATCATACATGGGCAGAATTTAGGGCTATCTGGGGAGCCCATCCCAGAACCCTATTTGAGAGATATCACACCACGAACCTATAATCTGTAACGTACGCACTTTCAAAAGCCTAATCTCTTTCTGTGAAATAGTACCACGTAAATAATAAAAAGACACGAATACCTTCCATATGAGTATGAAGGAAACCAGGCAGGGATGACTGAAATCGGGCAATGAGCCCTAGTAAACACAATCTAGACTTGCTGGACAGCTACTCAACAATGCTAAGAACCCCGCTTGTCTTTTCTGGTGTCTGCAGAGATCTTAACAGCTACTATAGACAGACAACCCTTCTCAATTTAGGCAGGAAGATTATCCCTTTGCATTGCATAGCATGTATGGGGAGGGGGTGGAACAGGGCAAAGCAACAGAGTCTGACAAGCTCAGGGTGAAGGGAGCAGTAACGGTTGTAACTTCCTTTCAGAGCTGCCTAGGAGAGGTGATACAAGGTTGGGGGGAGGGGATGGAGAAGCATTTATCATCAAGAGGCAGAAGGGAGCAGTGCGCCATTTCTGAGAAAGGGTGTTCCACAGGATTGGACATGTGCTTTGCACTAAAAAAAGTTTCCATGTGGTCAAATATGTTTCCCGGATTAAACAAATCACTTTCTTGAACAAGGGGCTTCCCAGGGCCTTGAATAAACTTGAGCTCTGTGACTTGCCAAGAGTTGCCTAACATTTAACCGTGGAATCTTGTTTTTCAAAGCCTATCTTTCTTTGGGACTTGCTGGCTCTGGACTTTGGCAGGTGCTGGCTTGGAAAGATGAAAAGGAGGTTTAAGAATCAAGAAGATCTCCGTTCCAGTTCTGGCTCTGCAGCCTCCCGGGTGCGGAAGCCTCACAGAGCTTTACAGCCACTGCTCCATCCAGGGTGGCCTTTATTACCACTGGGCAACGCATTTTCATCATGTTAAATCCAACCTGAGTTGGTGTCTTACCTACATCAGAGAGCACCCGAATGCAGCTCTCCACCGAGGCCTTCTGGCTCGGCATGAGCCAGTTGCAGTGGTAAACCCTGAACACACCTTGCAGCAGCTGCACAAAGACGGGCTGGCGAGTCTGCGAGAAAAAGAAGCCAAGAGGAAGGCGACGTGAAGACTTTTATTTGTGACCGATTGATACGCTGGTCAGAAACAGACACTGCCTTGAACCACGGGTTCATGGACCCTTATGCAAGAGTGGGAAGGGGTGACCAGGGATGAGCTGGATTCCAGAAGTGGCCTGGCCAAGGGAGAAAAAGTCAGAAGCATTTCAAGGCAATGCACAAACTTCATGCTAAGTCTGACCACCAGAAGGCGAAGCAGAATATCACAGCCTGAAAACAGGCATTCTTGTCTAGCTACCAACTGGCTGTGTGACTGTAGGCAAATCACTTTAGTTCTCTGAGCTTTAACTTCGTGCAATATATAAAATACAGGGATTGAGGCCAATGAACCCCCAGAGTTCTTTCCAGATGTTATATTCCATGAGTAGAACCTATCTATCTATCTATATATATACTGTCTCTTCTTTTTGCGGTACACGGGCCTCTCACTGTTGTGGCCTCTCCCGTTGCGGAGCACAGGCTCCGGACGCGCAGGCTCAGCGGCCATGGCTCACGGGCCCAGCCGCTCCGCAGCATGTGGGATCTTCCCGGACCAGGGCACGAACCCGCATCCCCTGCATCGGCAGGCAGACTCTCAACCATTGCGCCACCAGGGAAGCCATAGAACCTATAGTTTTAATCAGCATAAACAAACTGGTTAGTGAATCTCACCTAGAATGCTCCTTACTTCTTTATTTCTGGCCGTGTCTTCAATGACATAAGGAGAAGCTAGTTCTCATGGTTACTCTTCACAAGTGTTCATTTACTACACAGATCAGTACTTGCAAGTTAACTACAGAGTAGGATTTATTCCTCTCTATGATGGTATAAATTTGTACTCATTTTAAAATAAAGGAACTCAAACTACGACTTAATCAATTTGACATTGACTTCCTAAGTGCATTTGCAAATTATAATTTTGGCCTTCATCCAAAGCTACCTGGACCAGAGTAGCATTAGACCTGCAAGGCAAAGGTTACTGTGTATGGTATGCTACTCCACTGGTCTTTAATTTTTAGGAGAAAGTACTTGCAGATCCCTTCCAAAAAACAGGAGGAGTTAATACAGCAATGAAAAAAAGTACAGAAAAAACTCTAGAGAAGTTTCTTAGATAAAAGAACAACAATTGAAAAGTGCTAGGGGAAAGGAAATTTATTGTAAGAAATTAAAACAGGTTATGATATCACTTATATGTGGAATCTAAAAAAAATGATACAAATGAACTTATTTACAAAACAGAAACAGACTCACAGACATAGAAACAAACTTACGGTTACCAAAGAGGAAAGTGGGGAGGGATAAATTAGGAGTTTGGGAATAAACTATACACACTATTATATGTAAAATAGATAACCAACAAGGACCTACTGTATAGCAGAGGCAACTATACTCAGTATCTTGTAATAACCTATAATGGAAAAGAATTTAAAAAAGAATACGTGTGTGTGTGTGTGTCCGTGTGTGTGTGTGTGTGTGTGTAGAACTGAATCACTTTGCTGTACACCTGCAACTAACACAACACTGTAAATCAACTATATTTCAATTAAAATTTAAAAAAATAAAACAGGTTAATAAAAATTCAGAACCTCCTCTATAAACACCGTTCAGATAACTTTCACTTATTAAGTACCACACACTTCACTTAAGAGCTCACTGGGGCCTTGGTAAGTATCCTATGACAGAGGAGTTACCTTAATAACACAAATGAAAAACAAAAGCTCAGAAAGGTTAAAAGAAAGCATCCAAAAGAACGAAGTGATGGCCAAGCAGTGAGTCATCTTCAGGGCTCTCTGATGCCCCAAATCTGTGCTGTTTCTACTAAGTTCACGTACAAACCAGAATCTCATTACTTTCTTGAGGGAGTACTTTCTGTTCTGCACCTCACAGCCCACCAAGAAAGACAGTCATCTGTGTTACTAATAGAGAACAGGAACACAGGAAGCCTGAGAAATTGGCTGAGAAGCCTGATACTGAGCTCCTGAGCCCAATGGGTCCACTGAGAGCAGCTATCTATTGAGAACACTTCTTCCCTGCCTGTCCCTGTGCTGAGTGCTTTACACACACCTCATCTGACCAACCCCTGACCCCACGAAGTAAGCAGTGGTATCAGCACCCACCCTACTGGCTAATGTGCGTGGAGTTGGGATGGGAACTCAATGGCCCAACTCAAAGAAAACGAATCCTTCGACTAAATGAATTCAATTGAACCATTATTTATTGAGCATCTGCTCTATTCCCATCTGGCCTCTGAATAAACAAAAGACGAATAAATCGGCCAGAGGAGCTGCTTCTTAATTATCCATTTTAATGGACAACCTGGGGGCATCAGCTCACGCGACCCCTTGGGCTAATGAACACGGCTGCCCATCACCCTCTTCCTGAGATTCTTCCCTGCTTAGTTCTTAAGGCTCTGCGTTGCTCGTGAATCCCATTCTGACTGTAAGATAACCCCTTGATCTTCCTCTGGTCTCTTTAACAAACTGTCCTTAATTATCTGTGCTCTGCCCAGGTCCCTTCTAGTCAACCCCTTCATTTTCCCAGCTGAGACTTGAACTAGCCAATGTCTATATTTGGACTTTACCATTTCCCTCTCCTGAGTCTCCCTGATTCATTTAACTCACTCAACAAATGAACATGTACCAGGGGCCAGGCACAGTGCTCGAGATAGAACAGTATCTGAGACACCTCTCTGCCCTCCCCACTGTAGCTTGCCGTCTAGCAGGACACAGTACAAACTGCCAATTATTAAGCACCTACTGTGTACCAGGCACTATGCTATATTTTCATAAACACTAACTCTAATTCTTACAATAATCTGCAGGGTTGATACTATAACCCTGTTATAGTAAGAAACGGGGTTCTGAAGTTTCAACATCTACCCAAGTTCTCAGAGCTGGGAAGGGGTGGAGTGAGGATTGGAACCCAGCTCTGACCTGCTATCAAAGCCTCCAAAGTTCTGTTGCTGCTCCCAGATCCCACATTTCCAGCTGCCTCACAGACATTCCACTGGCACCTTAAACGCAGCACAGTCCAATCCCAGGCCACCATTTTCCTCCCTCACAAATGTGGGTTAAAAGAAGGGAAGGAAGGAAACAAAACCAGGAAGGAAGGAAGGACGAAGGTACAAATCTACCTGGGGAGCAAGACATAGGCTTTTCAACAGATAAAGTAAGACATGTTAGGACAGCTTCAAAAATAGTATTCCTTGAAAATAAATATTCTAGAAATCCAGCTTGGACTCTGTATTTTAAATATGCTTAGACAAGCGCTTCCCTGGTGGCGCAGTGGTTGAGAGTCCACCTGCCGAGGCAGGGGACGCGGGTTCATGCCCCGGTCCGGGAAGATCCCACATACCACGGAGCGGCTGGGCCCGTGAGCCATGGCCGCTGAGCCTGCGCGTCCGGAGCCTGTGCTCCGCAACGGGAGAGACCACAACAGTGAGAGGCCTGCGTACCAAAAAACAAAAACAAAACAAACAAACAAACAAAAAATATGCTTAGACAACCTGGGCCTTGCTAGGGACTTACATAACATTTATGTTGAAGATTTATTTCTCTGACCACTCCTGCCTGTTAATTGGCTTAAAACTGCTTTCAGAGCAAGGCAGTGGAAGGAGACAGCAGGGGGACCAAGATGAAAAACCAAAAACACAAATTCCTGTTTAATGGTTTCCATTAAATTAATTTGATTGGTTTACTTTGGTATTTGGTTTTGCAATACTGTTTCACAATCTCTAGGAGAATGGGTATTGCCATAGCAATTGCCACTATGCAAGTCCAACCTGACTAACCAAAGCAGTTGGCTCTGTAGAACAGCACTTGGTAAGGAGCACGTTCTGGCCTCCAGCAGCTCATGTGCTTGGGATCTAACAAGTTCCTGTTGCCCAGTTACACAAAAACTATGTACAGATATTCTAAAAGTCGCATTCTAACTTTATGATCCTTTAGAGCAGGGGTCCCCAACCCCCGGGCCACACACCGGTACCCGTCCACGGCCTGTCAGGCACAGGGCCGCACGGCAGGAGGTGAGCGGCGGCAAGCCAGCGAAGCTTCATCTGCGGCTCCCCGTCGCTCCCATTACCACCTGAACCATCCCAACCCCCCACCCCGTGGAAAAACCGTCTTCCACGAAACCAGTCCCTGGTGCCAAAAAGGCTGGGGAGCGCCGCTTTAGAGATAACTAAAAGCTAGCAGTGAAGCTCAATTAAATAGAAGGTTACCAACAGTCCCTAAGAAAACATATCTTACTAAAGATTCCATAATTCAAGTTCCAGAGTCAGACAGGCCCGGGTTGAAATCATGATTTTGCCAGTTAGTAGTTGTGAGCATGGCTGAGCATGGTAATTAAATCCTCTGAGCCTCATTTTGCTCAGCTGCAAAATGGGGATAATACCATCTGTACTAAGCTAATATGAGCTCCTCTACACAGGCACTGGAATACAGCAGTATCTAATAAACGTGCCAGTGATATTATACTGACCATGAATCACTCTTCTCTTGGAGAATTTACCTTAAGATTATTTGTCTACGCTCCAACCACCCTGGGCCACCCATCAACCCCAGGACAGCCTCCATCTATCTGCGTGACAAGGATGGTTACTACTGCTCTTCTGACCACCTGAGACCGAGTCCTGCTTTCATTCTGCAGGCTGTACACACAGACCTGCAGCAAGACTCCCACTGCCACGGACCCAGACATCAGTTCTAAAAAGAAGAGCGATGTTTCCTAGTAAAAGAATAATAAAAACACCTCCCAGATCCAGGGATTCAAACCTTTGGAACTCTAACTACACTGACAATCGGCACGCAGGGCTGCTGCACCACACGACTCCAGGGGGCTCCGTGTGAGCAGCACGTGCTGGGGCTGGTGTAACGTGGCAGCCCTGCTGTCAAGGCTGAAGGACTTCTCACTCCCACCTGCCACGGACCCCTTCTGGTGAACTCTAGGCGCACACTTCAAGTTAAAATGGAGATTTCCAGACATATTTTTAAATAGTGTTAATAACATGCTAGCATTTATTTGAAAGCTGCTTCTCTTTCTAAGATTGGAGATAAGGAATCAGCAAGATTAAAGGGGGGAGGGAAGGAAGAAGGCATTTTAAGGAGAAAATCAACAACCAACAGAACCATCGGTACAGAAAATCATTCTCAGGTACTTGATTATCCAAGGGGTCCTGTAAAAACCACTCTTCACAAAGAGAAAAGCATCTGTAGCAACGCTTTGCAGAGTGGCTCATCTATAGCCGCTCAGGTCCCGAATCCGCACCAGCTCCTGCTGCCAAGTATCTACTGTGAATAGCCTGCATCTATCAATACATTTGTATTTCCTACCTGCAAAGTCGTACTCTGGTCTGAGAAGGGAGAGCTGAAGAACGTGGTAACGATGCTCATGACAATCTCGGTGACGTACCTCTCCAAAACTGAGTCTGCGTGTTTCCTGTCACTCGTGTTGTTACAGGCCTGGAGGACAAATGGACACTTGAGACATTATACCAAAACCTGCACACCCGTTGTAAAATTAAGAGATCTGTGACTATTCCTGCTAATTACCCTTAACAAAGGAAAAGGAAAAGCCTGCAAGTCAGTACTTCTCCCCTTAAGAGACAGCAATGATAAAAAAATAAATCATGGAAGAAGAGAAACAGATCAACTTGGATATCATGGTGTGGAATCACCGAACATGAAAATTGGTGTGGGACCTACAAGGCCATCGCTTCCCAATTCCTACCAACTTGCGGCAGATCTAAAACCCAAAAGGTGGTAAGAGGCATCATAACTACAATTGTCTACGTTGTCCCTAAAAGTAAACTGTTTAAGCCATTCATCCTCTCTAGGCCGTAGCTTCCTAAAGCATGTAATTAAGATCCTGAATCAAATGTTACCACTGAGGACCACTGTGCATGATATTCTCCAAACCTACAACACTCTTCCATTCAATCAAAATTCTGCTGATATGCAGGACTGTTGAAAATAGTGGGCTGTGACTCAGGATAATTGTATAAGTTTTCAGGTGAAGAGAGACTTCAGATTTCACCTGGACTCTACATAATTTCGCTGTGTAGAATAAGATTAGAGATTTATCAATAGAAGAACAGGTTTTAAAAATTCATTTTATTAAATCAAGTCTTATTACCAAATTCATTAGCCCTCTAATTTCAGATATAAAATTGTATATAATAAAAAATTATGAAGTAAGGGGTAAAAACAATCAAATTTTATTAGCTATCATGCTCTGAGCCCAGTGATGAGCAGTTTGTGGACACATCCAGAGAATGAAGGTGGCAACAGATTTCACAGCATTTTTGAACAATTTAAGGCAGGGGTCAGCCAAGTTAAGTGCTCCTGGCTGTTTTTATAAATAAAGTTTTATTGGAACCCAGCCATGCCCATCTGTTTACAGACTGCTATGGCTGCTCTCATGCTAGCAGGGCAGAGTTGTAGTTGTGACAGAGACCGCATGGCCCACAAAGCCAAACACGATTACCATCTGGACCTCCACAGAAAACTTGTCGGAGTCCTGATTTAAAGGGGCAAAGCAGGCCTGCCATTTCAAGCCTGAACCCCCAGATTTATGGGATTAAAAGACTAGGAAGAATTTGAGATAAAAATATATACATATTTAAATAATATATCAATATATATATATACCTGTGACACCAACACCAGGGTATTATTAAACATAGTCCTTCATTACAAGGAAAGTAACTTCTTTCAGGCTCCTTGTCTCACACTGGGAATTGTACAGTCAGGAGAAAATACCATATTCTAGCGTTCTCCAATGCACCTTTTTTTTTTCTTTTTAGCATCACAACGTTTCTGAAATTGGTATTCATCTCACAATCATTCTCTCAAGGACCAAATTACTTTCCCCCCACGTGCCCTCCCCCCGAACCCTACTACCACAAAACGCATATGAAATCCATAAAGCGCCTTGTGAGGTCGCAGTCCCATAGCTTTAGAACCAATATTAAGCTCAGCGCAAAACCAAACCAAGAGTACTGAAGCCCACCCCAAAGGCTGGGCCAGGAAAGCAATAGACAGAAAGTGACATGCTTTCCAGGATGCTGAACACCAGACTGTAGGAGATATCATAAATGCTCACACTTAAGAAGGTGTCCTTCGAGGAAAGACTTATTCTCAAAGAAACAAAAAGTGCATAAATTTGAGTTTAGTATGTCCCAGGTTATCATTCACAAATCAACCCATAAAGGATGAGATGAAAACCAGAAATAATCTACCTTACCTGAAGCTTGATGAGTAAAATCTATTCTCAGCTAGGAGTAAAAGGGTCAAGAGAAACAAGACGTGTGGAAAGACGAGAGCCAGGTGCCTCCTTGTGCCACAAATCGGCAAGGTGAAATTACGTGACTGCGTCCTTACGTCTGCACAGGGTGACCCAGACCCACACGTACCCCCTTACCCTGCCTCCTTAGCTCCAGAAAGACTCACCCTGCAGATGTCCACAAGGAAATTCTCAAACAATTTCCACATGTGATTACTGGTATAAATCTCCTTCATTTCCACCTCCGTATCCACATAGCAGTGATTCAGGAAGTTAATGTACGCAATTTTAACCTGGAAGAGAGAAACAGGCTTTTCTCAAAAACCAACTTAGTACATGCAGGATTGATTAGTTCCCTCATTTTAATAGTGACAAGGATGGACCATGATGGTCATTCCATTTTCCCCTGCACGCTTTAACTTCTATGATTTTTTGATATTCAAAATTCACTATTATAAAATTCAAAAACAAAGCTTTTGGAAGAGAATATGTTCATGACCTCAAGGTAAAGAATGGAACAAGGGCTTCCCTGGTGGCGCAGTGGTTGAGAGTCCACCTGCCGATGCAGGGGACACGGGTTCGTGCCCCGGTCTGGGAAGATCCCACATGCCGCGGAGCGGCTGGGCCCATGAGCCATGGCCGCTGAGCCTGCGCGTCCGGAGGCTGTGCCCCGCAACGGGAGAGGCCACAACAGTGAGAGGCTCGCGTACCGCAAGAAACAAACAAACAAAAAAAAGAATGGAACAGAAAACACTGATCAGAGAAGAGAAGATGGACACGTTTCACTACACTAAAATTAAGAATTTCTGGGACACCCATGGTGGGTCCAGTGGTTAACACTCCGTGCTTCCACTGCAGGGGGCATGGGTTCGATCCCTCATCAAGGAACTAAGAAAAAAAAAAAAAAAGAATATCTATAAAATGGCACTGTTACAAGAGTTAAATGACACGATTTGGAAGAAGCTGTTTGCAATGCATATCCCCACAGAGAATTCCTACAGATCTGTGCATATACAATGGCCACGCCAAAGGAAAAACAGGCAAAAAATCGGATCTGCTATTTACTTAAAGGAATATCAAATCTCAAAAACAACACATGGAAAGGGATTGAATCTCATTTAGGAATCAAGAGGATAGAAATTAAAACCACTATGAGATATCACTATACACCCACCAGATTGAAAACAAATATATACTAATAAAGGGTCTGATAATAGCAAGGGTTGGCAGGGTCTGGGAGCAACAAGAGCTCTGGGGGAGGGGTGGCCACTGGAGTAACTGCTGGAAACCACTTCACATTATCAAGTCAAAGGGAAGAAATGCACCTCGTATGACCCAGCACTTCTAAGTATACCCCCTGCAGAGATGTGCACACGTGTGGGCCAGGACACACGCACTGGTCCTAACAGCCAAAAAGCAAAAATAACCCAAATGAGCATCAACAGACGTACAGAAAATCATATTGTGGGACGATGACACAGAGCAACACTCCAAAGCAAAGGAAATGAATACAGGTGCGTATGTCAGGATGGATGAATCCTAACACCACACAGCGGAACAGGAAAAGGCACAAAATAGTGCATAAAGGAAGTTCAAAAGTGGGCAAAACTGAATTATACTGTTTAGGGATGTACAAAGAAATCTACGTAAGAGCCACGTCACAACTATGCCTCCATGAGGGAGCCCTCTGGGGGAGGTTGGGGACTGGAAAAGGACACAGGCGGGGAATGAGGCACATTTCCTGACCTGGGTGGTGGTTACACAGCCGCTATCTTTGTAATTATTCTTATACTGCACAAGTCACGTTTATGTACTCTTCTGTACTTAGGTTGTATTTCAAACAAAAATGGGCAAAACACAAGCTATTATACCTCACTTATGCATAATAAGAGAAATGCAAAGTACAACTATATCGAAATACCACATCCATATATCAGGGATATGAGAATCCAAATATTTGATAATATACTGTATAAACCATACTGTGAGAAAAATGTAGCATTTTATTTCCTTATTATTATTATTATCACATTATATAATAAGCTGGGTCAACATTCATGGAAGACAATTATGGTACATCTGTACAATGAAATTTTATACAACTATAAAAAAGGAATGTAGAATCTCTTTACGGACTGATATGAAAAAAAGAATGTACCTGGAATGTCACCTTTTGTGTTAAAAGGGGGGGGGGCGGAGAATAAAGTATATATATTTATAAATGTTTTTATGCAAAAGTCCGGAAGGATACACAAGAACCTAATAAATAATTTTCTGAGGGGTGTGGGGAACAGGTAAAGAAGATTTTTCATAGTTTACTCCTTTATGGTCTTTGCTATTTGAATTTTTCTAAATGTATTAACTTTTCCAAACATGAATCTAAAAACAGTGCATATATTTAATATATACTACATATGCTATATATATAAAAATGTATGTATATTTAGCTTAAAATATAAACTAAGAGTATATATTACAAAACATACAAAGATAAAATATATACTGTATGATCCATTTTTTGTTACTAGCTAATGTATATGAATAGGGAAACAGAAAGCTGGAAGAATTTACTTCAAAAACCTGAGAGGTATTTATTATGGGCAGTGAAATGGTAGATTACTTTCATTTTCTTATTGGTTACCTGTAGTTCCTGAATATTTTATAGTCGACATTCATTATTTTTGCAATACAAGTTTTTGTTTTAAAGAATACACTTCACAGAGTTAAGTTTTACATTGGTATGAACTGTATCTCAATGCACCGTTCTTCTCATTTCTGAGAGGTTCATTCAGGTCAATGCTCTTTGCTCAACACGTGGAATCATTCATTACACAGAGCTGAAGCCCTCCAGCAGTTTCCCATTCTTCTTCAAGGAGACAGACGGAAAAATTTACTCCCCCATCATTCCTCTCACCCAAAACCAATGCTCAAGAAGATGCTGTTTCAGCCAATGCAAATCTCACGACAAAATGAGCTGCAGGTGTCAAAACTGTGAGGTCCCACCTAGGTCAGCGGAAGACTCCCCTCCAGCCCCAGCCCCACACGCCACGAGGAGAGACATGAGCAGGGCCCACCCATCCTGGGGATAGAGTCGCTCACCTCAGGGATGCAGTCCTCGTGGGTCACCACGCGGACAATGTCATCCAGCGGGAGCAGGGAGTTGCACTTGATCTCCGTGTAGACGTTCTTGCCCTCTGTGCACACGGCCAAGAGCTCGACCAGGTGGATGTGGTACATGAGAGGGCTGTTCTCATCCATCCGGTCCCGTTCCGACCTCATCATCTGGATCAGAGTCTGGAAAGAGGCTCTGTCGTTGTAGAATACGAGGACATCCTCTCCTGCATTAACCAGCTATAATCAAAAGAACAAGACTTGCTTATAGCACAAGTTTGCAGGGATGGGGGAAGCATTAAACAAACAAATCTATTCACAAAGAAAGAGATGTTCTGTTAGCATTTACCTTCCAAAACCAGTAGCACCTGTACTACTGAACTCACCTAGATTTCATTCACTTATATTACTGAACAACTACAAATCTTCAGCATCATCATTTTCATCCACAGATATAAAAATATCACAACAGTCCTAAAAAACTATCAGGGGAAGAGAAAGTCTACATACCAGCATTCATGTATCTGGTAAAAATGTAGATTTCAACCTTGCACTTGTATTTCCAAACTAATAATTAGGCTATGATTTTTGTTTTTAAAAATGTTTCCATCTCCTTTTCATGCCTTATAAGTACTCTTCTTACAACTCTTTCACACGCTGCCTTATTTCTTCACAATCACAAATTATCCAATCCTAATTAAGATACGCCTTCCTTTCAACACTCAAAGAGTCAAGGCATTCCTATTCGTAACTTGCCTCCCGGGGACTGGGGCTTTTCATAACTCTACTTAAGAATTAATCGATTTCACCCCTGCATGAAATACAAAAGATCCAAAAAGGGCCGGCACAGAAGTCAAAATAAATATGGTCAATATTATTTACTTAATAATAACTAACCTTTATGAACTCTGATTATGTGCCAGATACCATGATTACTTACAACAGCAACTAGAGTAGCACAGCAGACTTCCAATAAATGGTAGCTATTATTGTCATCATTATCTGATTTAACCCGCCTATCAGCTCCTCAAGTGAATACCGCCATGCCTTCATTTACAGAAACCCACACTGAGTGTTTGAGAAGTCAAATAACACGTCCCAAATCACACAGCGAGGGACATGGTACAGCCAACATTTGCATCCCAGGTCGAGCCAACACTTTTAATGACACTACACCACCTTTCACTGAAATCATATATGTAGATAAGATTATAAACCCAAGTGTTAAGTGGATTTACTTGAGATTCCTTTTTTTTTTTTTTAAAAGGTGGAAGGATGGATGAAACCAAGCATATGCAGACGCCAAAGTTGCGGGAGTGACAGAGGACCTTCCTGGCCAGACAGCATACATGGGACACAGACGTCCCACAGAGAACCAAGGGGGACTTTGCCCCAATTCCACTGACCAGCTTCTCCTTGAGAATCATCAAGCAACAATTTTTCCAGCTAATTAATTTGGTGAATAATTTTTTTTTTAAAAAGTCATATAATCTACAAGACGGGATGCTCTGGCTCAAAAGGTTCTACCCACATTTAACCTCCATCCACTCTATTTTGGTTCAGTATTCCTGGGGGTGTTTTTCCCTCTCAGAAGAATCCAAGCCAATGATCCTTAAAATAAATAGAATTATTGCTACAAAATACTAGATCAGACTCTTGCCTGTATCTATAGCTTAAGCTCACAAACACATGATTACACACACTTATACACACACACACACACACACACACACACACACACACAATTACTTTCTGTCCCTTCCTATGGCTCCTGGACAGGGTGCCAGTTCATACTGATAAAATTAAACAATTTTTAAGCTCCTACAGAACACCAGAGGAAGATATATAGAAATCCATAGTTGTCACCTCAGCCATGACCATGTCCTGGCACTTTTTGATGAATTTCCCTTCGGCCTTGACAATCGTCTGCAAGAACTTGATGTACTGGACGTTTCGACCGTGAGTCTCAATGCAGTGAACAAAGTGCTGGACGACTCTCTCGTTGATCTCACTACACAGCTGGAAATTGTTCATGAAGATGTGCTGCATCGTGACCGCCTCCAGGATCTGGCACAAGAGTGGGGGCGGGGGCACAGGCACATGGTCAAAGGAAGGCCAGAGCAGAGGACCAAGTGAGAAAGAGAAGAGTCCACAACAAACACAGAGAGGGGGACATTTAACCCCGTGAAAGCACCTTTCTCCGTGCTCGCCTCTGTACCGTCTTTTTACTCAACTTTTTCAATAAACACACAGGGCACTAAACTAATCATTTGTTTTTTGCTGAATGAATTCCAGAGGGACCATCAGCACCCAGATCAAGAAATACAACAGGCTGCCTTTTTGGCCCACCCCCCAGTTTTACCACTATTTTGACTTGCACAACCATAGATTTGTTTTGCCTGTTCTTGAACCTCATGCATCCTCTTCTACCTGGCTTCTTTTGTTCAATGTTACTTTTGCACGTTGTCATCCATGCTGTTGCATGTATTACTAGTTTGTTCCTTGTCACCGCTATGTACGTTCCATTGCATGACTATACCACAATGTACTGATCTGTTCTATTGTTGACGGGCATCTGTGGGAGTATCTAAGTTTAAGAGTAAGTAGTTACACAATTCTTACGACAAATATGATGAACAGTATCGTATAGTGAACGAATAATGAACAGTGAACAGTGCCGCTCTGAACATTCTTCTCAATGTCTTCTGATAAACACAATGTATGCGTCTCTGTTGGCTTTATACCCAAGAGTCGAACTGTTGGGTTGCAGAGTTTAAATATGGTTGGCTTCGGAAGATACTTCCAAACAGCTTTGAAAGATGTTACCAGTTTACATTCTACATTACAGCTACCCTGTATCCTTCTCAACACTTAGTAATGTCAGTCTTTTCATTTTAGTCACATTTTGTTGCACACATCTTGCTTGATTTACATTTCTCTGATGACTAACCATGTTGAGGGCCTTGTCATATTTATTGGCCATCTGGATAACCTCTACTGTGGAGTGTCCCACTGTGAAATTTTTTGTCCATTTAAAAAAGTGGGCTGTGAATTTCCTTACGGACTCTCCTGAGTTTGATACCTATTCTGGGTACGAACTCGTTGCTGGACTCGTACGCTGTGTCTTCTCCCACTCTTCGGCTTGTCTTTGCTTACTTAATGGTGTCATTTGATGAACAGAAGTTCTTAATTTTAAAGAAGTCCAATTTATTGATATTTTCCTTAATGACTAGTGCTCTTGGCATACTGTGTGAAAAAACTTCCCTTTCCACAAGGTTATGAAGGTATTTTCATGTTCTCTTCTAGAAGCTTAATTTTCTACTTTTTACCCAGACTTACTGAGTTATTTTTATGACTAGTATGAGGCAGGGGGCTTTAACCTTTTCATTTTTTGCCTTTTCTTTTTCTTAACATGACAAAGAGGGAACATTACCCTACAACGCAGTAGTCCTCTTCCTGGAAAGCTCCGGCAGTACGGATGAGCGAGTGTTTCTGTGTGTTTCTGTGTGTGTACGTGAGGGTGTGTTCATGTACAAAGATGTTCTTTGCAGTACTGTTCTCAAGCCAAAATCAGACACTGCCTAACTGTCCGTTAATACAGGAACGGTCTAAAAAAAGTTACAGCCGTTCTACAGAATGCCATTTAGCCATGAAAATGAATGAGCAAAGTTTATATATTTTTCACTTGCAAAGACAGCCAAGATGTGTTAAGTGAAAAAAGCAAAACGCAAAACAATGGGTGGAATGTACCACCACCTTCTTTTTAAAAAAGCATATTACACATTTAATATATTTTTTAAAACAGATTTAACTAAAATGTAACATAATTATGTTTTACATGGATAGACGATGTTTTGTATAAACACAGAAAACCTGGCACATGACCTTAGGAGGTTGTGCCTGCACTGTGAGGATTAGCACTTGGCTATGACCGGAGTTTGATGTAATGAGAGCTGTTAGTAAGAAAAAATATCAGTCCATCTTACCTTCGCATCTACCACCTCTTCCCCCCTCCTTCTACCTTTTCTCCCCAAAGGATGGGGAGTATTTACATCCTCCTGAGTGTTGATCAAAATGTTCCCCGTTGGAATGAATGTTGCCTCATAACAAGTCCCAGCGGCCACAACAGCAAAAGAACAAGGTGTTCTTCTCGCTTCCTGCTTCCCCACCCGCCTCCCCACACAGATTTCCAGACAGGCCTCCAGTCTTACCCCTGGGTTGAGAAACAGGTTTATATGTTTGTGGAGCAAAGCCTGATTCTGCTGGTTGCCAGCACAGAAATTCTGCAGAAACTCGTGAGCCAGCCTCATTATCTCCTGCATCTTGGTGTCTTCGGCCTGTGTGGAGGGAGAGAGACAAAAAACAGGTTGAAAACAGGGCTATGCCTTTGACTAGAGAAGGTCGACAGGAGAAAGCACTGATCTCTAGGCCAGGAGGCCAGGTTCGATGACACCTCCATCCCCTCCGACTAATGTGGGGCTCTGGGGGTGTTTGCTGGGGGCGGGCTGTGTGAAAACATTGGGGGACTGCACTGCTGACCCTGCAAAGAAGCCAACAAGTTGTTTATACTTCATGGAGAAAAGTGAATTCTCTCCCACTAGCTTTGGGCAGAAATGAAATGATTTTATTGGGGGGAAAGGGCAATAGAGAGTGAAAGCTAAGAGGAAGTGTCTGGAATTCCACTGTCTAGCAACGGCTGCCATCTCTGAACCCCCTACTTCTGAAAATACGGACGGACAGCAGATGGGAGCCGACTTCCTCAATGGCCATAAACCCACATCTCCCCAGCTCTCGGGCACACATTTTTAAGTTGCCTTAACCTGTGGACACACTAACTTTTGGCAGTAGCTAACATGGCACAGTGGAAATCTCTTTAGATTCTAAGTTAGGGCACAGGAATCTGTCTTAACTCCTTTCCCTGTCACTTCAGGCACATTATTTAACCTAAGACTTAGTTTTCCTACCTATAAAATCAGGATAATATGTGTCTCAGGCATTTCACATGGTTGATTACGATTTTCTCATTTCATATATCAAAAACACACACTCGATAAGCAACAAGGATATATTGTACAGCACAGGGAAGTACAGCCATTATCGTATAATAACTTTTAATGGAGCAAAATCTATAAAGATAATAAATCCCTTTGCGGTACCCCTGAAACTAATATAATATTGTAAATCAACTATGCTTCAATTAAAAAAAATACACTCAGTATTTGTAAAGAGTTGGATGCCTATGACAAGACAATTATATAAAACCTCTTGCCACTCTGCCCAGTTCTAAACAAGCCACCATTTACAATAGTAAAAAGGCCCCAAATGGAAATCATCCCTCAGATTCAGAGAGCCCGCGTCATCTTCCTAAGTCATCGCACATACTTCGCCACATTTCAAGGGCCAGAAAGTGTAGCAGTTGGGAATGCAGGCCCTGAAACCAGGCTGCCTGGCCCTTATGCCAGGTCTACAACTTCCAAGCTGTGTGACCTTGGGCAGGTGACTTAACCTTTCAGTTTCCTCATCTGTAAAATGGAGCTAATAACACACACACACTTCCTACTGTGGTTACGACGATTAAATGAGAAAATTCATGTCAAGGGCTTAGACAGTAATGACTCAGTAAACGTTAGCTATTGGTACTGATCTAGAAAGGGTGTCAGCAAATTTTTTTTTTCTTAGCGGTCCAGATACGTACTTTAAAGCTTTATGGGTCGAAAAGCAAAACGGGGGCTTCCCTGGTGGCGCAGTGGTTGAGAGTCCGCCTGCCAATGCAGGGGACACGGGATCATGCCCCGGTCTGGGAAGATCCCACATGCCGCGGAGCGGCTGGGCCCGTGAGCCATGGCCGCTGAGCCTGCACGTCCGGAGACTGTACTCCGCGATGGGAGAGGCCACAACAGTGAGAGGCCCGCGTACAGCAAAAAAAAAAAAAAAAAAAAAAAAAAAACAAAAGCAAAACGGAAGGCATTACGCACGAACTTATATAACCCCTGAAAATTTAACTATTCAAAAACGTAGCAACCAGTCTTATCTCATATGCTGTATAAAAACAGGTGGTGGGCTGGAAGTGATCCATGTCTGCAGTTTGCCCACCCTGGTCTAGACAACAGCCCTGTGAGAAAACAGAAGACGTCTGCCGAGAACACTGACGGAAGGAATCCGAGCTGTCAGTGAGACAATCGAACAAAGCAGGAGATCTAAAAGGACACTGTTAGCAAGTCTCAGAACAGAACGGGTATTAGATTTGCCTCCCATTTACAGAGAGAGGGGCAAAGCTTCTAGCTCTAAGAAACAAGAGGGTTTTGGACAGACAGACACCGCAGCAACCTTGAACCACTCTGCATTCTTCCTCTTCTTCAGCTAAGAAAAGAATCTGCTGGTGCACAAGCTAACTGAAAAGCTTCTGGCCTTCGAAGCAGACTTCTACAGGGCAAGCAAGCAAACTCATCAAGACATAACAAGAGGTTAGCTGTTGGTAGGAACCCCTCCACTGTTCTCACACACTGGGATGACTGTACCCATCCAGAAACCAGACAAATTACACGCACACACACACATACATACACAATCTTCTGCCTTTGAGCCACCAACTCCAACCGAAACTGGTTCCTACAGTCGATTCAACACTGCTCTGAAAATGAACGTCTCTCATCAGGGAAACGTTATTATGAGGCAAAGCCGAGGCCAGCAAACTCCCTCCTCACATTCTTTACACAGAGGGAGGGAAATCCACCTGCTCTTTCTAGTCCAAACGTCAGCCACATTCGGATGACACCCACACCTGTCTACATTAATTCCAAGGTAGTTAAGTACCTGACCTACTGGAGGGATTAAACTTGTGCTTTACTGGCGGCTGGTGAAAGGCCTGACGCATCTGATTCACACAGGCGCCATGACTGAGGAAGAAGCCTTGGCAGGGAACTTCCTAAAGTGCAGGGCAGTAGGTAAAGGTGTGTTACCTACAAAGGTGAGGTACAGGTAAGGTGGAAGGCACAGAGGTCCAAGGCCCGGGCTCCACAGGTGAGCGGGGCTGATTCTGCGAGGTGCAGCTGGGCCTTCCAGGCAAGTTACTAGACCTCCCTGGCCTCAGTTTTCTCACTTAAAATGGGGCTTCTAATAGTACCACCTATCTCATCTGGGTGTCCTGAGGGTTAAATGAGCAAATGACGTAAAGGCCTCGGCACAGTGCCTGGCACCCTGCAAGCACTAGGCAGTGAACCTTCTTCAGGCGACTCTTCACTAGCGAGTCTCTGGGAGCCACTGGCAAACTCAAGAGACCGGCGTCTATGGCTTTGGACTCTTAACCTCCCCAAGCCTCAGTCTCTTCATCTATCACGTGGCAACACCGAGATCACCATACTGGGTTTTAGAAGCTTGAATGAATGCTTCTGAAAGCGCCCTGTCAGGCCACACGGATGCAAATGTTATCCTCCTTCCCTCAATCCCATCGCTAGCAATGCCAAACGCTAACATGAAAAATGGGAGACGCAGGGTAACGGCTAGCAACAGACCAGCAGACTTAGAGCCAAGCAGTATCTGATAGATCCAGCTCAACCAGCTGCCAGCATATGAGTGAGGACCTTGAGTGGGCGAGTCCCACGTCCCCACGTGCATTTAGTAACTTGTGTGCTTACATGCCTGAGTAACACTGCAGACGAAACTGTACAGCACAAGCCCACGTGCACAGACAGCTCTGTCATCAGACCTTTGTGTTCAGACCAAGCTGCCCCCGTCCAGCATGGTATGGGAGTAAGGAGAGAATACACAGACTGCTCCTTCTTTATAGAATCGTCCAAGTGGAGGGAGGTTATGGGTGGTTTCGCTTCCTTGTCAGGATGCTCTGTTTGTTTCATATCAATTACCGAAGACGGCTTTATAGTGACAATCGTCACATCAGCTTCATTTCTTCACTGACCGCTCCCAAGTGCGAAGTGTTTGGGGAAACCCAGGAACCCGCCCCCCATGGAGCGGCAGCCGTAGATGTGGATGCCCACCTTCTCGTAGGGGATCTGCAGCAGCTCCAGCACCACGGCATGGGCACCCATGTTCCGGAGCAGGCGTTGCTGCTGCTTCCGGCTCTTCCTCACAGAGGCGCCCTCTTGGACACAGAGTTTGCTGAGTCGAATCAAAATCTGGTACAAAGAAAGAATCAAAGTTTCTCCTCTGACCCCCATCTCAGTTCCGAGGACCTAACCTACTGACTACAGTTCATGATACCTCACTGTATACTTGGAATTTGCTAAGGGAGTAGATCTTAAGCGTTCTTACCGCCCCCCCTACTGGCTCCCCCCAAAAACCTAACTATGTGAGTGATGGATGTTTAATTAACTTGACTGGGGTAATCTTTTCACAGTGCATATGTATATTAAATCATCACTTTGTCAAGTATATTATAATTTTGTCAACTATACCTCAAAGTTGGAAAAAAAATTTTTTAAGAAAAAAGAAATCAATCTCAGAAAACTAGGAAGTGTAGTTGGAAAAAAGACTGCAGGGGGCGGTGTGGACAGGAAGGCAAAAGGATCAAAATATATTAAGAACATAAAACGAGGGAAACTCCTCTAACTTGTAGTATCCCTATTGATTGTATTAAACCAAATCCACATACGGCTAAGAACAAGTCTTCCAGAATAACCAATGGATTACGGCTCCATCAGCAAGTGGGATGGTTTCAGATCTCCTAAAATGATGGCTCAGCATCATTGCCAAGGACTTGGGAAGAATTTGCTCTAGGGTAAAAAACACCAAGCGCCAACCTCCCAACTTTGAACTAGCCTGTGCAAAGATTCCTAAAGAGACATGGTTCTCATTGGTGGGTACTACGTGCCAGCCGCTGAGATTAAGTCCTTGACAATTTCACCACTTAACTCTTCCTTCAACTGTAAACCTTCAGAAGTATAGGTGCTGGAGGCACCTATACAAGGTGAGGAGACTGAAGACACACAAATAATAAGTGGCAGAGCTGGATCTGAACCAAGACCTGACACTAAAACCCATGCACTTCACCTCAGAGGTTCACTTTCTCCCTGTTACACTTTCCATGAAGGGAAAAGCTCAAGATGGGGCACTTACCTCTTTGACCACCCTGTAGTTGTAGCTACTGGTGCTCTCATGCTTCTGGGACTTGTTATTCCCCTCCTAGGAACCAAGATGAACATGAGTGCAGTTTGTACAACTCTTAGGTTCCTGTCTGTTTGCATTAGCATCACAATTTAGGAAAGAACAGGGGTTTTGCAGCGTTTTCCAGCTGTCATGCTGGGTTTGTGCCTGTCATTCACTTGCTCACAACTCAGCTCCCCTCTGATGGGAGAGGATGCACATTATTGCACTGATGGGGGAGAAGATGATGGTCCAGGCATGGCTGGAGAACAGGTTCTTTCCCAGGTGCGTCTGTAAGGGACACCTGGAGCTAGTTCACTCAAAGTCTGTTCTACATGGGCCAAGGTGGCACGAGAGATGACGCTGAACTTGTATTTGTAGCTCACTTACTGGAAGAATGGCTGTCACCCTGTTAGCAAGCAGACCTCTTGAGAATCAAGCCCATCCTATAATCTGCATTTTTATCTAAAACCAGAGGAGGACGTGTACTTGTTCTGAGGACCCCATCCATCTCCTCCTGCAGCGTAACTTGTGTGTCACCCACCTCTGTTTTCTTATGTTCGTTTTCACCAGATGCACCGTCCATGGCCTCGTCGGGGCCCTGCCCTTTGTACACCCAAAGCTCTGACTTCTCCACGATGGATCGCAGTTGGTCCAAGTCTTGTTTGATCTGTTTGTAGTTGTCGACATCTTGGCTGGTAACAAGCAGTTGAACCTGAACGAGTGCAATTCATTAGTGACTCACAACAGACTCTCAGACACAATGCCAACAACACACACACACACAGCAACCCGACCTACCTGTTTGAAGGCCTGCAGGACCTCCTGCCTCTGACTGAAGTGCCGAAAGAGGAGCTGCAGGGCCCCTGACACCAGGGGTGGGTAGTCGTGCATTGTCAAATGCAGCAGGACCCGGAGGAAGGTTCTGCCGCCGTGGTCGTCCAGGTCCAGTGGCGTGTTCTCCTCACTGAGGGGAAAGGCCAAATGAGCCAAGACGCCCTCTCCCGTGCCTTTGGGCCCAGACACACCTCACCTAGTGAGATTCCTAACTCTGTATCCCCCCTCAGCCGACCTGGCTTTTCATTGCCTCATTTAACAACACACAACCTTATTTGCTCTTCAAATATATTCTGAGGTGAGGGGGCAGTCAAGCTGTCCCAACTGGGGACTTCCCTGGTGGCGCAGTGGTTAAGAATCCGCCTGCCAATGCAGGGGACACGGGTTCGATCCTTGGACTGGGAAGATCCCACATGCCACGGAGCAACTAAGCCCGTGCGCCACAACTACTGAGCCTGCGCTCTAGAGCCCGCGAGCCACAGCTACTGAGCCAGTGTGCCACAACTACTGAAGCCAGCGCGCCTGGAGCCCGTGCTCCGCAACAAGAGAAGCCACCGCTATGAGAAGCCCGCACACCGCAACGAAGAGTAGTCCCCGCTCGCCGCAGCTAGAGAAAGCCTGCGGGCGGCAACGAACACCCAATGCAGCCAAAAGTAAATCAATTTTTAAAAAAAGATGTCACAACTATCTGATTTTTAATCCAAGTCCCCACCGTCCCACAGTGACAGGCCTGGCTTTGCAACCAGTTCCCAACTGGTGTTCTGCTGGGCTTCACCTGTGGTTTGAGAGCTGCACACAGCTGTGTTTCTCCCGAGTTGCTAGTTTACTTTTTATTTAAGATGCCCTAATTCAGCACCTAGCAAACCCTCTGTGGTGAAGGATGAGCTTTTTTTATGTCTAGTCTGTAGCCAACTGCCGTCTTGGTCTGTACCATGTCCACTGATGGTGCACCTGGATGCGGTCACAGTGTCCAACTGCCATCAAAGTGCCCAAAGGCTCACTTATCTAAACTGGTAGCAAGCGCTTTGGTCCCACAGACCCCACTTTGCGGAGTGCTGCCGTGAATCACTCCAACTCAGTGTTCCTCCAACTGGGGTTAATCAGAGAGAATCAGGGGTTCTCTCAGTATCTACGGTAACTTGATTGTGTGTTACTGATACAAGTAAAAATGCAATAAGCACGTGCTGGAGCCAACGGCAGGCCACCTCAAACCTGAGCGCTGCCACTCAATTTTTGTGTCGGTGCCCAGTTTGTATTTCCAGTCAAATGAAGGCCGAATGCTGGGACCTCTGTGGCTGCAGACAGATGGGACTCGGTGCGTAAATCCTCTGCTCGTGCTATGTGCTCCAAAAAGGTGTGAAGAAGCTTTCATTGCTGTTCAATGTCAAGAAAGTGGTGGGAGAGCTGAGACACCACCCAGCAGACCGAAATGACATCATGTTAAACTCAAAACCCCTGAGTTTCAGAAGAGCCCCCTCTTCCATAGAGTAAATGCTGCTGCTAAGTCAAGTTTCACAGGTTTTACATCAAGCACTGCGGTGGACTGTTAACATCGGTGGCCCCTCTGTGGTCTAAGCGCTCTTGTATACATCCCTCCCACACCGATGCTGGGCTCGGCCGGGCGATTTGCTCAGACCCATAGGACGTTAGGAGCATGAAGCAAGCAGAGGCTTGCTCAGTGCTTGCACATTGTTGGTCTCTACACTTAGAGCCAGTCACCCCGCTATGCAGAAGCCCAAGGTACACTCGTGTGCAGAGAGAGACGAGCCCCAGCCTTACTGACACCTCTACCAAAGAGCCAGAAACGCGAGAAGAGCAACACGGATGTGCCAGCCCCAGTCACAGCTACCACAGCTGCACAACAGACCCAACAGTGACCAACAGAAGAGTCATCCAGCTGAGCCCGTCAACCCACAGAACTGTGAGAGGCAATAACATGACTGTTGTTTTAATCCATCACGTTTTGAGAGTAGGTTATTAATTACACGGCAATAGGTAACTCAACCAAGTGTGCATATTCTAAGAGTTATGCATAGAGGGTGTTTATACCAAGTTTGCCAGTGTTTGAGTCTCGTAACAATGTTTTGAGTCAACACTGAGCAATCTCATCTTTTAAAAAGGGGTTCATACATTAATCTCATGTTAGGGACAATGAAAGAACAGTATAAGTGTCTGTGTCCTTTTCATCGCTGCTTGGCTTCTAAAGGGCTCGGGGGTGACTGCAGCCCATTAGCAGCAACGATCTTGCTACACTCACTCTGTTTCGAGCCCCCCCCCCCTTTCTTTCAACTCTATTTCCTCACCATTTAAAAAAGTTTTGTAATGTGTGTACTTCGGGAAACCTCCGTCAATTCTTTCTGTTGTAAGCAGGAAACACACACACACGTGAACCCAACTAAGATCACTCTGACTGAGTACTGAGAGTTATAAAGAGAGCAGTCAAACAGCCTAAACCCAAAGACTAAACGTTTCCTAGAACAGTAAAGGAGAAGCCTTTGAGAGCTAGAAAAGGGAGGCCTCCCCCATCTTAGAACCACCTACAAAACAGAAACTGAAAATATACTTTCCTTCCTCCAAAGATGCCTTCGGCTTGCTCTTCAATGTGTTCAAAATCAAGAGCACCTGAAAAGTCAGAGAACAGAACTTCAGGTGCAGGAAGGGGTGAAAACGTGCCGCTCGTGAACATCCCCCCAAAACAGGCTCGCCACTGCCCCTCAGGCCTTGATAGGTGGGGTTATTCCTACCACCACCCTTCTCCTTATCCATCACCACTATTTCCTGGGCAGGAAAAAGCATCCACCATGAGTAAAAGTTGGTAGTGGACAGTAAATTTTCTTGGGAGAGTTTTGTTTTTGTTTTTTGGTATTTCACCATAACACTAGAACCCTCAGCTGTCTTATGACTAAGACACTCCAAGATGGAAGGAAGGAAGATCTATCCCAGAAGCGATCTGGGCCCTTTCAATTATTCCCCTGCCCCAAAAGGGTAACTCCCAGGGTCTCATTCTAAAATGCAGTCATCTTCAAAAACGTTCACATATTACCCTTGTTCTAGAACATACTCTTTGGACTTCCAGTTTTCATTAGACCCAGGTCCCATTTTATGGCTGAAACCCCATTCTGGCATCACTAACCTGGTACATTACTTGGTCCCTCTTGGCTGCTGCTTCCGGAGGATGTTTCCGAAGTCTGGGAATTGCTTTCATCAAACTCCCGCTTAAATATACACAGGAGGCAGGAGATCCTATAATCCAACCTCACATTCAAAATAAACTAAAGATTCAAGTGGAAATGGAAAGAGATTGGTTACATTAGCAGACCACCTGGAACATTCTGCCAAGCCACCGCACTCTGGCTGGGCCTGGCGTCTGCTGCATCAATTACCTTAAACACTACGTGAGCCAGATATTTGGCTTAGATTTCAAACCGTCACTTTAACAAAAGACTTCTAGGAGTATATCAAGTTTGCCCACAGCACCTTAGCTTCTAGTGTAAACTCCAGCGTCCCGGCAATTAATTTAATGCTCAGGACAATAAATCACTCACTCTCCACTCCACCCTCTATAAGACATTGCTTTAGTTCAGCAAGTACTGAATGCCAACTCTGGGCCTTAAGAAGGGTGAAGTTGGCTGCTTTTAAAAGAACTGACAGAGAAAAATGTGTTTTCAGTACTGAAAATTAGTTTGGTTCTTATTTTCTATTACTGATTGTTTTCTTTGATGTAGATACAATCCCTTGGGCTCCCTCTTCTTTCACTCCCTGTATTCCCTCCCAGTTCACTCCAACAGAAAGTCACTTTTTCCATCTTTGTGGCTGGAGCCAAAATGAAAGATCAAGCACCTGGCATTGTTTAAGGGCCTTACCGACATTCTCCCTTCTGTGCTCTCCTTATCTCTGCCTGGCCCTCCTGGCGACCTTACCCAATGCCAGGGCTGTCACCTATCCTGGATTGAAACAGATCCTTGGCTTATCTTCCAAGCTCTCGGTCCACGTTTCCTACTGACTGCTGGACATCCCCTTTGGTGTTTTCCCAGAGTCTCAAACTCAGTATTGTACGGAACTAACAGTGTCCATTCTGCCTGGGTTCTCCCACGCTCAGTCAACCTCAGGACCATCAACTCTTCCCTCCTTGATACACACATCTCATCAGTGACTAAGCCCTGCTGGTTCTACCTCTGCCACTCTCCACGGATCTCTCTCCCGCCATCGTTTACCCCCGCTCACAGCCTCTATCTCCCTCCTCGGCCATTACAGAAACAGAAACAAGTTTACCAGATCCACATCTCAAAGGTGCTTATTCTTAGGTTAGCTCCCTGCTTGAAAAAGTTCAAAGGCTCCCCACAGAGTAAAGTCCTAATACTTCAGGCACCCAGAGCTCCCTAGAGCATAGCGCAGTCCGCCTTTCCAACCTCATTTCTGATAACTTCCCTTCAGCACACTCCACGTCCCTGCCCAAGGAGAACAGCTTACGGACCCATGCGTCGTGATGCCCTGGTTCGACCTGCTCCATCCACCCAAGAACGTCCCCTTGTTTCTATACATATCCCGTCCAGGCCTAAAGGCTCCAAGAAAATCTTACCTCCTCTGGTCCTTACTAATTGGGATCACATGACCTACCCATATCTCGGGAGAACACTTTTCTCATGGTTTTATTTCCACGTACACACAGCTTCATCACACCTTATCTTCCTGTTAGACTGTAAACCCCCTGTAGACATAGCCTGTGTCCAAATCATCTGTGCATTCCTCACAGAGCCCAGCCAAGTGCCTTGCATATGGTAAGGGATCAGTAAGTATTTGCTGAAAGAATGAATCCATCAACCAAATGTTCTCAGATCACTACAGTGAAGAGACCTCAAGATGTAACCAAGCTTCACACCACATCCATTCCAATAAACGTGCACGATATTCACATACTTGGGACCTGTAAGCCACGGCCTAAGAAATCCTTGAAATCCCTCTCTACCTTTGGTCAGACATAAATTTAAGGAGTTTTCTTCTTTATTTAAATCACTCTTTATTGCCTTCAGTAATTATTCTGAGGAGTCCCAGGGATGTTTTCAAACCATTAGTTAACTGTGATTTTAGAATCGAAAAAAAATCCTCCAATCTGTAAACATTTATAGTTCTCTACTCCGTGTTCCGGGGTTGAGATTAGACAGTGCGGGATGAAAGAGAAAGGTGATAACAGTATTCTTTTCATGAAGGAACAGCTGGTTTCGTTAATGAATAAAAAATTACCAAGGAGCAGAAAGAGGAAACACACACTGTTGGCAGGCTGGGAGGTTCTCACATGGAAGATCACGCACGGCCTCTCCAGTAAACTGGCTCCCACCACCTCTCACCTATGCCAGGTCTTTGCTCCTACAATTATCCTCTCTCCCCTTCATCAGTAAGTCTTCCCTCTCTACATGATCACTCCCATTCAGCATACAATCTCGCTGACGTCTCCCAACTTAAATAATACCAATAATCACCCTGCAGCCACCTTCCCGCTTTTCTCTGTTCATCTTTACAGCAAATCCACCCAAGAGGTTGTACGTATTGACTCCCCACTTCATCTTCTCCCATCCTCTCTTGAACCTGACCTGTTCCCAGACTTGTCAAGTGTGCTACCACCTCAGGTCTTTGCCTTTATTGTTCCCTCTTGGAGTCCTGGAGACTGTTTTCCTAGATACCCACATACTAGCTCCCTCACTGCATTCAGGTCTCTGATCACGTAACCTTAATGGGGAGACCTTCTCTGACAACTCCATCAAAAACAGTACCCGTGGCCTTTACCCCCAATGGCCTATAAACCATCTTGACTCTCTTTTATATTTTAACGTCCTTAGTATATACATTTTCATATGTCTATGCCTCCTATCAAAATGTAAGCAGGAATGATTCTGTTCATTGCTGGATCTTCAGTGCTTAAAAGTACTCGGCGTGCTCTGACAAGTACAGGTTTCTGGAAACTGACTCTACTGCTGAACTGAATGAATAAGCGTTTTCAGAGCTCTAATGGAAAACTGATGAACTCATAAAAGTGCTAACAAAAGATCAAGATGAAAAAAAAGTAATTACATGGGACTGAGTGAGCTGATGAGGATGATTATAATTTTTGTGACTTTCTGTTTGAATAAAAAAAAAAATCCCACAAGGACTCAGAGGCAAAAAATATACAAATCAATTTTCACTGCAAAGTAGCTGTTACAGTGGAGGATTACTGGACTGAATGTCAATATTATGACATAGTACGAGTGTGTTTCATGTTTGGTAACTGCAATCATTGTTGCTTTTGTTGTGATCATCCACTTACAATGCTTGGTGTCAGTTTATTTATCTCTTGTAAAAATAAAATACAGTGTGTGTGTGTGAAAAAAAGATTAAATGAGATAATGCATATAAAAAAAGCATTAGAAACATATGCTTTATTCTCATTGTTAACTGAAATGGTAGATGATGTTTAAATTGTGTAATTAATTTGTAATGTGGTACTCAAAATTTAAACAAATATAACCCTCTCACAGTAACACTGTTAGAGGGAAAAGCAAAAAAAAAGTACTCGGCATGGAATCAGTCTCTATAAATGTCTGTTGAATGAATGAATGAATGAATGAATGAATAAGGGAGGGAGGAAGGGAAGGATTATGGGAGGAGTTACAAACTTAATGGAACCTTGAATGAGTTATGACCAAAAAACAGGGAATTCAGCTATGTATAGAAGCGTAAGTGAGTTAATTCTAAGTGGGTGAAGACAGAGACCAATGAATAGGGAAACGTAAGGTAACTGCAGAAAGTTTGGCATGGTTGGAGGAACAGGGCATGCTGGGGAGGGACAGAGGATGACAGCACAGGGAGCAGAGGGCCAATTCAGAAACAGCACTTGAGGCTGAGCTAAGACTCTACCTCCACTCTCTTCCCAGAAAGCCTAGGGCTCCGTAAAAGCAGGGACACTGGATGCAGATGGTCCCCCGGGAAGCACACTCCTGCCCACCCTGCACCCGCCCCGGCCCACGGTTACCTGGAGTATTTCAATGATCTTCAACTTGGTGTCCATCACCATGATGTCCTCCTTCTCCGGCTCTGCTTGCTTCACGTTGCCCTCGGGGGCGGTGGCCGTGGGAGTCATGGGCAGGAAGCCTCCTCCCCGGAGCACCACCTGGGTCATCAGCTCTCCAACCCCATGGATGGACCGCATCACGTTACTACCTAAGAAGGGCCAGGACAAACCTTGGTCATGACATCCCTGGTGTGCGCTCTGGGCACCTGGCCAGGGTCAGAGGCTCTTCGGGACAAATCACTTAACATGTCTCTATTCCAATATATTCTAAGAGCCTGGGAACCTGAAACGGTTAACAACCATCAGAAATGCAGGGCTTCAAGGAGTAGGGGAAAGAGTATGGAGCATTTATGTATGTTAATTCACCTGCCAAATTTTATTGGTCACCTACTACATGCTTGTTGCTGCGCACAGAACTAGGGATGCAGGAGCTAACAAGACACACATCTGGTGCCGCTACCAAAAGCCACTTGATCTTGAATACATTATGCTACCTCTGACGGTCAGTTTCTTCCACTATAAAATGAGAATAATGGAGCCCAACTGACAGAGATTAAGTGGCAAAATGTATGCAAATGACTGAGCAAGCACAGCCCCTAACAGACAGTAGGACGTAAGTAAACGTACTTTTTCTATTCTAGCTGTAGAGACCAGTTAAACAATAATCCACACATGAGTACCTAGTGTGTGTCTACTACGACCCTAAAACAGAGGGGGAAAAAAAAAACATATAAAGGCAGATTTTCCTATTTACAAATTGGAAATAGGATACCCAGACACAGTCTGGATTTCACTTACTCATATACTAATATAAACATCTGAGGACCTCATGACACATCAAGAACAATGACATGTATTTTTAAGACATAAGCATTAGGCAAGTGTTGGGCAACTTTCAAATGTTGCAGTGAAATGTACAGACTCATATATATAACTATAAAAATACAATAAAGTGTTAATAATCACTGACTCTAAGTCGTGGGTCTACAGGTGTCCACTGTACTATTCTTGCCGCCTTTATTTATACCTGAAAATGTTCATAATGAAAAGTTGAGAAGAAAAGGACAAAGAAAGGACGCGTCATCACACAGTAGGTATGAGAAGAGCAGAAGGAGAGGCCGGGCAAGCGTGTCCCGACCTATGGGCGCCATGAGACCTCCCTCCTCAGCTTCTCCATGTTATTCTCACCTTTATTCTCCTCTCCCTTCGCCATCTTGCTGATGGGGAAGATTGTGGTCACGTGCACACAGTCCAATATGGCCAGGAGGATTTTGGTTAATCGCAGGAGGTCGGAGAAGTTGTAGAAACCAAAGTATATGAGATTCCTAGCTAAGTTTACAACCTATTGTATTTAAAAAAGAGAGAGAGGAGGAATTAAATAAACAGTATCCTTCACTTGCATTTTAGGTTGACTATTTTATAAATGACTGACTCTGACCTTCTTTACAGTAAGAGAGAAGGCATTTATTTTACTTGCAGTTTCTGACCAAATTTCATTTTGTTTCATAAGGAGAAAAAATAAGAAACAAAACCCTGCAAAGCTACTGATCTGCTCTGATGACTGGTTAATGAAAAACTGACCTCATCATTGGCTCTGGGCAGCTTCCCAGAGATAATACAGGGCAAGCCAAGGTATACAAATCAAGGACACAGATAACATAGCAGTCCTTGGAAATCTAATTCCTCAAAAGGCAAAGTGATCTCAAAGAGAAATGCTCAACTCAAGGGTGATAAGGATTTATGTCCCTCAAATGATTAATCTATGACAGATCCCAAGCACAGACTGTTTCTTTCCTGTCACTTTTAATATAATGTACAGATTATACATAATGTTCTATCCTTTTTACATGATTCAGCTCCCCAGATGTATTTCTTCCAGGAGCATAACTGCCTTAAGCCAAGTGACTGGTATTAGTTCTATTTTACTCTGCAACAAAACTGAGCTGAATTCCTTTTTATTACAAAACCAGAGTATCAGGATAAAAAAAAAAAATCACCACCTATTTTCTATTTACCCCATAGAAAAATGATCAACACAAAGCAGACAAAACACACGATCACTTCACCATGAGTTACCTCAAATGTAAGTTTATTTTTCTCCTTATCAGAGAAAGGGAACCTCTGACACACCACATCTCTTAAATACTCCTCCACAAATTCCATGGTCTGAGCAAACCTCTCCTTAATTTCATCTTTCGAAGTGCCACTACTATCATAGCTAAAAGCAAAGGAGAAAGAAATCAGATTTCAAGTTCTGACCAGTGAGGCCTTCCCTGTTTGCTCAGCCCCCAGAGCTAACACCATCCACCCCAACGCTTCCCATCCTCCTGTCCCTACTTTACTTTTCCCTCCTCAGCACCCACCACACCAAGGAATACATTTCAGTCCTTTATCTAGGTTACTGTCTGTCTTTCCCCACTAGTGTACACACAGTTTTCTTGTTTGTTCCCAGATAGATTCCTTGAGCCTGGCATGCGGGAGACACTTAAACATTTGTTGAATAAAAGAGATATAAAAGGACAATCACGCCATCTTTTACATTCTTGAGGAAACAACATTTGCCACCCTTAATTATATCTTAAGCTTAAAGAAAAAATGACTTATCTTTCCCTCTGATTTAACCAGACTTATTAACCTGACCATAAGTGGTTTGTCTTCCGCTACATAGAACACTGTAACTAAGAAGTTTTAAAGCAACGTGAATCAGGTCTTAACAGGGCGAAGGAGCCAGGCTCACTCATCAATGGCGATCTCGGAGGGAATCTCGGACCAGAGGCGGGCGTATTTCACGGGAGTGACTTGCTCCTGTGGGTCTCGGTCCACATGCATGTGGAGCATGAGACGGCAGAAGGACGCCCGCAGGTCATAGGGCAGGTTCTCATCAGACATGCAGCGGAGAATGAGATCCACGTCCAGCTGGCCTGAGATTTCGTTGATGGCGAGGTACTGGCGGTCCAGGCACATCCTCGCAAAGAGGTTCAGCTGGTACCTGGAGAAAAGGAAAGTTACACAGGGCTCACTCTCATGGAAACACACAGCAGGAGAGTCGCGGGGGGCCCCAACTCTCATAGGAGTGACAGGTGGCCACGGGAACTTACACATCAACACTCTTCACTTGCTTGTGTATGCAAACTCTGGCTTCTGTACCAAGCGGGAAAAGGAACAGTTCAAGCCACGCCAACAGTCACATGTGCCTACCCTGCTGTATGGGAATAATTACATGGCTAGTTGATGCCGTTTTGCCCTTGTTTATTTTATAAAATGGGCGGGGGGGGAAGCATTAGGCTGAAAACGGTTGCCTGTTTCTTTAGTTCTGCTTTTATGCAGCACATGAAAGACCGCATAGGAAATGGTAAAGGTTTCAGACCCTTACTGAGTCTGCTTAGAAATTTTATGATACTTTCAGCGTCTTATCCCATAGAGCTCTCCTCTTTGACTTTTACACACATGTGAAAAACATGGTAGAAGAAATAGGGGGCTCCTCAAAATGTTACAGTTTCTTCCTCACCTAATTACACATGATCTCTGTTAACTTCCAAATCTGACCACTGAAACACTCTTCCTCATTCACTGTCAGCAGAAGACATAGCAAACATTAAAAGAGTAACCATACCCATAATGTGAAATAAGAAAGCCATGAGGTTCCACAGTGGCAAATTCCAGCTTCTGACTTTAAAACCCTATTTATTACCAATAATCATGAGTTGGAAATATTCTCAACCGCACTAGATATCAGTGAAATGAGGATTAACCTATGTTCTATTTCATGCTCGTAAGATTAACAAAAATTTAAAAAGCATCACAGTATTCACAGATAGCAAAGACAAAGGGAAACAAGAGTTCCCTTTTGGTGGGAATGGACACCAAAATAGTCAATTTAGGATTGGTTGGTCAGTTTAAAATGTGCATACCCCCCAATCTCGTAATTCCCTGGTATAGAATGGAAACTCCTACACATATGCACAAATTTGAACAAGGATATTTCCCGACATGAAAAACTAAATTGTGGCATATACTAAATATCAAAGAGCAATGAAAATGTGGCACAGTAATAAAATGGAATAGCATTCAGCAGTCTAAAGGCAAGAAATGGACCTACCACCGTTAGCATGAATCCACTTCAGAAACAATATGAAGAAATAAGGCAGATTTCAGAACGGAACTCAGACTCTGGAACCATTTATATAAAATTTTAAGAATCAACAAAATACTATGTATTATTTATGAATGTACAGAAATGTAAAATATAAACACACAAAGTGTGGAAGGTCACACACCATCTGCATGAACGGAGAGAAAGAATACAGGAGGTAACAAAGGGCATTGTAATTGCGAAGTTTTATGTATTTCTATTAAAAAATGCTGTAAGCACTTCCTCATCTCTCCTTCCCTCTTGTTTTATTTTAAAAGTATTTACTGAGTCAGCAGATCTCAGAGCTGGGACCGAGGTGACGCTGGGATGGAGGAGGTGACCGGCAGCGATGCAGACTGAGCGACATGGCGGGGACAGTGCCAGCCAGGTTCTCGCTGTCAGAGGAACGAGTTACGAATACCGAAGGGTGGAGGCTAGAATAACGCTACGGTGTTGGAACAGAATTGGAAGTACTGACGTGAACTCATGATTTTTATTACATTTATATAGGTCGATATAGAAATAGATATGTGTGTGTCTACGTGGACAAACAGATGTGTGTACAGACACACATATTTCCTAGCTCTGTCTGCAAAAGTTCTATGACGTTGTAACTATTGTCTCTATTTTACAGATAAAGAGACTGGGACATAAAGAGGTGAAAAACTTGACCAAAGTCAAAAAGCTACTATGTAGAGAGGTGACCCCGCAGCCTGACTCTTAACTACTACAAAATATATCCATGTCATGTGCCATGCTACGTAGGGATCAACTGTAACTGGGGGCTGATGCAAACATTCAGCCTTCTTTCGACGGAGCCACACCCAGGTAGCAACGTCCTATCTAAGTACCAATGAAACCTTACACTCTACAAACTCCTGAAGTACACATCCGTCTTTCTGACGGACGATCTCATCAGAGGACACCCATGCCGCCCTCGCACCTGTAGTAGCTGAGGACGTCTCGGTCTTCTTTCTGCCCCTCCTTAGCGTCCTGCGCCAGTTCCCTCACACTCTTACTGCGAACCTCTTTGGTGCTGTCCCTCCAAAACAGCCACACCTCTTCCTCATCCTCTCCTGCCTCCAGAGCGTTCTCTCCAGTAGAAACACCTTCAAATTCGAAACGAGAGAGTACCAACCTGGAAAATAAGAGGAGGGGGGACACTCATTATGTCTGAAGTCCTTGCTCATCACGGATCAACTGTATTAATGCGTTGAACTCGAGCTGCACTTCCAGCACAAAGACACACACAGAAAAAGCCACTTTACTTCTCCCACTGGCAGAGTCACAAAGAACCAAACATCAACGTCTTCATACACTTCAGCCCAGGGGTTCTCCGCCAGGGTGCCTGTGTCTCCCAGGGTACATTTAGCAATGTCTGGAGACATTTTTGGTTGTCCCAACCAAATGGGAGGGGTACTGTTGGCACCTAGCAGGTAGAAGCAGGGAGGCTGCTACACATCCTACAATGCAGAGGACAGAACCCACAGCAAAGAACTACGTGGCCCCAAACATCAAAAGGCCAAGGATGAGAAAGTCGGAATTAGCCCAAGCCCAAAATTAAGCTATGCATGAGAAACAAAAAAAAAATCGCTAGTTTAGAGCATAATTTAGTGTTTTTTAAATAAACTTCTTTTAAACATTGTCTTTAACATTTAAATATTACTGGCACTATGCTTCTCAGGAAAACTGCTCCCCTGTTAAAAATGAATTGCTACTATTACCAAAACTTCTGTGGACCAATGAACCCTTTTTGAACAGTGATGAGTTAACAAGCTCTTCCCTACAATGACTTACTAATGAATTACCTCCTTTAAAACTTAAAACGGATGATCATAATTAGAGAATTTTAAACTTTAAAATTAAACCAAGGGTGTGTGAAACGTTCCCTGGTGAGCTCACATTACTGTCAAAATATGTGGCAACACCATGCAGAGGCACCCACACCAAAAGCAAACTTGAAAATTCCTCTGATCAAGACCTTTGCAAGAGGACGATCAATAGCCAGCCAACCTGACTTCAGAAATCAGGCAGCTGGGTTTCATTACCTATGAGCACAGACATCCACTGAGCCACACATTCTCCACCTAAATCCCGTCCTCATCTCTCTTTATCTTAAACCCGCAGACCTCACTCACTTGGTCTCAATCAGAATGTCAGCGTTGGTTGGATTCAGCACAGCTTTACATATCAGTTCCTGGGTCACCGGAATGGATTTGTTCATGGACACGCAGAGATCAGAGAGGTAATCTAAGAATCTATCGAGAAAGAGAAACCAAATAAAACAGTTTCTGTACACAGAGCAGGGGTTGGGCTCTGGGAGCCTGGCTCTCCCTCAAGAGAACTGACCCAGACTACCTTTAACACAAGTCAGAGACGCTTTGGGTTTTAGCGTCAGCATCCATGGAACGCCCAGAAACCCAGACACTAGAGGAAAGGAAGGATGGATGCATAGATAGATGGAAGGGAGGGAGGGAGGGAGGGAGGGAGGGGGGAGGGAGGGGGGAGGGAGGGAGGGAGGGAGGGAGGGGGGAGGGAGGGAGGGAGGGAGGGAGGGAGGAAGGAAGGAGGGAGGGAGGGAGGGAGGGAGGGAGGAAGGAAGGAGGGAGGGAGGGAGGGAGAGCAAAGAAAGAAAAGCAAAAGAGGAAGGATGGCAGTGACTATTGTGAGGAAGAGCTGACAAGGTAAAAATGAACAGAAGGAACCACCAAGTAAGAAGTTCACATAAGGAAGACATGGTTAGGATGCAGGGTATCCAGAGTGGTGAGGGGCAAGGCTCTGATGCTTGAGGCCCAAATCAGAACCCTGGTTCTGGTTCTTACCCACTACGTTCTGATATGTACTGTTACTTGGGGGGAATTACTTAACCTCACTGTGGTTCAGTTTTCTCATCGACAAAAAAGGCTGATATAGAACCTCAGAGAGTTCTTCTGAGGATTAAATGAGCTAATTCATGCAAAGTGCTTACTTAGCTCACTCACTGGCACATGAGAATGGCCCATAAAATGTTACTTTATGGGTGGGGGCAGTCGTTTTTATAAGAACACTTTCAGCTCTCCAGTGTCACCGTTCATGATACGCACGTTGTAAACTATTTCCCACTTCACCTGAAATGGTGTGGATCTCAATTAATTAGAAGGAGAAAAAAAGAGGGAAGAGAGCATAGGTGGAGGGGGAGATCTGTACAAATGCAACAGAATTGATAGAATTCACTAATGTAAATGAAAACACTCAAGTAACAACTATGTGTGCAAAACACTAACTGATGATATTTGGGGGAGTTCTAACTGATCACCACGGGGTGCTATGAAGTGAATGAGGGGCCGACAGTTGTCATTTACTGTGCACCTACTAAGTGCCAGGCACTTCACATGTATTTATTCTCATTTAATTTTCACAATGATCCATCTAGCAGATGAGGACGTTAAAGCTCAAGGTCACCCAGCTGGTAAATGCTGCAGCTAGGATTCTACCCTGGTCTCATTCCCATACTAAGCTCTTTCCACTACTCATCAAAGAGCCTGTCAAAACCTGCCCAGTCAAAACCCATAGCTAGTGGGAAGCAGCCGCATAGCACAGGGAGATCAGCTCAGTGCTTTGTGACCACCTAGAAGGGTGGGATAGGGAGGGAGGGAGGGAGGGAGACGCAAGAGGGAGGGGATATGGGGATATATGTATATGTATAACTGATTCACTTTGTTACAAAGCAGAAACTAACACACCATTGTAAGGCAATTATACTCCAATAAAGATGTTAAAAATATATATATACCGGGCTTCCCTGGTGGCACAGTGGTTGAGAGTCCGCCTGCCGATGCAGGGGACACAGGTTCGTGCCCTGGTCCAGGAAGATCCCACATGCCGCGGAGCGGCTGGGCCTGTGAGCCATGGCCGCTGAGCCTGCGCTCCGCAACGGGAGAGGCCACAACAGTGAGAGGCTCACGTACCGCAAAAAAAAAAAAAATACTAATGGTAAAAAAAAACACCTGTCCCTAACAGCCCCAAACAAAGGAAATCCAGGAAAAAGCACTATGACCCGCTCAGTGCCTGCATCGGAAATGCAAAGACACCTTCCGCCTATCAACCCCGCCCCCGCCTCACCTGGGCTCCCTGTTCTTTCGCACCAGACTGACGAACGTGTCGATCTCTGCCGCAGTGATGTGTTTTTCCAGGAGTTTCCGATTATTGTGGAGCAGGGCAGTGATGGTGTCTTCAGCCAGCACATCATAGCCTATCTGCTTCTGCATGAAGCCAAACTGCTTGGCTATGTACTCCTTCGAAGGAAGTAAAGCGAGGTGAGTGGGGAGGACTGGAGACAATGGGATGAGGCTGGAAGTAAGGGAGGGGGCAGTGGCCCCCGAGGAGCATCACCACCCATGAGGGAAATCACAGAGCATCTTTCCACAACTTTCTAATCCAGGGCAACAGCTGCAAACTCCCTTGCATCCTTTATTTTTACTAAACCTGCCACACAGATGTAATTAAGTAAAATATCCTGTATTTACAGAGAGGCATTTTTATTAAGTCCACTGTATAAATTTTAGTGTAGTGACTTATTTTTCGAAAGGTCAAAAGTTGTTTTTCAGCTCTGATTTTATTACTAATTGAAGAGGATTTAACTGTGCCTCACTGCTCTGTGTTGCTGAATAAACACAGTCAAGCCTACCTGGATATTTAGAACAATGCTACCCCATGGCGTTTTCCTTATCTGGGGTGAAAATACATTTTTAAAGTCAGTGGGTAGCAGAAACAAGTTAGGAATATGTAAGCCAGTCAATTATATTCGTAGAAATATGAAAACACCCCTGGCTTCTTTTTGGGATCAGACATGACGTTCCACAGAAATATTTAAGAACTCCAGGAAGTCTCTTATGAATATTTGTTTGTTGCTATTCAAAGACATTTTTCCTGCCCAAAACAGACTATTTGCTTGCTCAAAGTTCAAACGGCCCTTGAAACTTGGTATAATTTGTTTTCATTAATTCCAAAATTCTAAAAGTGACTCAGGATGAACACAGCAGACATGGGCCACCTTTCAGCCCTCACTCAATAAGGATGCGTGTTCGGGAATTCATCAGCCCCCAGGGATATACCACTGCCAGCTGGCACAGGGTCCATAAGCAACCAAGCAAAGACATCCAGAGTTGCAGCAAGAGGGACTGGTTTAGTCCCCTCATGTACAAGCAAAATGTCCTGGCACACACTACAGACTCTAATGTATCCTCATTGGAAGAGAATAAAATCACTTTGGCCCTAGTATGGTATGTGTATGGTATTCATGCACCGGAGGTAGATTTATAGCGACCGTAAAACTAACAAACATAGCATCACGGGTCTGTGATGTTTTATATTTAAACAGTAGCAAAGGCAAAGTGAAAGGTTTAGAAATACTAGCTAACAAAGTTACATCTACCGTTTTAGAGCACTGCTTAGGATCAACTCTATGTTTATGATGACACACAAAAAACCTTAACTGCAGAGAACAGTTTTAAATTTAAAGGCCAGATGTAGGGGCATTCAAAGTTTAGAAACAAAACCTTTTGTAACACAAGGCAGGGACTGGAGTTGCAGTTACGATAAGCAGCACTCTGGGCACCTACAGTAGTTTATGGAGCGCAGGCTTTCTCAACCTCAGCACTACCTACTGACTTCTTGGGCCGCAAAATTCTTTGCTGCAGGGGGGCTGTGCCGTGCATGGCTGGATGTTAACGGCATCCGTGGCCTCTGTCCCCTAGATGCCAGTAGCATCCCCAACTCACGACACTCAATAGGGTCTCCGGACATTTCCACATGTCCCCTGGGGGAAAACTTACTCCCAGTTAAGAACTACTGATACAGTGTTTCCTCAGAATCTCCAAGTGTTAGGAACCCTCACAGAGGTTAAAACACCTAATTCACGGAGAGAATATATTGGCTGTGAGTGTGTTTACTGTCATCACACAGTTGATGACTTAGAACGTCATAAAACATGAGACACAACCAAAACAAAGAGAAAGTTACCAGCAGAGATGGAGGAGATGGATGGGACAGGAAGAGAAGATTGCACTCCATCTTCAATATAAGCACATGGAATCAGTGTGCCCTTCAGTCTTACGGGAATGTGCCATGAGAAGTACCGTATATGTAATACCAATGTCAAGAAAAAGAAATCTCATTCAAAGGTGGCTGTAGAAGGGGAATTTTCAGGTATCCTTCTCAAGTCTGTAATGCATCTTCCCAGGCTTGCAAAACAAATCTGTGTTTCCTTTCTGAGAGCAAACTTAACAATGAACTACTACCTGGCCATTAAATAAACATACATGTGACACCTAAAACTCATTGAGGGAAGTACATGAACTTCAGGGAGGAAGCTGCCCCTCACTTCCCATTGGTCCTTAATCCCAACCTGGTTCTTCCTGTAGTCCTGCTGGGAGTGTCTCAGGACCCTGTAGCAGAGGCGGCAGATGTGTCTGAAGGGTGCATGCCGCTGGTCCCCCAGCTCCTCCAGACGTAGCATCGGGCCGTCACCACAGTCTGTGAATGGGGCCTGTAACAACTTGAAGATCTGTTTGCAGAAAGAAAAGAATAAGAACTGCCATCACCTACTGTTTTAAGGGCTAACCTTCCCTTTGGAAGTAATATAACCTCAAGAGTGGCTAAACTATATAGGAAAATCTCTCTATGCAAACAGTCATGAACCGGAAAACTGCATTCATTCCATCAATTGGGACTGGCTCCTCCCTGAATTCAGTCCTCCTGGACCTAAGTGGTCCTCAAATACTTGAAAATGCAGTGTTTCAAGCAGTGTCTGAGAGCACAGACTCTGGAATCAGCAGATTCTAGGTTGAAATTACACATCTTTATTACTTTCCTACAGGTACAGATCATGGTCAAGGTAACCTTCAGTTTTCTCAGCAGTAATATGGAGAGAGTAATACCTAGCTCACAAGGGTGTTGTAAGGATTAAAGTGGATAGCAAGTGTCAGGTCATAAGTGCAGTGCTCACACAAGTGCTCAACGAAGGCTCCTCCACAGTTTCAGACCCTCTAGGAATCACTATTGTGGAAAAGAGCATGGGCATTAAGCCAGAGGTCTTATTTGGCAGCTACCACATCAAACAGCAGGGCATAATCTATTCTGGGACTTTAAACCCTTGTTGAAACAGGATGGAGTGTTAATAAATATCGTCTGTCACAGTCCAAAAGGAGAAAGGATTCTCAAATCCAAGTTCCTAGGGAGAACTATGGGACTTGTAACTAACACGTTTTTCTTTTGGCTCTAGTGGCCCAGCCTCCAACAGCTTTAGAGAACTGTATGGCATACATTTCCATGTACTTCATCTACCCCGGACTTGTCACTTTTCTCCCTCTAATTTATTTCTACCCCAGTTTATTCTAATTTATTTCTACCTCAGTTTATTTAACTTTATACCAAATTACATCATTTCTGTATTTTCTGTGAATTCATTTTATTTTCTACTCATTCTTCATTCACAGGAAGATTTTTTGGTGACTTATGATGGTCCCCAGAAGAGCCTCTACAGGCCTTCTGAGTTTATCATATACTCCAAATCTCCCAGATACATGAAATAACCTTAAGGATATTGATATTATTTGTGAGGGAAATAAAGTTGTCAACTGAATTCTTGTTGGGGTTCCTAACAGGTAAATTCTCACACGGCCGATATTCAACAAGTGTGTTAACCATCAACTGAACTATCAAACCATGAAAAGATGCAGGAAACTTGAATGCATTTTACTAAGTGAAAGAAGTAAAATCTGAAAAAGATACATACAGTAAGATTCTAACTATAGGACATTCTGGAAAAGGCAAAACTATGAAGACAATAAAAAGATCAATGGGCCATCATCAAAAGATCTACAAACAATAAATGCTGCAGAGGGTGTGGAGAAAAGGGAACCTTCTTGCACTGTTGGTGGGAATGTAAACTGATACAGCCACTATGGAGAAGAGTATGGAGGTTCCTTAAAAAACTAAAAATAGAACTACCATATGACCCAGCAACCCCACTACTGGGCATACACCCCGAGAAAACCGTAATTCATAAAGAGTCATGTACCAGTGTTCATTGTAGCTCTATTTACAATAGCCAGGACATGGAAGCAACCTAAGTGTCCATCAAGAGATGAATGGATAAAGAAGATGTGGCACATATATACAACGGAATATTACTCAGCCATAAAAAGAAACGAAATTGAGTTATTTGTAGTGAGGTGGATGGACCTAGAGTCTCATACAGAGTGAAGTTAAGTCAAAAAGAGAAAAACAAATACCATATGCTAACACATATATATGGAATCTAAAAAGAAAAAATGGTTCTGAAGAACCCAGGGGCAGGACAGGAATAAAGACGCAGATATAGAGAAAGGAATTGAGGACACAGGGGGGGGAGGGTAAGCTGGGACAAAGTGAGAGAGCGGCATGGACATATATACACTATCAAATGTAAAAATAGATAGCTAGTGGGAAGCAGCCGCATAGCACAGGGAGATCAGCTCGGTGCTTTGTGTCCACCTAGAGGGGTGGGATAGGAAGGGTGGGAGGGAGACGCAAGAGGGAGGAGATGTGGGGATATATGTATATGTATGGCTGATTCACTTTGTTATACAGCAGAAACTAACACACCACTGTAAAGCAATTATACTCCAAAAAAGATGTTAAAAAAAAAGATCAGTGGTTGCTTGCAAAGGGTTGGGGGACAGGGAGGGACAAATAGGCAGAGCACAGAGGATTTTTAGGGCAATGAAACTACTCTGTATGACGTGATAATAATGGATACATGTGATTATACATCTGTTCAAACCCATAGCATGTACAACACCACGAGTGAACCCTAATGTAAACTATAGACTTTGGACAATTATGATGTGTCAGTGTAGGTTCATCAGCTATAACAAACGTACCTCTCTGGTGGGGATGCTAATAACAGGGAAGGCTGTGGATGTGGTATGAGGTACCCAGGGACTCTCTGTACTTTCCACTCACTTTTGCTGGGAACTTAAAACCACTCTAAAAAATTAAGTCTATTTTTTTTTTTTTTAAAGTCAATGGATCAAGCCTGTGAGGTGGAAATCATTCACATACCTCTGTAAGAGCAGTGATACCACTGATTTCTTATAAAGCCAACCCAATATGTCACCACTTACTGACCTGCTTGAGAATATTCTGTTCTCTCATCAGCTTCTGCCGCTCTCTGTTGGGCTTAGAGAAGACCACTTCAAGAACATCTTGACCGGAATTAGTTCCACCAGTGACAAAGTAAACCAAGTCTTCCAGCAGCTTGGTTACAGATCTTAGGAGGAAAAAAGCTATTAGAAATGGGACGTGTTCGACGTGCAACAGGCTGAAAGCTTCACCTTAGAAGCCTTCAGGCCGAAGGAACCAGTTAAGTAGAAGCAAACCCATTCTCCCAGTTTCCTTGAACTTGTCAGTTGAGGCCAATTACCAATAAGAGTGAAATAGAGACAATACCTAGTTGTCCACAAAAACATTATCACCTTCACAAAATATTAGACATTACATCTTATCTCAGAGTAACCTCAACCCCTGACATTCAGTAAGATAGTCCCAGAGACCAAGTTGGAGACAGGGCAACAGAGAAAGAAGGAGATATTTACAAGTGTAGAGACTTTCAGAACAGTGAAAGCAAAAGTAACTATTTCTTGAAAACCACAAGTTGAAGCCACCCGCAAATGCTAAGGCCTGCTGCTCTCACACTGAGCTCTTCCAAGCACCCTCTCTCTCCGCAAGGGATTTCAAAAACCCACGGGGGGTGAAGATGAGCATGTCCGATTCTGGCAAGGAGCCTTCACCTTCTTTCATTCTGGGTGATGGTGCCCTTCTCCAGCTTCCCAGCTATGGAGCCCAGCACCTTGCTGGCATCGTTGGCAAAGTCCAGGTCCCGAACCTCAGCAGGAGAGACTGGAACTATGGCAAATGCTTCTTTGTCCTCCTTCACGGGAGAGGTTCCAATCTGAAAAGCAAGATGGTCTTTGTGGAACAGCCTCTTAGACTGAGAGGGTAAGACGTTAATCAAACACTGTATTTATGGGACATGGGGCAATCCAAAAAGCCTAGAGCTCTCTTGTGGTTCAAATGAATGGACATAGAAAAACACCTGGAAAGATGTACCCCAAATCATCAACAGCTGTTACCTCTAGAGGTTGGTATTGTGGAGAAAAGTAAGGCAGGAAATGGGGCAGTACTATGCTTTTATAGCTTCATTTGTTACAGGGAGCATGAGACTTTTGTAATTTAAAAACACACTTATAAATACATAGGGAAAAAAATCAAACGTACAAAATGGTAATTCTTGTTTCTGAGAGTATTATAAGGGTAGACACTGCACCGATCTTCTAGCTTTTCTATATACCTGAAAATGTTCATTAAAGTAGGAGAAAAAATTCAAATAATCTTCCCCATCACCAAAAAATATCATGCGAGAGCATAATTCCATTTTTTAAAAAGAAAAACCCTACGTCTGTGTATTTATGCTCTCTGATCCTGTACAAGGTGAGAAAGGAGAGGTGGGCTTCAGGGAGAGAAATTAAAGAGGTTGGAAGGACTTTCAAGAAATGAAAGTACACATTTAAACACAAAGAGAAATAAAGAAATAATAAAGATTGGGTGAAATCAACTAGGTATGTGATGTATGTCAAGGCACAAGCAAACATTCCCCCAGCCAAAATCAGCCTTCAGACAGATATGAAATCCAGACAATTGCTCAACCTTTAGGGCAGAAGCTATGGAATAAAATAAAAGGGTCTAATTATTTCAAAAGCCCTGGGCTTGCTTTAGCCAGGTCCCTTGGAAAGAATTCTTTCATCACATTCAAGTTTGTCCGCCACCACAGCACAACTTCACACCTGCATACGCCTCCATCTGCCCTCAAAGGAGCCCTTTTATTGGGAGCACGAGACCGAGGGAAGCAGCCAAGTAAGGGGACTTACTTTTAGCATCACGGGTTTTTCTTCTTCCTTGTCAATGGGGATATTTGTGCTGTGAACCCAGGTATTAGTACACAGGTGTCTGAGCCGGACATACGAGTTTCTAAAGGAAAAGAAAATAAAAGAAAAAGGATTTTAGGGACAGGGCTATTTAGGCTCTCTACAGCCACTGCCCTAGAATACATCCTATAAGAATAAAAAAAGGATACCAAAATGGTTTTCCGCTATACACACTGGACAGCATAAACTTAAGAGCCAACGGTTCTGGTCCAAGATACACTTTGACAGATCTACAGTGGCAAACCATTCATAACCACTCTAAGGTGATTGTGTCGTGCTGTATTTCTAAATGCAGCCACACCTCATTCTATTATGTTTGGCTCTATTGCCCTTAATAGACCCCGTTTTTTTGTTTTTTTAACAAATCAAAGGTTTGTTCATCATGCAAGTCTACAGGTTCCATTTTGGCAATAAAGTATTTTTAAATTAAATATGTACATTGTTTTTTAAGACATAATGCTATTGCACACTGAACAGATAACAGTGTACTGTACACGTGACTTTCATATGCAGTGTGAAACCCCCAGATTTGTGTGACTTGCTTTGTCGTGCTATTCGCTTTATTGCGATAGTCTGGAACTGAACCCACAGTATTTCTGAGGTATGCGCGTATAAAATTATACACTGGGAATGACTATCTCCGAACAAAGCGAACATGAGACAGTAACAAAAAGTATTTACTGAGGACCTACTAGTGCTTATCATGAGAGATAAAGCAGTAATTGAAATTTTCATATGGATCAATATAGCAAAAAATAAAACCATAAAATGCCTGGAAGAAAATGTGAGTAAAAATTTAACAATCTTGTGAGAGGGAAAGCCTTTTGAAGCACATAACAAAACACAAGATTTCCAAATTTCAGAAGCAAAAGATGGATACATCTTATTACATAGTTTAAATTTTACATTTCCATACAGCAAAAGTAGAAAAAAGTTTAAAAACCATCATGAACAAAACTGAAAGAAAAATGACAACCTGGGAAAATAAAAGATTAATATATAGTATAAAAGGGTATTAATCCACATACATAGAGAGATCTTAAAAATCCGTAAGACAAACATCATGTATATTGGAAATGAAAATGGAACACGTACGCAAACCAGTAGTTTAATAAAGAAACATAAATGACCAATAAACATCCAAGTACATATTCAACTTCCTCAATTTATACAAATTAAAACAATATATCATTTTATTGTATCATATCCCAAAGATCCTGGCAACTGATACAACCCAGCACTTAGAGCTTAGAGAGCTTACAGAGCTTAGAGAAATGAGTTCTACACACTCATGGTAAGCGTGTCAACAGGTTAAACTCTGGAAGAGAGTCTGGCACTTCGTATAACATGTAAAATGTATCTACCTTCTCATCTAGCAATCTCATTTTTATATTTCTTAAGAGATGACAGCACAGGTGCAAAATGAGGCAGAAAGATGTTCAACAAAGCATTATTTATAATAGTTAAAATCTTGCAAACAACCCAATGTCTCAGTAATGGGCTAGTTAATTATAGTATGTAAGACAGAATAGTACAGAGTTCTTTAAAATGATTACAATCGATATTTATTTACTTGGAAGTATGTACAGGACATATTGTTCAGTGGAAAAAATGTTAAAAATAGCTTATGGGGCTTCCCTGGTGGCGCAGTGGTTGACAGTCTGCCTGCCGATGCAGGGGACACAGGTTCGTGCCCCGGTCTGGGAAGATCCCACATGCCGTGGAGCGGCTGGGCCCGTGAGCCATGGCCGCTGAGCCTGCGCGTCCGGAGCCTGTGCTCCGCAACAGGAGAGGCCACGACAGTGAGAGGCCCACTTACCGCCAAAAAAAAAAAAAAAAGCTTATGATTTATTTATGATAAATTATACACAGGTTATCTGTGTGCCCAGAGACGTGTCTGAAACTACAGAAAACCAAAATGTTTGTCGTAGTTACCTCCGAATGGTTAGATTTTATGTAATTTTTTACTTGTCTCTTTGCTCTCCGTGAGATTTTAAAATATTTTGGTTGTTGTTTCTTTTTATGATGAGCATGGATCATTTTACGATGTTTTTCAAATCTGCTTTTCTTTTAAAGAAGTAGTGACAGAATACTTGCTCTTAAGGAATCTATCATCGCATTAGTGAGATGAAATGAACGCACACCAAGCGAAAGTAACAGGAGACATACCTTAGAAAGGCTTTAAGATGGGAGACAGTCAAGGTAAGTACTTTTAGAGGAGGAGATTAAGGAGGCTTCAGGGAGGCATGGAATATTTTTGTTACAGAAAACTTGAGCTGGAACTTTAAACACTGGTGGGACCAGAGCAGAAAGGACAGCATGGAAGTCATTTGCATTAAGAGGAATTCAAAACAACAGCATCCTAAGTTCATGGGAAAGGGGCACGGGGGAGGGCACATTAAACCAGGCACGTCTCTTCAGTAGATCCTCTAACTTCCTTCATTTTAACTGTCTTGAAAATTACAAGTGGTATTTACTCTGAATAGCACGAACATAAATTAAACAACATGAACAGGACATTTGACAGAGATTTGCATTTTTTCTTCTGAGGAGCTTGGATGCATTTTCTTCTTTTCAAAGTATAACTGAAAGCTTGGAACTTAACTTTTACTTGGCCGATTGACTACATTCTACAGAGTTCTATGTCAAAGTTCATTTAAAATACCAAGGGCATTCTGTCTATTCATCTGAAGTCTCATTCCCAACCCTTAGCTCAAGAGTCATGACATCAGGACAACTGCAAAAGAGCCACAAAGCTGGATGCTCTCCCAATGTTCATTTACTGCATCTAATTTGCATAAATTGCAATTTTACTATCTTGCTTATTACATCCAGGACTTGTCACTATCCCTTTCGGTTTGTCTTGAAAGCATTCTTTCAACCAATGACTATTACAAAAAAGTTCTTTACTGGTAACATTTCAGGTACCTCCATGTATCTACCGCCAGACTTTCTGATCTTCAAAGAAGCAAAATTTAGCACAACTCTAAGATGGAGGGAAATGTGTGTACTCCTCCTAAAACTTTTATGACTCCACTGAATCAATGAATAAGAGGCTCTGTTCACTTCTGGCTCTGAGGTTGGTGGCCAAGGGCAAGAACAGATAAAAATTTAGAGAGCTAAGACCAAGTCCAAGATCATAACTAATAATAAACACATTGGTAAACCACGCCAGACACTTTCTCCAGGGTGAATACAAGGCTTCCCTTGCTTATGAGTTTACAATCAGTCTGTCTATGGACAACTGCCCACAAAGAATGTTTTCCAACAGAGAAACAGTAATGAATCAAGGGGATACAGAAGCAGGGCTCTACAGCCAACCAAAGCTGTTTGGCAAGCTGACCTAGGAATTCAAACTTCCCCTCCCCACGGGATCATGGGGATTTCCAACCCACTGGGGAATATGGCCAACTGGCACCTCATTCCTCTTCACCAAGGGAATGCCATGAAATACCTTCTGACAGATATTTTACATCACATGGTTCTGTTCTTTGCTAACCCTTACAAACAAAACACTTAGCAAATAAAACTAACGTCATTCCCTTGTCTTCTGGGAGCCTAAAAACAAAATCCATTAAAGAGCTTCCAGAATAGAGGACACAACACAGGGAAAAGTACTTAAAACAAAACGCAATTGGATTCTATAGTCCCTATGCCTATCTAGGTAGTCAGTGAGAAAGGACGCTTTACAAAAGCAATCTACCCTACTTCAAACCATATGTTTAAAAATGATCTCAAAATCGATCAAAGATCTAAGTGAAAAGAGCACAAACTACTAAAACTCTCAGAAGAAAACATTAGCATCAATCTCCGTGACCTTGGATTAGGCAACCGTTTCTTATAAAGCAAAAGCATAAGTAGCCAAAAGCAAAAATAGATAAACTGGACTTCAACAAAATTAAAAACTTTTGTGGTTCACAAGACACCACCAAGAAAGTGCAGAAATCTACAGAATGGGAGAGAATACTTGCAAATCATAACTGATAAGGAGTTCGTAATAAAGAACATTTAATACTCAATAATAAGACACATAATCCTTTTTTTAAGTGGCCAGAAAATAATGGGCAAAGGATCTGAAAAGATGTGTCTCCACAAATGATACACAAATGACCAATAAACACATAAGATCATCATCGTTAGCCATCAGAGAAATTCAAGTCAAAACTACAATGAGATACCACTGCACAGTTACTAGGATGGCTCAACTGTAAAAAAGATAAACAAGCATTAGAGAGAAATTAGAACTCTCATATACAGCTGGTGGGAATATAAAGCCATAAGTGTAAAACTGGCAGTTCTTCAAATGTTAGACATACAGTTACACCCCATAACCCACTAATTCCACTCGTAGGTATAGACCCACGAGAAATGAAAATATATATCCACGCAAAAATGTGTACACAAATGTTCACAGAAAAGCCAGAAAAAGGCAAACAACCCAAATGGCCATCAACTAATAAGTGAATAAATAAAATGGGACATAACCATACCGTGGAATCTCATTCAGGAACACAATGAAGAATACATGCTACAAAACGGATGAATCTTATAAACAACGCTAAGTGAAAGAAGCCAGTCACAAAAAGCCATTCCATTTATACGAAATGTCCGGAACAGGCAGATCAATAGAGACAAAGTGCAGATTAGCCTAAGGCTGAGGGTGGAGCCTGGGGAAACGAGAGCGACGGCCAGTGGGTACAGTGCTCCTTCTCGGGGTGATGAAACTGTTCTAAACTCGACTGTGCTGATGGTTGCCCAACTCTGCTAATCTACTAAAAACCAACGGATTGAGCACTTCCAGCAGGTGAATTGTACGATACATGACTTATATCTCAATATATCATTTTTCTTTTAAAAAAAAAAAAAGCAATCTACATCAGGACAAACTTGGAGTACGCGAAGCTGTGCCCATACTTAGGATTTAATAGGAGAACATCTCCAGCTTTTCCCAGATTCTCAAGGGGTTAATGACCCAGCAGGGGGTAAGAAGCAGCGATCATTGTGCTGAATGGCAATGAACAGCCTCCTTGTAAGGTTCTCTTCTTGTGGACACTGCCTTCTGTTTATCACTCTGAGAGGGACAGGAAGAGTATCCAGCACAAGAGAAGGTTCTCCTCTAATTCTTTTTTTTTTTTAATTTCATGTTTTGGCATTTTTGTTAGCGTTAATCATTCCCTTCTCTGCCGTCTAATTTCATTAAGCACCTAAGTGTCTAGTGGATGCTAGACACTTGGATACGAACCTCTCCATAGCCATTACCTTCTTTACAATTCCTTTAATGTTTCCTATAATACAGTATTTAAGAACATAGTCTTTTGTGTTACACAGACACTTCTGTGTTCTCCTCCGGTTGTAACAGCACCCAAGCTGCAGTTACCACTTTCACAGCCCAGCTCTGGCTGAGCAGGTAAACAGCAATGATATACAGGAACAATGAAACACAAAGGAATCCTCAGAGAGAGGGGCCCTGTGTAAAACCTCCCAGTGCCAGTGAGGCTTCCACTACCCAAGGCTGTGTCCAAGAGTCAGAATTGCAAGAACAGCCCTATCTGGCTCTGCAACGGTGCTCGCTGACTTGTGGTAAGTTGTTTAAATTCTCTGAGCCTCATTTCTTTACTTCTAGGAAACGTCAAATGATAATACCTATCTCACAGGGGTTTTGGTGAAGGTGAAATTATATAACATGAGTATTTAGCATTACAGATGGCATGTAGTCAGCACTCAACAAGTGTTAGCCACTATTAATACTTTTGTTGATTTTTTTGTTTTTTCAAGATTTTTTTTTTAATGTGGACCACTTTGGAAGTCTTTATTGAATTTGTTACAATATTGCTTCTGTATTATGTTTTGGTTTTTTGGCCATGAGGCACGTGGAATCTTAGCTCCCCGACCACGGATTGATCCTGCACCCCCTGCATTGGAAGGTGAAGTCTTAACCACTGGACCGCCAGGGGAAGTCCCTGTTGATTTTAAGAGTGAGCTTTTGTTCCATTTACGGTCTAGTAAATGGAAATGCTTTTTTATGCAACAAAACTAAAAGTCAAATTTAATAAAATAACCAAAGAAGATTGGTCTGATTTCTCAATACCTTTAATAAAGCTTACTATGCACTGAGTGAATTTCAAACGTTCCATTTTCTAGAATTTCTTTTCAATTGTTTATTCAATTGACCAGGAGATCTCTCAGATTTGGAAAGGAGGGAGAGAGTAAAGGAAACTAGAAATATTGAGCTACTTAAGCTTAACGTTTGGTTTGTTCACCTAGACATAGCACGTCTTAGCTAACCACTGACTACTGAGAACTTACAACTGATAAGCCATGGAAAAAAGAAAAATCAGGTGTCATTTCAATGGGCAACCAGAACAAATCCTTTACCAAATCCTGTACAAAAGCTTCAAGAACGACAATGATGTTTTGGATTCCAAGAACCCCAGCCAGGCCGCATATACCACCCTGACTCACTTGAGATAAGCCGTTTTGGACTCATACCTTGGGACAAGGCTATCGCCTCCACGGAGGGTGGTGGGATCTAGCTCAAAGATGGAGGAGATGTCATTGCCTTCGGGCACAGAGACCAGGGAGTACACCATCTTTTCTTGGGCGTTTCGCAACCTGCTCCGGGAGGCATCCTGATCAGAGTCCAGCTGAGGAGGAAAAGTCATCGCGTCAAGGATTGCACATGCCACGGCCTTCCCTCACTACAGTCACTGCACAGTCCACAGGAACAGGGAAGAAACAATAGTGAGCGTCAGTAGCTGGCAGGAGAAGCACCACCGTTTCAGAGCAGTCATCAAAGATGATATAGTTGGCCACCCACACCAAGAATGTTTACACTCTACCTCCTGGTGTTGCAATAAAAATGCTTAAGCAACGTGGGGTTGCATTACTAGCTCTCCACGGGCAGAGTGCTACTGGCGGTACATCCCGGTGCAGCGGTCGGGAGAAACTTCGCCTGTGGATTCTGTTATGGGCGGTCGTGTTAACCTACAGTGAAACTGTCTAGCACGAATATGATACAGCTACTTCCCAGGAGAAAAAAACAATGCAATGAAATAAACCTGAATCCAAGTGTTTGGAAGCAGCTACCCCCATGTGGCCAAGAAAAATATTTGAGAAGTCAGACTAGCCCTGAAAAAATGTTCCCAATTAATCAATTGCTGATGACAATTCAGGGGAAAAGGGGCCCCTCCTGCTACGTGAGGGATTTGGCTGAGACTGAAGAAAATCTCTGACAGTGAAGGCTGAAGAACAAGGATGAAAGCTTTCCCAAGAAACTGTAAAAACACATCTAGTCTCCAAAGGCCATCTGCCTAAGAAGACGGAAGCTGCACGCCGAGCCTAGCGCCTGCTCTGACAGGCTTCACAAGGTGGCTCTCCGCCGTGTGATCTAGACGGGATCATTTCTCATGTTTAGCATCCTTGCAAGATGAAAATATCCACCTGTATGTACTAGGAAAATCACATTTCCCTTGTCTCTATCTTGCTTTGCTTAGGCTGAGGCCCTGCTTCCTTTCCAAATGCAATGGAGAAAAGAAAAGCAAATCTAACAGGCGAAGGAGAGAGCGTTAAGACAATGTCATTCCATGGGGCCTGAGTTCTAGGACTGTAGGCAACAGCTTGCTTTTTCAGTTCATCAGCAGCCCCAGCCTCTGTCTATTAAAAAAAAAAAGGAAGGAAGGGAGGGAGCGACGGAAGAAAGAAAAGAAAATGCAAACAATTCTTCTGATACCCCAAACCTCTGTCTCCCCCCTCACACTCCCTCCTTCTCACACCCTGTAACCTCTGGCTAAACAAACCCCCGTTCGTCATTCCACCTACACTAACGTAAGACTCCACTGGAGAGGTTCAGGACAGCTCCAAGAGCTCAGCTCGGGAGAAAGTACTGTGAACAGAATGTGTCCTCTTCTAACCACTGTTACCTGTAAAGGGTTGCACACACCACTTTCAAAATAAGCCCTGCCCCGGTTCTGGTGTGAGACACGGGGCTCAGCTACAGACTGGCAGTTAAATTTCAGACCTGCCACACATCTGAAGAAAAATGCCAGCTGCACTGAGTCCACGGCGTCTGGACTGTGACTGAGCAAGGCGCCCTCATCCTCCCGAGTGCAGTCGGCGCTTGCCATCTAGTGGGAGGAAAAGCACATGTGCAGAAGGCCGTCAGACAAGAGCCAGCCTCGGGTTGTTCTTTCTGTCCCTGTGGCGTCGAGCCCGTGGCTCAAGGGGGCTGCTGAATTTAGCAAGAGGAGAGCGACAAAGCCGAATGGGGTCCCAGGCAAAGCCACAGGCACTGGGTGCCAGTCTCAGGAAACACGCGACCAGTAAGCAGAGCAGAAAGAGAGGCTTCCTCTCCCACACTCCCGAGTCTCCCAACCGAGAAGACCGTGAAGGGTGCAGGACCCTCCCAACGCTGACACCTTCCTCCCAGAGGCAGGAGCTGCGCTGCTGGCCTTGTGGGTGCGGGGTGAGCCTCCCCACCACACACACCCCTCCTCCACGCGAGGACCGCCACCCAAGCAACACCCCGAGTATCCGGAGCAACGCGACCCAGATCCGCAGCCAGACCCACTGGCACATGGCACTGCCCTGGCACGCAGAAGCACGAAAGAGTAGAAAGATGGCTGCACTCCCAGCGACCCTGAGGCCTGTGGCCAGTGAGGACCACGCTCTGCTTCTTCACCCGTCAAACAAAGATGGAGAGGCCTGTCCCAATCCCTTCGTGCAACTGCTGTGCATCCCAGAGGAACTGTGGATGGAAAGGCACTGAAAATGGTAATCAGCCTTTGCAACTTACAAAAATGCCATTTATTAAGCGTTTACTATGGGCTAGGCACTTCATTTGCACAACATCTCACTTCGTCCTTACAACCAGCCCATTGTCCACAGCTACAGATGAGGGAATTCAGTCTCAGAGAGGGCAAGTAACGTGTCCAGAGTCACACAGCTCATAAGCGGTGGGTCCGCTACTCAAACCCAAGTCTGTCTCTCTCTGGCCCTACTTTTGATCACTGCGTCCTTCCCCCTGCACTGCACGTGCCCGTCTTTCCCTCGCACGTGAACAGGCCAGGAGAGCAGTCCCGTTCCACACAGAGTTCAAGGTTCACTCGGACATCAGCTCTCCCTGAAAGAAGCCATGGTTCTCCTTCAAAGTCATCTCTGAGGGGAGCCTTAGTCCCCCAGCAAGTCCAGCAACTAACGGTGGGACACCCTCAGCTAGAACTCTGCGTTTCTTCCGAAGCTAACATTCTGCCCAAACCTAATCAGAAGGTTCATGGCTGCTGCAGAATTCACAGCACTTTCGTTGACAATTACATTCTGTATTATCGCCACCCCAACTCCCTTCATTAATGTACCTATGTCAATGTCCAATTTTTTCAAAATCTTACGAAAAACAACACCCTCAATACCACCTAGCATATTCACCATCAAGATGTTCACATGGACACACAACGTCAAACAGAGCAGCAACCGTTTGGGTCTTTGTTAATCCTAGACCAGAATGAAGCACTCCACAAGAGAACTGCATGACTTACACCCATCATTTCCCTGTAACACAACCACTTCCCTCTTCAACCCGTAACTGTGGACACCTGAACCCCCAACCCAAGTGCCTCCCTATCAGCATTAATTGACAACATGGCTTCCAAAGAAGGATCCAGCTGGCATTAAAATTCCAAACCACACAATAAGGTCTATTTCTGACGTTGCAGAAAGGACAGATGGTTAGACAACTGAGGGTCTAATCAGCGGTCATGCCTCATGTGCTACCTCCACACTCTAAATGACAGTGTCCACCTTATACACTCATTCCTTGAAGACATCCGAGTGAGTCATAGATTCAGGTCAACAGCAATGAGACACTGGCATGTAAAAGGCTGGCTTCTACAGCAACCATCACCGTCTCCAACCTAGCAGTATTCCAAGAGATACCGTGAACTTCTGCAACTCAGAGATGGAGACCCCTTGACTAAGCGCACAGAAAGAGCATCATGACCGACAGTCTCCTGGACCAACCAAGACACAAGGGGCTATGACTGCCCTCAAGGGAAGCACAGAACAAGATCCTCTGTTAAGGCAGCGTAAGCTCTCCCCTTCCCCAGCACTCAGTGACCACAGGGGCAGTTTCTTACATGGGGTTCCAGATCACATGTCCTCACCCTACCAGACGAAGACAAGAAGGCTCTTGTCCATACTTACTGAGGGCTGAAACTCCAGGCATTCTTCCTCAAAGTCAGGGTCTACCTGATGAAAAAGAATCATTAGGAAATTAAAACATCCATTGCTTTCTCAAGGACTTGGCCCCGCTAGCAGGAGACTTCGAGGCCTGCGAATATCTTTGGACAGCTAAGAACTTCTCCCTTCCCTCTGTTCACGAAACCAGCATGCCACAATCACAACACACGTCACACGAGTACAACACACATGGAACAATCTACCAGTCACCGATAGACGGCTCTCAAATGTAGACAGAGGAACACAAAGAATCCACTAGCAAAGCAACAGTTAAAAGCCTGAAGTAAATAAAAGATCAGTATCCAGTGACTGATAATCCTGCTTATTTCTAGTTAGAAAAAAAAAAAAAAATGTCTGGCTTCCAGCAAGAACTGCATTCGCCCCAGGACATAACAGGTAATGCAACCACCATTGATCTTTGGCAAACCATGTCATCAACATTTCTCACAGCTGGTGGGCTGGGTCCATCATTTCCTATGGCTCCATTTTAAATTTCAACTTAGTCTTAATCTTCGGCTCTTCAATATTTCAAAACCATCAGTTCATACAAGTGTCAGGCATCCCAGGGGGGTTGCAACATTTAGATTCAGCCTTCCTTGGGGTCAGCTGCAGAAGCAACACTGACACCCAGGCATCACCTTGAAAATCTCTGAGCAGTCTCACCAGTGGTACCAGATGACAGGAGGTGTCCCTTGATGTACGGCTAGAATCTGGTATGAATATGCATCGTACATCTTCCAGCAGATCAGAGTAAAACTCAACATCTGTCGCACAGTAACACAGCTCCTTAATTTAATACAAAAACTAAAAGGGAAATTCCTCCCATCCTTCAGTGTTGAGTCTTGCCTTTCCTCAAAAACCCTTCACGGTCATTTAAAATACATTGCCTTGATTTTTTACATTCCTGTAAGTAAAAGACCCTGTCTATTCCACTAAAGCTCTGAGTAACCAGGCTATATAAAATTACGTAATTCTTGACGGGTTTTAACGCTTCCAGCTTTACATACCGTGTTTCACTGCGGCCCAGTCTTGGTCATTCGTGTTAGGATCAGGGTTGGTAAATAAGATGCGGTGAGAGTAGTAAACAGAGCAAAATGGAAAGATCACCCTAAAACCCTGATTAGCATTATGTTTTTTAAGATCGATTCTCTTAGCCACTGTCAAATACAGCTGACCCTTGAACGATGCGGGAGTTAACACGCGTATAATTTATAGCTAGCCCTCCAGACCTGCGGCTCCCCATCTGCAGTTCTTCTGCATTCTCGGATTCAACCAGCCACAGACCGCGTAGCACTGCAGTGTTTACTACTGAAAACTATCCACAGGTAACTGGACCCGTTCAGAGTTCAAACCCGCGTCGTTCAGAGTCAAATGTATACAGCACGGTATTATTAAATAAAGTCACCAGGATGGACATTACATTCCCACCACAGCATTATTTTCTAACTGACCTTCTCCCCACAGCTTGATCAGAATCCCTGTCAAATACTAAAATGTGTTCACGATTTTTGCCTCTTCTTGTCTATAAGCAGGGAAATGAGGTGGAAGGAAACAGAAAAGCAGAAGGAAAAGCTAGGTAACTGAGCATTACCCTCAGCCCCTAACTACTTAATGGCTATAGGTAAGTGAGGAAAGAGCAGTACATCATCCTTGAAAGAGAAAAGCTATGGGGCTGCCACTTACCTCTGCTGCTAAGTAATGCCCTGTAGCAAGATGCTTGAAACGGAAGAGGCTGTTCCAATATCCTGCTCCACCCCGACACGGGTCATGCTGGACCACCTGCAACAGGAGTGGAAGAAACGTCAATCCAAATGAGGGCGGCGCTGAATCTGAGACACCACCCAGAAGTCATAGTGCAGGAGCCGTATTTAAGCTGAAAAAAATCATTATCTTCCAACAAACGCGTAACAAGTACCATATGTATTGTTAAGCAATGTTTCTCCAAAGGAAGAAGAGTCCCGTAATTAACATGAAACGGTTGTAAGACAAAGTTCAGTGGTTTTCGGATTATTTGCCTTCATCACAAGGAAGAAGTTAAGATCCTGGACTTCATCCACAAAAGGCGAAACAAGCAGAAAAAGAAAGAATCTCATGGAAAACTGTAGCAGTTTATCCATGCACTCATGCACTATAATACATCCACACGCCTGTGCTTTGAAACTGGACACTCACAGTGCCTGGGCCAATTCAGCCTACAAATAAATGTAACCGTAGCTTCCGTTCAAGATGGAATAACTGGCACTGGGAGTTGCTGCCATAAATAGACACCTCACACAATACATGAACACGCCATAGACAACGAGAAAACTGAGTAAGATACACAAAACAACTGGGTTCAGATGTTGGATGACAGGGAGCGCACAACTGTGATCTCTGAGGACAGGGAAATAAGGTGATCTCCACGACTGCTCCGGCTTTCCGCTGGGAGGTCCCCTCTCTGGACAGTGGCATCGAGAAGAAGTATTCAAGCAGAGGAAACCAGTCTCTCTGAGGTGAGGAGATATGTCAGAACTTAAGGAGGCTGAGGTGACTGGAATTTGTCAGGGCAGAATACAGAGCTCCCCAGAAAACGATTTCCAGAAATCTGCACAGGGGCCTCCTTTAGTCTTTGGCTAAATACCAAGCTGCGTATGTGTAAGGCGAGACCCCACAAGGCCAAATAAAAAACGAGAGGGTAGTCGTAAGCTCAACAATCCAGGAGTTCACACAGGACTAGGTGTTCTGATTCTAACAAGCCAGAGGAGAGGCCGGTTGAACACCTGGGGCATTCAGTATCGATGTCAAAAGGCATCAAAAGGCATACCTTAGTAGCAGGGCTAGTCTAACCCTAAAAAATGCTACGGTACACTTGACCTAATGACGCTTTAAAACAAACCTCCAGAGGATCACAGTGATCTACAAGTAACTTTCTTTGTCTGGCAAAACAAAATTCAATACTCTTTAAAGGAAGGCAACAGATCCAGAGAGTCAACAAAGGAGCATCGCAACATTGGGCATATTGTCACAAAGCAGCGGACAGGCAAGAGTCAGGAAAACGCAGCCTGTCAGACAATATCGAATGACCCAGTATGTCCATGTGCTTGGTGGAGGCTAGAGACGTATGTAACAGTGACCGCCAAATTCTCCCCTTTTGATACATACCCACACATTTTGAGAAACTCAGTGGTTTCAAAGTAGGATAACTACACATACACACACTCACACATGCATCAAGACACATCATAATTAGGTGAACGTAAACCAGAAATAGAAAGAAAAAATTTTACAGTAGCTAGGGAAAAAAAGAGACACTATATGCAGGGAACAAAAGAGAAGAAAACCACTGAATTCACATCAGAAAGTAATGCGTGCAAGACAACAATGGATGAACGCCTTCAAGTACAAAGAGAAATAACTGTCTATGTAAAATTCTACACTCAACAAAAAGATCTTTCATGAATGAAGGCCGTATGGAGAAACGAGAACCTTTAATACACTGCAGGTGGGGACATACAATAGTGCCTTCAAGACAGTCTGGCATTTCCTCAAAAGGTTAAACAAAGTAACCATGTGACCCACAATTCCACTCCTGAGAGAACTGAAACTCCTCACAGAAACTTGTGCACGAATGTTCACAGCAGCATTATTCACAACAGCCGAAAAGCAGAAACAATCCAAATGCCCATGAATAGTAAATAAAATATGGTATATCCATACAGTGGAACATTATTTGACAATAAAAAGAAATGAAATACAGATACGCATGGCAACATGGATAAACTTTGAAAACTTTATGCTAGGTAAGAGAAGTCAGGTACAAAGGACCACATATTGTAGGATACCATTTATACGAAATGTTCAACCTGGGCAAATCTATAGAGATAGAAAGTGGACCAGTTACCAGAGGTGGGGAGGGGCAAATCTGAAGAGAAATGAGCTGGGACTGCTATGGCTCAGGGATTCTTTTGGGTCAACTAAAAACCACTGAGAACTACACACTGTACATTTCTGAATCGTGTGACATATGAATTGTATCTCAATGAGGCTGTTATTTTCAAAGACGAAAAATAAGCTGATCTTTTTAAATGAAGGTGAAATAAAGATATTCACGGACAAATATAAAGTTGTTTTCTTGTCTTCAAATGAGAGCTGAGAGAATTGGCCAGTGGCAGACCTGCACTACAGAAATGATAAGGGAGTTTTTTAGGCTGAAGGAAAATGATTCCAGATGAAAACTCAAATCTACACCAAAAAATGAAGAGCTGGAGATGATGACTATGTGGGTAAAAGACTCCTGTCCTCTCGTTTTTCCATGTTTTTAAAATGCAAGTGACTCCTTAAACAAGGCAAAAATAAAAATAAAAATGCACTATGGAGTTTATAGCATATATAGAATAAAATGCAAGAGAACATCACCACAAAGGACAGGAAGGGAGAAATAACGAAAACCCTAAATCATGACCAAAAATATAAAACACATGGTGTTGCCTTCCTTCTTTTATTTGGAAGGGACACTTAAGTTTCTAAAATCCTCAAGAAAATAAAAAAAGGAAGATGTTCAGTGTTTCCCTAGAGTATTCAGAGGGAAAATTGGCAGGGAACAGTTTTGGGGGGGAGTAAAAATTAGACAGCTGTTGCTTCTCAGACGATAAAATACAGAAGATGTTCTACAGTGGACTTCTGGGTTAAGTTAGTCCGTACTGCAAAAACTCTCCCCAAAAGGTTGACACGTTTAATTCATTTCAATCAGTTTGTGAGTGAAGAAGACATGGTACTTGCTTTTAAGGTTCTAAAGTCAGTCACGGTGACTTCCGTAAGGTTCTGACATTTCTAATACTTTTTTCGTTTATGAATTAAGTCCCAAGTCCCTACAGCCTGGATATATTGCCCTTCAGGATCTGGTCTCCTAAAACAGTTTCTGTCTTATTCCGCGTGACTATCCTCTGTTCCTCATCAAATGAGGTTACTGAGTTCTAACCCAAGGTTGCCTCACATTTCCAATTCCACATTAGTATCTTATAGGAAGTGACTTACTCCATTCATCCCTTCCTTCTGAAATATAGGTCATCCCGTCAGCACCAGCTCAGATGCTACCTCCTTCAGGAAGTCTTCCTTAATCCCTTGCCCTCCCCCTCATCTACACATCCAGAGGACAGGGAATGTGCCTCTTTGTGCTTTGGGGGAGTAGATACTTCACCATCCAGTATCTTTCCATCCTATCACCAATGTGCACTCACCTACAGATTGTGATGGGTTAGGCACTTGATTACATATTGCTGTGATAGATAACTGAGCAAGGGAAAGAAAAAAAACAGAAGGAAGAGATGATCAGATGATCCAGAGAAAGAAATTTCCAACTTCAGTTGGGAGTTGGCTTCCGAGGTAGCTATTATTTTCCTCCACAGGAACATCTGGCATCCTTCGGATATGGCGTGATGTGTTTGTTTCTCTAAGTCATCCCAAGTCATCCATTGTTTTTGGAACAAGGTGGGTTTAAGTACCTGGATGTGACTTATTCCTACAAATCCATGAATCCTTTCTCCCTGCTTGCCCCACCCCATCCCTTACCTCCACCTCCCACAGGGCTTTTGAACTAGTCGCAGACGTGGCTGACTGCCGGCCGGTAGTTCTCAGGAAGACATGCTGCTTCTTCCTGTGCTCGTCACAGGTGAGAAACTTCTCCTGCTCGGCGTGGAACAGCCTCACCACGTCACCCTAAAAGTCAACACACGGAGGAATGAAGGAAAACGCATTTAAAAAGAGAACCAAAGAGGACCCAAGTGCTGCCCAGCCTGTAACGTATCAAACTTACCCCCTTTAATATGTCATCTTTGTTGTCACTCCATTTCATGAAAAGGACTATTTTCCAGCTGGTATTGCAGTTGACGGAATTGACCTAGAAAACAAATTAGTTATTATTTCACATACCCCTCAACAACTGTGGTTTCCTGTGCCCAAATGCCTTATTTCTGCCCAAGAAGCAAGGCTGTGCTTCAGCCCTCCAAGCCTAAAGACTGACATCATGAAGATCATAGAACTTGCAGACTCAATTGGCCTGACAGAAGTCTTCGGTAATAAATGGTTCATTTGTACCAGTCAGTATGTATGCTGCAACTCCGGCTAACAGAACCAAGCTTCCTGCCCCCCTGGAATGATATCTTCTTCTTCTTCTTTTTTTTCCCCCAAGTCTCTTGTACTATAGCCAGAACGTAAAGGCCCAGTGAAAACAAGTATGTATAAAATGAGATGAGCTACAAAGGCAAAAAAAAAAAGTCCAACGTATACATCCTAAAATGTTAATGATATAGCCATTGTTTGTACACGAAATATATGCCAGGCACTGGGCTAACATTCACTAATATATTTTATCCTCAGCAACACCCTAAAAAATAGCAATAACCATCATGCCCATTTCAGAGGTAGGAAAACTGATGCCCAGGGAGACTGGTTAATGAACCTACAGTCACAAAGGTAGGGAAGGGCAGATTCAGGATTTGAATCCGTATCTGTCTGTTTCCAGAGCTTGTGTCCTCCAAACAAACATCAGGCAAACATTTATGTCACCATCAAGTTATTGCCCTTGTGTCGTCCTAAAATTGCCAATTAAGTTAAGTAGATGTACTGCCAAAAGTAAGATGTCACTCTCACAGGGCTGCCGATGGCCGGCAGTGTCCCCTTCTTATGAATTAGCAAAAGACACACTCTTTAGGGAGACCAATTAGAAAAGGGTACCCCTCTGGCCAAAAACACTTGGTAAAGGGGGCCCTTCTCTCGTTAAAGAAATTAGAAAACAATCCCCCAGGGATACAAAGCTTAGCAAACTGAGCCCTCAGGTGACATCAGCCCCCACCCAATGAACAGGCTTATATAACCTCACGCGGCAGGCCTGGCTCTCGGTTTGTTCCCCTGCAGAATGGGTACACTGCCCCGAGTCACCACTCAAGTCGCCGTGAGCACACACATGCTCTGGCCCCAGGAAGGCTTGCTCCTGCAGCATACGCCTGCCCACAAGCCATAACTTCATTTCCCTTACCTCGTTGCAGCCCGGGTTATCCACCAGCTGATGACTGCTGGCATGTAAGGGCTGGCCAGCATTCACGGGGTTCAGAACGACCTTGTCACCTATGACCACCTGGAAAGGAAAGGACCAATAGAGCATTTCACAAAACAGGTCAGGACTGCAGACTGACCAGTGGCTAGCTCTGGCAGGAGCTGTAAGAGCCTGCATAGAAGGCGGCCCAGCTTCCAGCAAGTAGAATGATACAGCACAAATGCACAATTAACTCAGCTCAATATTCTATCATTACCTAAATGGGAAAAGAATTTGGAAAAGAATGGATACTTGTATGGGTATAACTAAACCACTTTGCTATACACCTGTAACTAACACATCACTGTTAATCAACTATACTCCAATATAAAATTAAAAATTTTTAATATATAAAGAATGGAATTTCAAAAAGAATTAAAAATTAAAAAAAGATTTTAAAACCCCAAAGCCTGACCCTGACCAGGAAGGGGTGATGTTCACAAGCCTAAGGGTATATTTTTGCCCACAGCTGTCAATGATTATCCAAAGGCGATCTCCAAGTCAGTCCAGAGCAGAAAGAAAAAAATCGTATCTTCGTTTGCTTCAGTTAAGGCACTTGTACAAATAAGCTCTAACTAAATTTTAGGAGTAGAAGCAGATTATTGCCTGAAGTAAGTCTTTATCTTTGAAAGAATAAAGCTATAAGTTTGTATTTCTAAAGCAAAGGCTTTTATACTCTTTTGAAAAGTCGTATTAAGAAATACGTTTTCTATTACGACTCAGTCATACATACAGACTCATGTGGCTATAAGTGTATATGTATGTATGTGTATATACATATATGCATGTATATATAGAAAGATATAGAGATGTCTGTTTATCTAAAAAAAAAAGTCACCCCCCCCAAACAATCTTATCCCCATTATGTTTAACACAGCTTGATACTGCCTATTCTATTCCACTTTCTAAAATGAGAGTCCCAAGCTACTAAATTGATCTCTTGGCCCATGAGTCGATGAATACCTGTCCTTTGAAAGACACTATTCTACAAGTATTCAAGTCCATCTTACTTTCTCAACTAAGGCACAGCTAAACAGGTAAGCTTAAAGGACAGGAAAGCACAGGGCTTGCAAAAATGAAGTTCAGAGCAAAGCACCCTTGTCTTTTATTATGGGAGTGGAAGGAAGAAGAGTAGAAAGGATGGTTTCCTAAGATGTAAAACACACCTATTCTCAGTTTGATACATTTGGGGAACACATACAACTAAATTTTCTCCAACTCAAAATATATGCAAGTTAAATATGTCAAAAAACCCAACCCTTTAGGTGAAACCTAAGCTTTACTGGGCTTATTCTTCTATACTCAGTTGACGATCACTATGCAGTGTACACCCGCTGCGAGGGGGCTGCTCAGGTACTAGATGCTTCACGTATACCGTACAGACTTTAATATGCACACAAACATATAAAGTGAAACATATTTAAACCACCCAAAGCTTGTATACTTAAATATTAAAAAATGGGAAAACCCAGTTTCAGGTGAAGGCAAGTTAAGCTTTTTGACAAGATTTCACACTATTTAAATACATATTTCTTTTTGGTAGAAAACAACTATTTCAGAATCTTAACGAGGTTGGAAATACAGCTGATAGTATTTAAACATAGTCACTGTTAAGTATATGCCCACATAATGACTTACTAAGGTAGCTAATAAGTATCAGAACTGTTCTAAGTCACCTGGAAAGGATTTCTGGGGCTTTATAACTTAATGACCCCTCAGGAGAGGAGCCAGCTTGGGACCAACCACAGTCATTGAAATGGAAGAGCCTGCAGAGTTATCAACAAAGAGCAGCTGAGGATAATCCTAAAATCCACTCTCCTTCCCTGATCTATCTACTTCCTTTCCATCCTTCTGTCCTAACTTTATTTCCGCAATAGACAAGCATTTCTTTTCCACTACTGATCTAGAAGGACAGGGACACTCCCCAGGACACTCATACATGATAGCTGCTTTTGTGGTAAAGTTACTCAAGTAATGGGCTGCTCATATGATTTTTTTCAGAAGCCCAGTAGGAAAAAAACAGAGCTACTGTATTTAGGTCACATTGCTCTCCAAACTTCCCTGTTTCCCAAACACTGGTTTCCATAGCGACTTCCTTCTCCTCATACGGGATAAGCCTCTGGCTCCAACTTTAAATTTCTCTTAGTTGACTCTAGTGTACAGTTATGGTTGGAGGCCTGGCACGGAGCACGCCCTGGGCTGGGCATGTGCACTTACACTGTCTCCGATGGATCGCAGCTTGTAGAATGGCTGAATGTAAAACCAGGACCCTTCGTTGCCAGCCTCGTCCAACGTTACTCTCATGGCATTCTTCTCCAGCAGAGCTGGAAGCCTCTTATTCACTGTTAGGTATTTATTACTTTTCAAATGCAAGAGCTGAAAACCACCAAGAGAATAAGGTGAGTGTCAGCACGTCTCCGAATCTCTACATTTCTCTCTCAGTCATATAAGATATGTATCAAACACTCCTCCCACCACTGAGCCACCTGTGAAGTCAGAGAACCACAGAAGTGGTTAAGGCAGGGAATGATTAGAAAAGAAGGAAGACCAAAGGGAGCAGAAGGAGAAGGAAGAGGAGAAGACGTTTCTTTCCCCCAACACAGCCCTGGACAAGGTAGGTGTCGCTCAGGTCAAGTGCACCATCAGCTAGGAACATCACCCTGCCATTGGTTAGCGGCAAGGGGTCTAACCCCAGGTAAAGGGACTAAAGAACTGCAGTCTGAATATGCCCTGACATGAAGGTGGAGCTAAGGAAGGGCACTTTTGAACAAGAGAGACAGTTCAATTTAATAAGTGACCCCATTAGGGGACTGTCAATTCACTTGGAAAAAACATGGCTGCTGTGGATTTCCACCTTGAATTTCTAAGCACTCTGTTCTTAATTCTTGTGTAACGGTTACATGAAGGGGCTGGAAAGATGGAAGATCTAGATGCGAAACGTCTCATAGTAAGTCTAGACCAGGAAGAGCTGACCAAGGCTTCCCAACTCAACAGGCTGTAAGAGAAGATGGAGGGGAATATGAAAGACCGTCCAATCCCTGGAGAAATGATAAAACTAGCATGGGACACCACCTCCAACTGCCAGTATCTCCCTTTTCAGGTTAACGGATACAGTTTCTAGAACACTCCTAGGAGGCCCACAAATCTTCTTGTCTGATCTGTAAGTCCCTGACATCCCCTGGCCATGATACATAAGGCAATGCCTTCCCAAGCTTCCGTGGTACTCTGATGAGTAGTACCTCTGATCTTCCATGCACCTCTCCAAGGGCTGGACTTAGCTGGCTTATAACCTGGCATTACCTACAGGTGATCCTCAAGATCTAGGCTGGGAAAATAAGAAATATTAGGTAATAAGTATTCACAGCATACTCTGTGACAGGTACCTCTCAATCATCCTAGGCCGTACATACCATTATTATTCCCATTCTGCTACTGAGCCAGCTGAAGCATGGCAAGAATTCTTGCCCAATATCTAACAGGAAAAAAAGTGGGAAGGAACTCCTTTGTCATTTGTAAAGTTAATATTAGTATTAGTAAAGAGAGACAAATTAGGAGTTTGGGATTAACGTATACACACTATTCTATATATAAAATAGATGAACAACAAGGACCTACGGTATAGCACAGGGAACTATATTCAATATCTTGTAATAACCTATAATGCAAAAAATCTGGAAAAGAATAGATATATGCACATATGTATAACTAAACCACTTTGCTATATACCTGAAACTAACACAACATTGTAAGTTAACTATACTTCAATTTTTAAAAATGGTTAAAAAAAAGCCACATTTGGCACTGGACTTCTTCACACAGTTTTCTGCAAGGATAGACCTAGGTGGATTTTTTTTTTTTTTTTTTTTTAGCAAAACCTGTTGTAGCTGTTTCTTAAATTGTGTTTTATCCTGTCAAATTTGAAGGTACCAGATATAAACAAGTAAACCTCACAACCCTCACAACATGAGACCTATCATCAAATATTCTACCTGAAGGTACAGAATTGCTCTTCTTACTTCTGGCGACCAGCTCTTGAACCAATTTTTACCAAATATGAAGAACTTTCAAGCAATGCAAGTTAGGCAAAAGCGCAACAGCCAGGCTCCTCTTCAGACAGGGAGCCTCCCATCTAAAAAATGTGGACAGATTTTAAATTAACAGTACAGGGGAGAGAAGTGGACCCTTGCACTGAGAGAGAACCAACTAAAAGCCCAAGAGTCCAGCCCACATCACAAGAAATGCTAGACCTTTTGCAATAAACTGGCTGTGTCCACAGAGTCCTATCTGTCCAAACCGGGTTTCGTGTGCTTGTTTTTCGATTCACTCTTTGTAAAGCTTCAGCTCCACGACAGAACAGCGGCTTTGACCCACCTGGATCACATTGCCATACTGGATCACGGTCCCCAGCAACTTCCTGTTTTCTGTCTCATTCTGCTTCTTTTCCAAGTCTGCGGCATGCTGTACATAGAGGAGGAAGATTGGTCACAAAGAGGAAACAATGGGTTAAAGATTTCTCTGCCGCAGGGCAAAAGCAATATAGCCAGTTCATACAAGAACCACAAAAATAAGCAAATACCTAAGTACACTCTGAGGCTAAGTGCAATGAGTAAGGGGTTCAAGAAACCAACCCACTATGCCTTGTTTGCTGGCCTTCTTGGCTTTTCAAACATGTATTCAATTTTTAAGGAATTCATGGACATCTGGTTAGGGTGAGATTAAGTCACAAGCTTATGTATTTTTAAAGAAAATAGGGTAGGGTTGGAAGGGAATTTGCATAGCCCTTTTATGATTTGTACAGGTCTTCTTAATAGCTTTGGAGTAAAATAAAACAGGATTTAAATACTGGTTTTGTGACCTGGAATGTGTTAGTTAACATCTTTGCAAGCCTCAGTTTCCTCTTTTGTAAAATGAAAATAAAAATAGTACCTTCACCTCACAGGAATCACACAGCACGGTATCTCATCATCGTGGCATTCATGGAGTGTTAGTTATTATTGTTACATACCAATTATAATTTATTTAATTTTCACAGTAGTTCCCTGAGGAGAAGATCATTATCTCAATTTAATAAAGAAGAAACAGACTCAGAGAGATGAAAAAGTTTGGTCGACACTGCATAGCTAGTTGAGTGGGTACAAAAGGAGCACTGTTTTCTCTATTACTGTGTATATTTGAAATTTTGCTTAATAATGTCATTTTTTTTAAATTACACATCTATTAATTAAGTAAGAGACAATCCTCAAACCCACATCTGGGTTAACTCCAGATTTACACATTCACAAACGAGGCTGGAGATATTACTAGCACAGCTCTGGCGGGCCAGGGAACACGGTAAATCCAAATAGAGGGTTCCCATAACAGTTTGCCAAGGCCACCAACCCGCACAGTCATTTTTCCTTCGTTCACCTGTGTAGCTCTGCAAGTCTGTTAGCATATTATAACCACACTCAAGGGGAACTAGTTTCATCCTAGGCAATTAAACTGCCGTTCCAATCTCTGATTCCCAAACCCAGACTAAGTAAAACAAAAGAAAAATAATGGAAGAAATACGGCATCTAATCTGATGGGTGACAGAAGCATGATGATGACCAATGATGTACTTCAGAATCGCTTCCAATGTTCTCTTCGTAGAGTCTCCCCTTGCCTTGAGGCAAGATGCTACCAGATGCCAGTGGGTTAATGGGCTTCTTTCCCAGGGAACACGTCCGCATTTCCACACAACCCTTCTGGACTTGGTCATGGTTCCACCACAGACCAGCTTTATCATCTTGGCCAGGTTGTTTAATCTCACCAAGCCTCACTCAGCATTCTCATCCACAAAATGAGGACAATACAAGCCTTTTTTCTCCTTAATCATAGAGATTACAGAAAATGCATACCAGACACAAAACAGGCATTCAATAAATTTTAACCATTGTTATACACAAGTTTCTGTAACTAAGAAACGTTCTAATGAAAATTTCAAAAGGTGAACTAAGGTGGGTGGGTGAAGAATCTTTCAGTTTCCTTCAAATTCAGCATTCGCTCCACCTTTACCTGGAGTATAGGTATTTTTAGGAAGGAACATCTTTTGAGAAAAATAAGCTGCAGGAAGCAATCCTAGACTAAAAAGAAACCACATTTATAGGAGGGTAAGGATTTGCCTAAGTTTGTGTGGCTGACTGCAAGTTTGTAGCATGTGTCTCAACCCTTTAAAACAATGGTCTATTCAGAGGCTTCCCTCTTTCTCTTTTGGAATTAGTTACCAGTCTGCTATTCTCAGTTACAAAAAGGTAATATCCACTGGGTTCAAGACACATCCAGAAATAATACCAGCGCAGACACCATGGCAATCCTTGGCATCCAAACCGCCCTAGGCATGGCTCTCCCCAACTCTCTCTTCCCCTCCATAAACACCTTCCCATTCCCCTCCTCCCACCTCCGTTCTCCCTATTTTCATGCCTGAGCTGTACCCTATCCAAAGAGCTCTACAGTACCCACAGGTTCTCCAGGTAGTTTAAAAAAAAAAATACACTGGACTGCATCCACTTGGAAGGCAGGTTTATACTCTGCAGAGAGCCACTTATTCTTTCTGCTAAGTAGTTCTCAGCTAATAAGGACAGGAAAGTTGAGAAAGCAAAAAAAGGTCAAAGGTGGGGGGAATCAAGGAATTCAGTAAGATAAAACATTTTCCAACAAGCAAATACAAATTTTCTCTGCTCGAGACACCACACCAAAAGGATTCACCTTGAGAAAATTATAAAGTAGTGTTTCTTGAACTTAAATGATATAAGGGCTCCTGTTTAAGAGGGAAAATTCTCATGGGTATTCCTGTTACTCTCAAGAATTTCCAGTGGCTTCAATCTAAGAAATATTCATTTAAAATATTAAGTTCCTACCTACGCTCAGACTAAGTACACAAGTGGTAATCCAGTGGTCACTGGCATATCTAAAAGGAAATGTCAGATTAGTCACCAAGGAGACACATATTTCATAGTTAAGACTAAACACCAGCAGCTCTAAAGATTAAAGGTCATTCGTGTACAAACATACAAAAGATAAAATTAGAACAGAAAATACACAACTGGAGAATAAATATCTAAGAATATCAAATATCACATCTAAAAACTCCATTAAAAGGTTTAATGATGACCAAGCCTACATATAACTACTAAACAAACATTCCACGCATTACGCTTACGGACCATTCTAAGAATTCACTTTTCCTATACGCACTCTTTGTTTAAGGAGAAAACTCTCCCGCTCACTTCACCTTTTACTAAGTGTACAAATACTATATATATGTTCATTTGAGTTCACAAATCAGTCTTTAGATAACTCCTCCACAAAACCAAATTTGTTCCCTTCCCCCAGTTTTACTGATATAACTGACATATAATTGGGCTTTCAGGAAAAAAAGAATTCATCATGATTTTTAGTTCAAAAGGCTGATAAAAAAGGAAGTAAAACTAACACATTTTAAATCAACTATACTCCAATAAAAATTAATTTAAAAAATAAAATTAAAAAAAAGGAAGGACAGTACAGACAATACCTGGGCCCACTGATCAAGGCTACTTTCACCCTTGAAAAAATTAAATCTGGTCTATTAAATCCCTCAAGTATATTCTAAAGAGGAGCCCACACTGTAAGACAGTGAATTTGGGGCTTCCCTGGTGGCACAGTGGTTGAGTCCGCCTGCCGATGCAGGGGACACGGGTTCGTGCTCCGGTCCAGGAAGATCCCACATGCCGCGGAGCGGCTGGGCCCGTGAGCCATGGCCGCTGAACCTGCGCGTCCGGAGCCTGTGCTCCGCAACGGGAGAGGCCACAACAGTGAGAGGCCCGTGTACCGCAAAAAAAAAAGACACTGAATTTGTATAACCTTTCTGAAGAATAATCCAGCAATATCTACCAAAAAGTTGTTAACACGCGTAACTTTGATTTAGCAATCCCATTTCTAGGAGTTTCTCTAAGATAATCTGGCATGTGCACAAGGCCATAACCATCATTTATTTTTGGGGCGAATGGCAAAAACTGTCAGAATCCTAAATACCTCCTCCCCCCATAGCGACTGGCTGTCTAAAATAACAGTACTGCTAGATCATGGAGTAATCAAGTAGCCATTAAAAATACAGAGCTACCTATTTATCCATGACACATTAAGTGGGGAAAAAAGCAGGTGAAAGAAAGAGAAGCGAAGGACTTCCCTGGCGGCCCCACGCTTCCAGTGCAAGGGGCATGGGTTCAATCCCTGGCCAGGGAACTAAGATCTCACATGCCGCGTGGCACCGCCAAAAAAAAAAAAAAAAAAAAAAAAAGGAAGAAAGTGAGATGGCATGCCCCCTTTAATACTTTAAAATATAGAGATAAAGGAATAAAATAGGGGATGGGAGACTGGGGCACACACCAAGATTATCTTTGAGGATTAAGGTTTAGAGATCATTCTTTTTTTTCCTTTTCTTACTCATGTATACTTTGGAGCTCACTTCTTCCTACAATACTCACTTCAGAAACACCTTCATCGTACCTCTGTGGCAAGAAGCCTAGACTTTTAAAAAGCCATCTTAAATGTGTTATCTTTTCAATATTTAAAAACCCCAATAATTTAAGTACCTGTTGCTCTTTTCCCTTACACAATGGGCTGCGGACAGTTCTGAATTTCTAAGGGAGAAATTACGCTCTATGCTATGGTCTCTACCACCATGAATCACCACAGACATTACGATGCTCCCTAAGCAACATCAAGGTCAACCCCATCACAGTCACCTGTTATTTTATTTCAGAAATGGAGAAACCATTATTAAATTACTACAGAGACGTCACTGGAACAGTGGGGAACCTTATTTAAGGTCAACAAGCTCTGAAGTATCTAACATAAATATTAAGTCTTCTGAAAACAAGCAAGGCAGGACCCAGGCTTCAGATGACAATGAAGACTCCTCACTCCTCTGGTTCCTCCTAGCTTGTAGAAGCTACGGCTTAAGGTAATGGACCATTTCTCAGAACCAAAACAATGTAGGTGCTGTTTCAAGGTAACAGGTAAAAATGCTGTCAGGAAACGGTAGTCGAGGGCTGTAGAACAAATTATGTGATTTGCAGACTGGGGGAACCTCATTCTGCCAAGAGTCTTGGGAAATCACGACCAGGGGAGTTAGAATCCAGTTATTCTCTCAGAAGGAACAGACACACATAGCAACCAGCCACTAGATGTCACTGTCCTTCAGGGAGTTGGTGACATGTTGCTTATCCTAGTCAAAAGGAAGTCAACTGGTCTAGACCACTAATTCCTTAAATGGCATTAATTTAAAATAATCTGACCTTTGATTGGGGTGCTCCACAGTAGCTGACAAAAATAAAAATGAAAACCCACTGGAGACTGGCCGTCCGCCCCCAAAGGCAAGTGGCTGCCCAAAATACAACATTTTAATGACGGCACTAGAACATGTGGATGACTTTCAGACACAAGAGGGGGGAAAAAAGGTCCAGCCAAGCAGGAAAGCAGGAACTGCACAAAGTTAACAGCCAAGACCTGCAAGTCATGTCAGTGATCCTGAATCAGGAGACAGTGCTGGTTTCCTTTTAAAATTTATTTAAAACAGAAACAGCATGAAAGAGAGAATTTATTGTTTATTTTAGTAAGGAGTTCAAAGTTCTTGGTCACCTTTAGGATCGCCTTTTTCAACTCTGTGGCTTTTTCATGGTTCATTTGTGGGAAGGGGCGGGAAAAGGAACTGCTGATGAAACAACACACGTATCACAGGCTGAGAATAGTTGGCCAGAGGACGCCATCCTGCTGAGCCATTCCTGTACTGGTGTTGAGTGTTATGTTTTAAACTTTGAGGGAAGTAGCTGCCAACATTTTTTAAAAATTGAGAGATGACACATCAAAGCACGGATTTTAGCTTCTCTTGAAGAAGCAGAAGATGTGGTGGCAGTTCCTGGCCCATCTTCCCACGCAGCAATGGCAGGGGAGCGGAGCTGCCCCCCAGACCCGCACACAGGCACACGCCCCTTAGCAGCCCAGCCCTCCAAGGCCTCTTGGTTCCAACTGGCTTCCTGCTTGGCCATGAGGAATCTGAATTTACAACTACAGCTGTAAAGAGCCTAGGAGAAGAAAGGGTTTGAGACGGACTAAGAATACCTCAGTGGACAGAATCAATTTCGTCCGAGAAAAGGGGCCGCAGGACTGCTAAGGCCACACTCTTTCCACCAAGATGACCCCACAGGCCTACGTGCTAAATGGCTCTCCCAAGAGACGTGCAGAATTGAGCAACCTTTCCTACCCATTTAACTCGATTCCCATGCTCCCAGTACAGACTTCGGGGGCGTCCTGGATCCTCACAATGATTGGGGAAGGAGGGGATCGCTACTCATACTTCACGGACAAGAGCCAGGGATGCTGGATGCCCTGAAATGTATAGCACAGTCCTGTGCAAGGAAGAAGCATCGTTCCTCCCACACAATTTGGTATTCCAGTGGACAGTCACATGGCTTAAAAAGCTGCAATTTCTGAGCCAAACCCCTAACTCCACTTAACACATGAACACAAAGCATGGATCTGCACGGTTCAATTAATAATATTATTAACATCTTTTCCAAAACTGAGAGTGTTATTTAATAAAGAGAAGCGTGTACCTTGCATTCTTAGTAACATTACCAAGAGCAGCTGACCATTTTGGAACACCACATTATGGAAAACATGCTTTTTGGGTCACCAGTACTATAGACCTACATCGGCCGCAGTCTTCAGCTGCCTCATTCACAGGGTCTATACAAATAGGTAAAAGCATTTATTTCCTTATGTCCTCTAGAGTGACTGTGCAATTATAAAATTGATTACTTTCCCTTTATTTTGCCTTTATAATTCAGTTTCAAAACTTTGGTATCTTGGGAGATTATATTATTTACAGATTTTATTTCCTATTTATATTTATAGTTACATAATATTTGCTATCCAGAGGGAGCAATGGGTCTGCTGAGGTTGAGAATATCTGCCCTAAAACCATTAAAATAATGATGCAATCCCAGAAGCCTTCAAAGCAATCTCTTTGCTTCTGTTGTTTTCTTTTCCTCTCCTACCCTCTTACTCCCACAGATGCCTCACTCTGAGGCTTACCTGTCACCTCCTCTTCCTCCAGAAAGCCCTCCCTGACTACCATATCACCCATCCTTATACTCAAAAGCGGATTTGACTGCCCCTTCTAGGTGCTCCGACAGCCTCAGTGGTTTGCCCTATAATAGAACTTGCTACAGTCATGTCACTACCTCTTTACTCTTAATTAGCTATTAAGCTCCCAGAGGGTTATGATGCTGTCACAGTTTTATCACCATCACCTAGCACAGTGCTCACTCATTCATTCAAGAACTATTTCTTGAGCACCTACTATGTGCCAGACACTATTACAATGCACTGGGGATACAGCGGTGAACAAGACAGGCACTGCTCCTCATCTTGCGGTGTCGTCACTCTACTGAGTGACAGATGCTAATTAAGGGAACTTTTAAATATAACTGCAGACTTTGATCAGTGCAGAGAAAGATATAAACAGGGTGCTATGACGGAGGAAAGCACGCAACACATGGCTTAGATAAGGAGATGGGGAGAGACCTCAGTGTGATGACTTAAACTGAGAGATGAAGGAGGCAGAGGTCTTAGCTTAGGCAAAGTCAGGAGAAGACTGTTCTCAACAGGACAAATTGCAAGCGCTAAGGTCGTGAGACTGTTAGGAGCCTGTGGTGCTCAAAAAAATAAAACGAAAGGACACAGAGCAAGTCTAGCTGGTTCAGATGGCTCAGAGGGAAAGCAGCATCCAGCAGGCACAAAGTCTGCATTTCATTTTAAGGGCCATGAGTGCCTGTGTGTCTTCACACTGGAGGATCAGCTCATGGAGGTTAGGAACCTGGTCTTCTCATCATGCCTGGAGCCCCTCACCCCTGTCTGATACAGTATGTGCTGAATAAAGGAGTCCCTTCCATGGGCCCTACCTTACCCAGTGCAGCTGGCTGTGACTTTGTCATTTATTAGTCACAAAGAGAGCAAGCGTGAGCCCCATGTGCTCACAGATACCCCACATCCTCGGCTGTCATCACTGAGTCTCAAGAAAGAGCTCTTTTTTAAAATTAAGTTAGTAACTATTTGAGCGCCTACCATATGTTGTAGGCAAGAGGGATACAGCAACGAGCAAACCTGACACAAATTTCTGCCTTTGAGTAGTTTACATTCTAGTGGGGGTAGAGAGCTGATAAGTAAATTAGAAAGATCATGATAAGTGATGTGGAGAAAAATAAAGCAGAACAGGGGGATGGGGAACGGTCTGCAATTTCAGTACCACCCTGGATATATGTCATGTCTGTCTTCTCCACATCTCAAAGAAATTCCACACAGATTAGCCTCACAGAAGAATTATATCATCTCGACACTAGAAGAATTATAGCATCGTTTGACAGATGGAAAAACAGGCTCAGAGAGGCTCAAAAATTTGCTTATGGTCCCAGAGCACACCAGCAGTAGAATGAGCATCTCTTTTATATGCCAAGTAATAGACAAGATAAATACAATGATAAAAGCTAAAATTTTCTGAGCACTTATCACAAGCCAGGCATTGTTCACGTGCTTTTTATGTTTCATGTAATCCTCACAACAACCTCTTGATGTGTATATTATTACCATTCCCATTTTACAGATGAGGTAACAGAGGCACAAAATGGCTAAGTAACTCACCCAAGATGTCCAGTTAGTGAGTGGTGAAGCTAGCATTCTAATCTAGGCAGTTGGCTTCCTGACCCTGTGCTCATAACCAGTACCGTACCTAAAGCCATCCCAGAAAGGGCATGGCTGAGAAAAACGAAACTCTCAAGACATCTCAGGATGACTACGACCCACCTTTCCTTAGGGTCAGCTCCCTTTTAGCCCTTTATCAAAGACTGTATGAAAGCTGGTGTCCAGAGCTAGAGGACTGCAAAACTCATCTTCCCCGACCCATTCGACTCAGACACAACCCACATGGCCGCTCATGAGACCTCGCCATGGAGCTCCATCCCAATACGTACGTGTAGTTTGTTGAGTAGTACTGCGTCTGTCGTGCTGTTGGCTCCTGGCTTAGCAGCTTTCCAGAACTGCTTCTGGGCGGAGTAGCGATTCATGGGACATAGTTTAAAGAGGCAATCTAGAAGTGAAACAAACAAGTAAAAACTGTTACTGAGGAAGTATATACACTCAACCTATGAAAAAAACTTTCCCCTTTTATTTCTATAACGCATGAAAGTGTAAATGGTAAGTTACAGGGCCCTTTTACAAACCTCTCCTTTGACCTTTAATTCTCACCACCATTACGTGAGGTTAGAAATGAGGAAAACGAAACTTCTAGAAAGTTAAGTCAAATGTCCATTGTCACACAGCCACTTAGGGGCAGAGCTGGGACTCAGAGTCCAAATTCAGAGCTCTCAATGCTGCCCCAGAGTTATCGCCTTTCCTTTATGATGGACAAATTTAAGGGCAGTAGTCTCAGTGTATGCAACAGTACACAGAAACATTTCTGGACATAAATCCAACTCACTCCAATTCGACTACATTCAAAAAAAACAACAGAAGCTTATTTGGAGGCACCTCCTCAGGCAATGGCCTCTCGAGTGTTGTTCACCAGATGATTCTCTGGGGAGCAGGAAGAAAATAAATGAACTTGCAGAGACATTCTGTGTCTTCTCCCTCTCTCTCAGTGCATGGTGATGTGCTTCTGTTTAGGAATGCCTGGGGTCATGACTTTTTACATTGTTTTATGTAGTAGAACTAACTCACAAGATGGACTAGTGGCTTCAAAAGATGTCTGCAATGAAATCAAAACACCAAAGAGAGGAGTAATGCAAACCCCACAAAAAAGAAAAAGGAAAAATAATGATGATCTAACCAGATGTGAAAAAAAAGTCACCCAGATATTAAAAACTCTTTTAAAAAACACTTAAAATGTTGTCTCTAATGATGAATGTTGCCCTTCAAGCACCCATGTGCCTTAAGATATTCACGATAATATGCTAATCATGATTAAGAGGACACATTATTGCTTAACCTTAATCTTTTTCATCAACATATATTTTCCTGCTTGCTTTTATAAGGTATACAATCTATTAGTACAGTGACACATGTATATAACTTTTAAACACACACACACACACACACACACACACACGTAGAGTTTACGGGTATTTTTGTCAAATTTTTTTGATAGGGATATGCCATGGAAGAAGTTTACAAATAACCACTCTAAAAAACTAACACTAGAATTGATACTCACTCTCTGAAAATTCTACCTTTTGACATACAGGATTTTCAAATGGTATTTGTAGAGTAAAATTAATAAATTTGGAATGAACACCCAGATTTGGAAAAACTGCACCCTGAAAGTAGATCAGAGCAAGCTTTTATAAAAAACTTAATCTACTAACTGTACACTTATTCTTATCTGTTCACTGAGACATTCCCTGAAAGGACACTGAACAGCTAAATACTGTTTTTGTCTTAGCCACGTAACTATCTCAAAGTAAAAAAATATTCATTTACTGTCAAGGACACAGATACTAAGTCTTTCCTCTAATTCAGTTGGAATCAATGAACTTTTACTAAGTACAATGCACACAAATACTTGACACTGTTCAGAAAATAATTTTTAATCAATTAACTGCAGAAATAAAAGGTACTTTCCCATTTCTATAACCTCCTTCTTCACTAAATATTTCTACCTAGTCACAAGCAGCTACCAGACAAATATAAGATCACTGATATCCATCTTTATCAAGAATATAATCCATCTACTGAAAGTAATTGTTAGTGCACATGAAAGACGCTATCCAGGTCTGGAGAGAACAAAGGACATGGCAGGAAACTGGTTTAAAAGATAAAAGTTTCACCTCTAATGAAACTCACAGGTCATTGTTATTTACTGTATCAGTGGCAACTTCATGACGTCACTGAAAGACAGTTTTTCTACTGCTTTGATATATGTGAACTCTCCATTCACCCTGAGAACAATCACACACAACCATGAGACTACCAGCCAGTGTTAAATGTCCTATCTTTGACACAAGACAGAAGGTGCCATTCGCGCAGGACCAGGGTGACTTCCTCGATAATCACAAGACCTAATACCAAAAAACCATTCAAAACACTTAAGTCACTGGTATTAATATCTGATACACAACTTTTTATGGATTAAATGAGGTTAATAATTTCAATTTTCATCAATCAGAAGACATTGAGAAAAACTATTATTTTTCCCTCCAGCACAATTCATATGATGATGACTAACCGGTATGCATTACCATCCCACCCCATCCCACCCATAATTTGACTTAAGTTGATTTAAGGATCGGGCTGGATCTATAACGCCAAGAGATCAACAAGCAATGGAAGGTACCATTTTACAACTGTTGATGGTATTGTCAGTGGGTATAACCCACTTAACAAACCAATGGACTACAAACAGGCTCAAATTTCAGATAGCTTTCCATTGACCTAAGATGAGAGTGTGAATTGAAGCACTGTCAATCCAACCAAAGCCCTGCTGTTAACTTCCACAACAACTATTTCTCTTGGGCAAAACAGCATTGTACTGGATTAAGCATTTTTACAACCAACTGTCTATGTAAATATGAGATGCTAACGTACTAGTAACAGAACCAAATTAGCCTTGCTGATTTTGTCCTGTCTTCCCAGTTGCTTAGCAACTGATTCAAAGTGAAAATTAGATTAAGCAATTCAAATATGATGTTAAAGTAACCTTCTGAAATTTTGCACTTCCGCGGCTCTACATTGCCCTTTGCTATTTGGACGGCACAGCAGGACAAAGTTAAAGTTCTGCTGGATCCCAATCCTGTGCTAAGTATAGAAATGCACAAATATAGGGAATCTGGTGGAAGAATTGTACCTATTTGGGGGAAGTATGTATGTGTGTATATATATGTGCATGTACACACACACACTGTGCTTTGATTTTGCCCCAAAGAAATGCCACAAAGATCTCTTAGGTGACAAGTGATTTTTCAAGGCTTTTAAAAAAATAAACTAAACTAAGCTTTCAAAAAATTACTTTGGAATATTCCTAAGCTTTAGCAGATGCCACACTGGGCTAGCAAAGGAGAAGTGAGCGGAACGGAGGGGCTGGGTTAAGTGTTAAAGGGCACGTGGGCTGAAAACAGGCCATAGCTGATCTTCCATGGTTTAAAGAGCATTCCAGGGACTTCCCTGGTGGCGCAGCGGTTAAGAATCCGCCTGCCAATGCAGGGGACATGGGTTCGAGTCCTGGTCCGGGAAGATCCCACATGCCGCGGAGCAACTAAGCCCGTGCACCATAACTACTGAGCCTGCGAGCCACAACTACTGAGGCTGTGAGCCACAACTACTGAAGCCCGCGAGCCTAGAGCCTGCACACCGCAACAAAGAGGAGCCCCCACTCGCTGCAACCAGAGAAAGCCCACATGCAGCAACGAAGACCCAATGCAGCCGAAAATAAAATAAATAAATAAATTTATAAAAGTAAATAAATAAAGAGCATTCCAGAACCTGGTTGAAGGGAGAACACTCAACTGCTTAGCAGCTGCATTAACCATGACCTTAGGACTTGTGGTGCTTGGTTAGGAAAATACAGGAGGGGATTATCTGGTGGCACAGTGCTTAAGAATCCGCCTGCCAATGCAGGGGACATGGGCTCGTGCCCTGGTCCGGGAAGATCCCACATGCCGTGGAACAACTGAGCCCGTGCACCACAGCTACTGAGCCTGCGCTCTAGAGCCCGCGAGCCACAACTACTGAACCCACGTGCCACAACTACCGAAGCCCGCATGCCTAGAGCCCATGCTCCGCAACAATAGAAGCCATCGCAATGAGAAGCCCGCACACCGCAACGAAGAGTGGCCCCTGCTCGCCACACCGAGAGAAAGCCCACGTGCAGCAACAAAGACCCAACACAGCCAAAGACAAATTAATTAATTTTTTTAAAAAAAGAAAAAACAGGAGGAAGAGGAGGCACAGATGTGCTTGGAGCCACCCTGATGGGGTCCCCAGCGGGGTGAGAAAGCAAGAAACCGATGGAGCCACACATCAGGGACTCAGTGAGAGAATAAAGTCTGCCAGAAGAACGGCCGAAACCCCCCATCTCCTTGCTGTCCTCCACATCCTTAGAACTTTGAACTCTAGAAAGTAAAGTGCCTGATGGCAGGGACTCGTGTCGGTTCTGTACACTCCGGTAACCCAGGGGCTAGGAGTAATGTAGCGGCACAAAGATGGCTGTTGTATTAAGGATTTAAACATGCTGAAATCCCTAGGTCTCCAGAAGCGACATCAGGTTTGTCCTAAGTCACTTCCAGCTTTGAGCTCCCAGCAGTCTATTCATGAATCCAATGACTACTTATTAAAGTGCCTACTATGTGCTGGGCACAGTACAGGTGGCTGAGATTGTAACAGTGAACCCAATGCACAAGTTTCTTAGTATAACCCTAGTGACAGCGAAAAACTAGTCAAATATACAACTCGAAGTACACAGCAAGTTAAAGGACTATGGAGACGAGAATTATCTATCGGCCCAATACGGCTGGTGTGGAGGAGTAGCACTTTATACGGGGTCATCAGCGAAAGGCATGCCCACGGCTTCTGAGCAGAGAGCTGTAGGGTGAGAAGGAGCCCGGCTTTGATAACAACGTAGAGGCAACGCCTTCCAGGCAGAGGGAACAGCAAGTACGAAGGCTTCGAGTTGGAAGGAAATCTTCAGGAGGTTAAAAATGAGCACAGAAGGGCTGGAGGGAAGCGGACGAAGGGAGAGTTGCAGGAGACGTGTCTGGAGAAGCGAGCAGGGGGCCACATCACGCAGGGTTGTGTGGGTCACGGGGAGGCACTGCTTGTCCTTGTGGGAAGCTACCAAAGGGCTTTAAACAAAGAAGAACCTGGTTTTTGTTTCTACAGGAGCTTTCTTCTGGTGATGGTACCTCCTAAGAGAGGGAAGGCCGGGAGGGGGTGGATTTAGAGGAGAATAGGAGAAATCAAGAATCTTATTTTGGCTTTGCTTGGTTTGAGATGCCTATGAAACAACCAAGCTGAAATGTTCAGTGGGCCATTGGTCAACTAGCAGGTTGAAAATACAGGACAGTCAGTAATCTAAGGGGTTAGGGGCAGAAGAAGAGGAAGGATGCGGGTACTGGAGAAGAGAGCTGAGGAAATCAGTACGACAAACGCAATGTAGCGACTCATCTTGGCTAGGGAGATCTAACCAAACCTAGAGAATATGTTAATTGAGCCTTACAAAAGCTTGAACTCGATTCATAGTTTTCAGAGGGCAGAATAAAGACCTTTCCCCTCCTTTTCCCCTCCCCCAACAAAAAACTCCAACACAATGAAAATGAAAAACAAAAAAAATGCAACTTCATCTTCTGAGAAACTCAAATCCTTCTTTTGGAATAAATGAAGATGGGAAGAGGGTGGAGAGGTAGAACTTGAGAGATGGAGGGAGGTATCTACAGTGAGGGTGCCAGTGAGAAGCAAGCTTATTTGCCCTACGGAACCCTGGAAAGGCTCAGGACCCCATGACACTGCACAGGGCATCACTGCCCAACGTGGAGCAGGGACAAAGGGCCCATGGGCTGAGACCCAGGAGTGATGGGTCATCCCCTCCGCCTGCTACATGGAAGCGTGACGAAGCCTGCAGAGGGAGAGAACACCAGTAAACGCTACAAAAGAGCTAATAGGCAAATCAGGACAAATGAGATGATTAAGAACTCCAGGGAAAAGCTGTGTACTATTGATAAAATGTAGTATGTGTTTGGCTCAATGGTGAACAATATTTACACAGTCATAAAAATCTAAGACTAGCTATTAATTTAGCCAAAAAAAGTAATACAACTTTAATGGGAGGATGGAGGGGGAGCAGGAAAGTGTCGGAAGCCACCGTCATGTACAATAACAGGAAGTGAACAGGTGATATTTAAGATAAATTCATCTACAGATATGAAGAGACACACATCATCTAGAAATACAGTGGTAAATACCAGAATAAAATGTTTTCAATTGTTGCCTCAAAAAAGTGGGAAAGCGTGAGGTGTCAGACATAAGACCGTTATTTTTATTCTGCATTTTATCAATATTTGACTCTTTTAAGTTCAATGCACATAACATAAAATTAACCTTTTTCAAATGAACAATTCTGTGGCATTTAGTACATTCCCAATGCTGTACAACCACCACCAAAACATTTTCTTCACTCCCACGAGTAAACCCTGTACCTATGAAGCAGTTCCCCCTCCAACCCATGTATCAATGAAAATCTGTAACTTTTAAAAATGACCTTTTTATACTAAATCACTGTTCAGTATCATAGTGAGATATCACTTTACACTACAGGGTGACAAAAGCCAACAAGCTAGCTGGATAATAACAAGGATCAGAGGGGACGTAGAAACTTTTCTGCACTATCGTTCAGTGTGGCTACAAAGGAATGCGCACATAACCTCTAACATATAATTCAGCAGTTCTCTGCTGGGCAAACATTCCAAAGAAATCTCTCCCAGGTCGCCAGATCTCGCACTTCCACATGTAGAAGGATGCTCTAGGAAAAAGGGCGATGGGAAGGCACATCTGCTCTTGAGCGCACTGGCCTGGAAGCAACATTAAACTTGTGCTCACAGACCATCAGTGATAACCAATCACATGATCCCCCCACCCCCATGATGCCAGGAGCTAAGAAATGCCCTTCAGTCGAGGGCCCAGGAAGAAGAAATGAGTTTGCTGTGGACCTAAGCAACCCCTGCTGCAGTCTGTCCTCCAGGTTGCCAAGCACCCATTTCACTGTCTCTTACCCCATTCACTGGCTGATGTGGCGGTAGTTAACTAGGCAAACACAGTCCCTCATCGCACAGAATTTGAGCTCTTCTAACCTACCTCACTGATCAAAGAGACGAACAGTCAACAAGCTATCATTTTTTTAAAATTCTTCATTCAGTGAGTATATATAAGTGCAATTTTATATAGGGAGAAATCAAGAGTAGATTTACATGAGCTCAAATATGAAAAATTTAAGTGTTGATCGTACATATCTTGGCTTCTTTTGAAAAAGAGGCAACAGAGTAAAAATTTCAGAAGGAGCAGACAATATGATTAACAAAGAGAAAGGGGAATGTTAATTCCCCACCAAGGGAGTTAAGATTTCAAAGAAGCAATGAAAGGGGAAAACAAAATTGTTGCATTTTAAGGACTTTCCCAACTCATACTTACTGGACCAACAGTTTCACGAGGGTAGAGCTTATCTGCCTTCTGTATCATCCTGTCCCTGGTGCTTTCAGTAAATATGGGATCAGTGAATGAGTACTCAGTCCATGAGTGGGTACTCAAGGTGGAAGAATGCTCTTCAACGGCAGTTCACAAAAGGAAAAACCTACTCCTATTTCCAACAAAAGCCTTCCATGAACAAGTAATTAAGTCCAGTTCAGTAAGAGGAAACCAGTACATCATACTGTTGTGTCTGTTGCATGCGAATCCCATTTCCCCAAAAAGCCAGAACAGAAGAAGCCCTTTGAAGTCCAGTGACATTTTCCAATAGGGACTGCCAAATCAACCTTCCATTACCTATCTACAGAAAACACAGACATTGTTCCTGAGAGACAAAGGACAACAAGGTAATTTTTTCCCATTAAGGTGACCAGATGTTTTTTCTGAGTAGAAAACTCAGACTGAGGACTCCCAAGGTTGCTCTCCTGTACCTTTATCATCTTACCTGGTTGCAGGACCATCACTCACAAACACATTAAAAACGAGAAATGTAGGGAGAAACTTCCCTTTTTGACCTACTTTAGCTTGGCCAATTAAATTTTTATTTACCTTTTTGAATATAGATCAGAGAAGTAAAAACTTAGTTGGGAAGGCAAGGATTCCTCCCATTGTGGAAGACAAAAGGGCCCAGGAGTTCCTTCTAGAGGCAGCCCCAACACAGGTATCTGCCTTCGCTTGGACAGCTGGAGCCTCTGCCCTGGACTCTGCACCTGGACAGATGGATACAAAGTCCCAGGGCCAGTTCAAGACTGCTCATGGGAGCGGTGCCGGATGTGTCCACGGGAAATGTCCAGAGCCTGCCTCCCCCAGCACTGAGTCTGGTTCCCTGCTTAGTCTGCGAGTCTTTCAACCGTTTCCTCTTGGCTTAGGTGAGTCAGTTTCTGCTGTCTGCAACCAAAAGTCCGAGCTGACCCATAGAGTAACAAAAATGCCAAAAACAATAAGAGACAAGGAATCTGGAAACCCGGGTTCCAGCCCTGGCTCCACCACTCACTAGCCAGGAAGCCACAGTCAGGTTACTAAAGCTCCCTGTGTCCACACATCTTCCCTGGAAAACAGATGATCCCCAAGGCACCCCAGAGCCCTAAGACCTGATGATGTTTGTAGAAGCTTATAGACCACGTCAGAGAAGTCACAGAAAACCCAAATGTGGAAGCACTGAGGTGTACACTGATGTGCCATCTGGAAGAATTGGTTTAAACCTCAGCTCTATTCTATGTTGTATGATCTTGGGGAAAATTATCTCATCTCTGTAGGTTTTCATTTCTTGCCTATAAAAGGGCAATAACCACAATGGGTAACCCACAAATTAACCTAAAAGAGTAACTACTTCACTTGAAGCACTAGTACAGATGCTGGCACAGAGTAAACGAACATTAGCCACTAAGACAAGGTGGATAAACGAACTGCATCTCATGCTCCACTTTAATGCTGGACAGCTACAGACTACTGTTACACATAACGACATGGATGCATTCCACAAACATTTTTTTTTTTTAATTTATTTTATTTATTTATTTTTGGCTGTGTTGCATCTTCGTTGCTGCGCGCGGGCTTTCTCTAGTTGCGGCAAGTGGGGGCTACTCTTCATTGTGGTGCACGGGCTTCTCATTGCGGTGGTTTCTCTTGCGGAGCATGAGCTCTAGGCACGTGGGCTTCAGCAGTTGTGGCTCGCGGGCTCAGTAGTTGTGGTTCGCGAGCTCTAGAGCGCAGGCTCAGCGGCCACGGCACACGGGCTTAGTTGCTCCGTGGCATGCGGTATCCTCCCGGACCAGGGCTCGAACCCGTGTCCCCTGCATTGGCAGGCGGATTCTTAACCACTGTGCCACCAGGGAAGTCCCCACAAACACTATTTTGAGTGAAAGAAACCAAGGCAAAAAGAGTCCATTTATACTGAATGAATCCATTCACGTGACGTTCAAGAACAGGCAAAACTTTGCTAGAGCCACAGTCAAAATAGCAGTTACCTTTGGGGGCGGTATTTCCTGAGAAGGGGCACTTTCTGGGGTGCTGGAAATGTTCTCCTAGCTCAATCTGGGTGGGAGTCATGTGGGTATAAGTGTATTTAAAACATCATCAAGCAGTGCTCAAATTTAAGGTTTGTGCATCTTTGTGGGTGTGTGTCTGTGTGTGTGTATGTGTGTGTGTAATACCCCTTAAGGAAAGAAAAAACTGAGATAGTACTTGTTCTCACAAAAAGGAGGATGATCTTGCTGATAACAGAAAAACAAATTTCCCCTTCATGTAAAAGGTTAACAATACTGTCCGACTTCTGTGGCTGCGAAAACACACCTTGTTTTGTCAGGGTTTGGGTTGGGCGTTTACTGGTTCATAATGGAGAGGAGGAGGGGCAGAAGGGAGATGACATCACTGTCTCCCCAAAGGGCAGCCGTTATTTGTTCACCGCAGGACACTCTGGGCAATAAGCATTCCCTGGCACCAAGCCCGATGCCCGGAGGTATTCTGACCAAGTCCCTTTTCCCCACTGATTCCCTGTTCTATCCAAACACCTTTAAACCATTAACAGGCAGCGGTTTTAAATCTGTAATGAAATGCCATGTTGTCTGACATTTGCTTCAAAATAACTGGGGAGGGCTTCCCTGGTGGTGCAGTGGTCAAGAGTCCGCCTGCCAATGCAGGGGATAAGGGTTCGTGCCCCGGTCCGGGAGGATCCCACGTGCCGCGGAGCAGCTGGGCCCGTGAGCCATGGCTGCTAAGCCTGCGCGTCCGGAGCCTGTGCTCCGCAACGGGAGAGGCCACAACAGTGAGAGGCCCGCGTACCGCAAAACAAAAAACAAAAAAAACCAAAATAACTGGGGAGAGAGAGATGGGAGGATATAGATGACTTGAGATTGGCCATGAATTGCTAACACTCAAGGTGTGTATTGGGTACATGGAGGTTCATTATACTATTATTCTCTCAATTTGTATACGTGCTTAAATTTTTGTATAATAAAAGATATTTCAATATCTTCAAAATCATCTATTAATTTATTTTCAAATGTGAAATTTTTATAAAAATCAATCAAATGTTCACCAAGTTCAAAAAAAGACTATTTTTAAAGGAGGAAGAAAGGAAAAAAGGAAGAAAGGGAGACAGGGAAGGAGGGGGAAAAAGGAAGAAAGGAAGGAAGAAGGAAGGAAGGAAGGGAGAAAAGCATGTTATTTATATCATCTGGTCCAATTTGCCAATCTACCTGAAAACCAATATACTCTAGAAAGGAGTAAATAGCTGGATAGACTTGTCAAATAAATCCAACAGTCACAAAAAATTGAGCTAGGATGCCCCAGCTCTGTGTTAGATATACGGAGAGTAAACAAAATTGTGGACTTCAGGTTAAAAATCTTGCTGTGTAGAACTCTGCATGCTCAGTATCTCTCAACGCAAATCAAATCTCACAGTGCATAGCCCTGGCTATTTCAAACACTACAGCTCATGTGAACCTCTGAGGATATGTCACATCTTCTACAAAAGGGCATTCAGAAGGTCTGCAACATGTGGTCTGAAAAGACTTACATGAGCTATTGGGTTGGTTAGCCCAAGATCCTCCTGGAAAAATACTTTTGCCATCAGAAACGCCCATTACACGAAGGAAATGTACACAGTTTCTCCTGAATTTGATTCCTCCTTCATTCAACAAACATTTCTTAAGCACATGTGTGCTGGAGACAGTGTCAGTAGAACCTGGGCCCTGAGAGTCCTCGGGGAGACAGACGGAGCCAACAGGTAGCTGCAGGGTGTCTGGAGCAGAACATCTAAGCCAGCCCAGGGAGACATGGGAGAGACAGTGTCAGAGGCCTTCTCAGCTGAGCTTAACAGCATCTACTGCTCAAGCCAGTGGGTGGGGCAGGAAGAGGGATGGACGACATGGAAAGAATGAGAAGCTGGAAAACCTGCTGCATTATATGCTGAACATCCTGCTTCTCTGTGACGTGGACCAGACCTCCTGATACGGCCCATGGTCTAGAAGAGAAAGGCTAATACTGCCAGCCTGCTGGCCCTCCTCTCACCCCTACCTAGGCAGGGCGGGGGCAGGGGCAGGGGCAGGGAGGAGGGCATCACCCTTTGACCCCCATGAGTGCCCTTCCCTCCCACATTCTCCACGTGCTATTCAAGGCAACCTTGGCCAAGTGAGCAAAGCTGTCACTGCTGGTTTGTATTCACATCTCCACAGAGAGGCAAGAAGGCAAGCGGACAACGACGACCAAAGGAAGATGCAGCCCCATTTGTCCTGCTCTGTTCGTTTGTTTCCTGGTCTCCACTGAAGCCCTAGTGACCCAACTCTGGGTCCTTCGGTGCTTCCAACCCAGGATTCCCCAACCAGCCCCTTTCATACATGATGTGGGCCACTCCCCATACATAGTTGTGATTTTTTTTTGCATACTAAGCATACCCTCAGTGAACAGATTACTTCCAAAGGGACCCTTTCACCAAGCCTAACTCAGCGAAAAGGAACTAAGTAAACAAATCAGGAGTCACTCAAAGATGGCATATATTTACCCTGAATAAAAAGAAAAGTCATTTTCTTAATTTATTTCACGACTTAGGTTTCCTTTACTTACATTTGATTTTTAATCCTAGCAAACACAGTCTACCATCAAACAGCCTTTACCAGTTAAAATCTCTCTCAAGAAAAATGACTGTCAAGATGTTTCTCTCCTCCAGAACACGTATCTGAAAGACATGATACATTCCCACCCAAAACAGTGGCTTATTAGAGTAGCAACTCTCCAGGAAGGCACCTCAAGAATGACCCCTTGCTTCAAAATTATTATACCAGGGTTTCTCAGCACAGGCCCGACACTGTGGGCATCATCTATAATTCTTTCTTGGGGGGGGCGGGGGCGGGTGCTGTCCTGTGCATTGTAGGAAGCCTGGCGGCATCCGTGGCCTCTACATCTCAGGGGTCAGTAGCACCCAGGTATTACAATCAAAAATGCCCCCCACTGAGGACCTCAGGATTAAGCCTTCCTTCCCATTCTTCTCATGAATCAATGTCCTAAAGTTACCGAAATTGACAAAATGGAGGGATAAATACAACGGTAGGGGGTGAAAAGGGAAGCATTCCAGACCCTTCTGTACTACGTCTCAAAACCACATTCTTTGTTTGCTGTTTTTGCAACTCTACTTCATGGCTATAGCTCTTGTTCTGAAACTGACTCCCCTGCCTAAAACCCTTTAGGGTTGTGATTCTCAGCCCTGGCTACTCCCCACGGCCACACAGGGAGTGTTTAAAATACTATGCTCTGGCCCCTCCCCAGGAGATTCTAACTCCTTGGAGGTGGGGTGTGAGCAATTTTCCCTCCCAAACTCCCCAGGAGATTTCAACTGAGAACCACTCCTTCAGGATTTCACACCACAGCAGTTGAGCTCAAATTCAGAAGTACAAATATCATAGTTGTCAGGGGATTTTATCAATACAGATTAATACAAATGCCTGAGTGGAGGGTCAGGGCCTAGGAATTGCCATTTTTTTTTAATAAATAAATTTGTTTGTTTGTTTGTTTTTGGCTGCGTTGGGTCTTCGTTGCTGTGCACAGGCTTTCTCTAGTTGCAGTGAGCGGGGGCTACCCTTCGTTTTGGTGCACGGGCTTCTCATTGCGGTGGCTTCTTTTGTTGCGGAGCACAGGCTCTAGGTGCACGGGCTTCAGTAGTTGTGACGCGCGGGCTCTAGAGCTCGGGCTCAGTAGTTGTGGCGCACTGGCTTAGTTGCTCCGCAGCATGTGGGATCTTCCCGGACCTGGGCTCGAACCCGTGTCCCCTGCATTGGCAGGAGGATTCTTAACCACCGTGCCACCAGGGAAGTCCAGAATTGCCATTTTTAACAAGTTCTCCAGGTGATGTTTCTTTTTTTTATTGCGGTATTGTTAATTTACAATGTGTGTTAGTTTCAAGTGTACAGCATAGTGATTCAGTTATACATATATATATATATATATATATATATATATTCTTTTCCAGAGTCTTTTCCTTTATAGGTTATTACAAGACTTTCCCTGTGCTATACAGTAGGTCCTTGTTGTTTACCTATTTTATATATAGTAGTGTATCTGCTAATCCCAAAGTCCTAGTTTATCCCTCCCCCCTTCCCCTTTGGTAACCTTGTTTGTTTTCTATGTTTGTGAGTCTATTTCTGTTTTGTAAATAAGCTCATTTGTATCACTGTTTTAGACTCCACATATAAGTGATCTCATATGATATTTGTCTCTCTCTGTCTGACTTACTTCCATAAAAAAGAATGAAGTACTGCCATTTGCAGCAACATGGATGGACCCAGAGATGATCCTAGTAAGTGAAGTAAGTCAGGTGATTCTAATGTGAATTGGCCCCAGCCGCACTCAGAGAAACACTAACCTGCAGAATAAATGAATTCTAAGAACGGGACTTCTCAAACTTGCACATGTAGACCAATCATCTGAGGATCTTGTTAACAGGAAGGCACTGATTCAGCAGGTCTGGAGACAGGTCTGAGAAGCTGCGTTCCTAACAAACTGTCAGGTCATCTGGAAGTTGCTGGCCTGGGGAAGCACTCTGAGTAGCAACGTTCTAAGAAACTGAAGTCACTGCCAGCCACTTGGATTCCCCAGTCCTGTCAGACATACCTCAAAGAGCTTAGCAAGCAAAGCGTTCAGATGCCTCAGAGGACAGCGTGGTGCACAGAACATCAGCTGGGGATGCGTGGGCTGCCCACCTTCCCACCCACCTCTCCAGTTTCATTTCTTTAAAATGCTCCCCCACCAACACCCCGCTCCCACCATTCCAAACAGTTCTCACAAACGTGTGCCACATGTCACTCTTCTGTATTTTTACCAAGTCGTTCTCTCCGCCTGAAATTGTATTCCCAGGTCCCCACCTTGACCAGCACCACGGCTATTTGCTGCCTAGGCCACTCTTCATCTCTCACATGCTTTCAGCTCACTTCAAAGGCCAGCTCCCTAGAGAAGACCTCCCTGTTCCCCATCCTACCTGACTCTGCTACGATGCAGACTCACCACTCCCTCCTCCAGGATGCCAAACAGTGCCTTTCTCCCTTCTGATCTATGTAACAGGTACATGGACCATGAAGGACTCATCTATTCAGTGGGAAAAATTGCTGCCTCTGCCCCGGATTTAAAAAAACAAACAAAACAAAAATAACAGCAAGACACTGACTACCCTAAGTTGCAAACAGAGCCAATTCAGAAATTTAAATTATCTAAACCCTTATAATGATCAAAGCTGCCAATATTATTTCAAGCCAGGTTTCCACTCCCGCACTCCCTTTTGACATACACCTCCATCCTCCCCACCGTACTCCCATGCCGCCTACTTCACTTTCTGATCCAGGGATCAGGGGAAGAGATGAGGGACAGGAGAACAGCAGAGTCCTTCCTTGGCTAGCTTCACACTCTAGCCCGGCATGACAGATACTTAGAGCTGCTTCATTCACGAGCACTTTTTCTTAGATTTTTATTTGTAAGTAATTGGAAACTTACAGAAGAGTTGCAAGAGTAATAATACGAAGACTACTCTTTACCCAAAGTCACCTATTGTTAACATTTTGCCCATGTGCTTTACCATTCATGCTCTCTCTGTATGTACACATATAACACTTCATATGTATGATACATACATATGACAGAATTTCCTTAACCACTTGGGAGTAAGTTGCACACATTATTGTCCTTTATATTTACTTCAGTGCCCATTTCCTAAGAACAAGGATATTCTCTAACGTAACGATGGTGCAGTTATCAACTTCAGTAAATTTAACATTGATCCTATACTTTTATCTCAACTTTTATAGTCCAGATTTTCATTTTGTCATTTGATCCAATAATGTCCTGTCTAGCACTTCCTGATCCAGTCCGGGATCCAGTTTAGCATGAGGGAATGCATTTAGTTGTGATATGACTACAGCTGTTACACATCTTTTATGATCATGACTTTTTTTTAAGAACACAGTCCTTTTTTTAAAAAACAGAGCACTCCTCATTAGGGGTTTGTCTGATGTTTCCTCAAGGTTTGACTCCATCTGGGATACTACGTAAGGGATGCTGTGTGCTTCTCGGGGCATCACATCTGGAGGTGTACGGCATCCATCTGCTCTGGCTGGCACTTTAATAGGCATCTTGGAGGTGAGCCTGCCATTGCTAGATGTCCCTCCTCTGCATTCCCCCTTCCGGGGGAAAAGCATCTGTTCTGGCAGTCACAACCCCTCCGCAGCCAATGAAAGTCCGATCCATCAACCCTAGGTTCTTCTCCATGGGGCGCCCTTCCTGGCTAAGAAAAGCCCCATACCAGCTCACCTACATCCATGGCCCTTACGTGCCCAGTGGAAAAATCACACATTCTTTGCCTGAGGAAATGGATGCCAATGTAGCAGAAATGCTCTTTTACTTTGCTGTCAACAGAGCTAGACAGCCTCTTTCATCCCCATATATTCCCTGGTTGGAATCAGACACCCTCATCCCTCCCCCAGCAGAGGAGATACACACCCAGCTCTCCAAGTAATCCAGTAACTTTTTTCAGTTAATGCTTTTATAAAGACTCTGATCCCTCAACAGGAATGCATCATCCTCTGTGTCCTGCTGTCTCAGCAGAGACTTCTGACTTTATCCTACCTGACCTCCCTCCCACCTTCCACCTCCACAACTCTGCCAATGCCTGGAAACAGAAGTCTACGGTCTTATTCATCCCTGTGTTCCAAACAGCCTAGCAAACACATAAGCCTTCCCTAACTGTTGCTGAGCTATAATGTACCTCCCACCTAGAACGCACCCTCAGACACATTCAAAAACTGTCATCTGAAAAATGGGTCTTGCCTTATTTCTGTCTCCTTTAGTTCCTTTTTTCACTTGTTTAGTCAAAAGTTGATGCTTTACTATTTTAGTTAATGCTTCTGTTTCCTTTTCATATGTTTTGTTACCCGTAAGCTTGAAATTTTTGATATGTACCTATTTTTTATTGATCTATCATTTACATCCAACAAAATTCACACTTTTAAAGTATACAGTTAAACAGTTTTTTTTTTTTTAATTCAGATATCACCACTATCTAATTCCAGAACACCCGCATCTTCCCCAAAAGAAACCCTGTACCTAGTAGCAGTCACTGCCTGTTCTCCTCTCCCCTCTCCCCTCAGGACCTAGCAGCTTCTAATCTACTTTCTGTCTCTATGAATTCTGGACATTTCACATAAATGGAATCATAAAATACATGGCCTTTTGTGACTGGCTTCTTTCACTTAGCATGTTTGGAAGGTTGATCCATGTGGCAGGTATCAGTACTTCATTCCTTTTTATGGTTGAATAATAGTCCATTTTGTGGATATACCACATTTTGTTTATCCACTAATCAGGTGATGGACATTTGAGTTATTCCTACTTTTTAGCTATTATGAATAATGCTGCTAGAAACATTCACATACAAGTTTTTATGCAGATCTGTTTTTACTTCTCTTGGGCATGTACCTAGGAGTGGAATTGCTGGTAATATGGTAACTATATTCAACCTTTTGAGGAATTACCAAACTATTTTACAAAATGGTTGCGTGATTTTACAATCTCAGCCGTATGAGGGTCCCAATTTCTCCACATCCTCACCAACACTTATTGCTGTCCACCTTTTTGACTCTAGTCATACTAGTGGTTTCTCATTGTGGTTTCCATTTGCATTTCTCTAACGACTGATGATAATGAGCGTCTTTTCATGTGCCAATTGGCCGTTTGTATATTGCCTTTAGAGAAATGTCTATTCAAATCCTTTACCCATTTTCAAACTGGAATTGTTGTTGTGTAGTTCTAAGAGTTTGTGTGTGTGTGTGTGTGTGTGTGTGTAATTCTACAAGTACCTAGACACTAGTCCTTAACAGAAAAATGATTTGCAAATATTTTCTCCCTTTCTGTGAGTTGTCTCTATACTTTCTTATTGAAGAGAAAGATACTGTCCTTTGAAGGTTTTAAGTTTCATGAAGTCCAATTTATCTATTTTTTGTTTTGTTGCTTATGCTTTTGGTGTCATATCAAATAACTACTGCCTGATCCAAGTTCATGAAGATTTATACCTACGTTTTCTCCTAGAAGATTTATATTTTAGCTCTTATCTTTAGATCTTTGATCCACTCTGTGTTAACTTTTGTGTATGGTGTGAGGTAGGGGTCCAACTTCATTCTTGTTCATCTGGGAATCCAGCTGTCCCAGCACCAGTTGCCGAAAAGACCATTTTCCCCTTTTAATTGTCTTGGTACCTACATTGAAAATCAGTTGACTATAAATCATGGGTTTCCTTCCCCTTTGCTTCTAAGAGGCAATTAATTGTACACCCAACACTTCCCACACTCAACTATCAGCAACAAAAGGAAAAAAAAAAGTCTATTAAAAAAAAATGTTCTAGAAACTCACCAAGAAAGCCTACAAATATAATTAAACACATTTGAAAATGTAAAATTAGTATTATTTCTCTCAAAGTTAAACAAACATATATACAAGAACAACAACCACCATCTATACTGCACTCGAGTATGTAAGAATGTGTGGTGATGCAACTGGGTCTGAAAACCCAACTTTTCAAATACAGGAAGAAGACAGAAGGTCTTCAGAATGGGTTCTGTTGACATATAAGGCAGTGTGAGACTACAATCCAAGGCTACTTTACTGTCAATAACTTTTTAAACAATGGATATGACAACATACTTGGCAAAGTTAGCTTTGACGAAGTTCTCTTCCAGGAATAAATTCAGCTTGGAATACTGAATGAATTTCTCTAAAGACCACAAAATTAGGATGTGGTTTCATGAGCTGTACCACCCAACCAAGAAATCAAGTGGGACTCATTTCTCCATTCCTGTGTTGTGATGGCTACTGAGGTTCTGTTGAACTCCCATTTGGGAAGCAAATAAGTCTTAGAGGGACAGCCATAGAAATTAGTTTTTATGACACAATCTTGACCTTCTTCCAAGGAATGTGTCTACCACCATTAACTTTAAATTCTCAGAATACCAACCTTCACACCATAATCTCCACATTACAATTTCTAACCAGCCCACAGACTATCATTTTACGCAGAAGACACATAAACATTCACATATATTTGACAAATGCCAGGAAAGTGTTCTCAATTTAGAAGCCAAAAATTAAAGCTATTTAAACCCTTCTCAAAAAAACACAGAACAGGAAGGTCGGTAGAGACAGCTTCTTTCTGAGCTCCAGCCTGTCAAAGAGCCCATCTGCATGTTCCCCAGCAAGGCCACCCAACAAGACCCAAGGTTGCCTTCTCCTCAGAATCACAGAATCATTTAAGACCTTAGAAATCCTGGATGCCAACCCCAATCCCTGGGGGAGCTTGAGAGAACATGACGAGTGGCCAGAAACCGGGGCCGTAATGTCCAAAACTCTGCCTTGAGTGGATAAACAAACCGAGCTATGCAATGGAACTGTGCTCAGCAGTAAAAAAAAAAAAAAAGACCAGACTTTTGACAGAACCACAACATGAATGAATCTTAACATAAGTATGGTGCATGGAAAGAGGCCGGACAAAAGAGAGTGCATGCTGTATGATGCCATTTAAATATAAAATTCTAGGAAACGCACACTAATCTATAATGATGAAGCAGATCAGGGTTCCCTTGGGTACGGGTGGCAGTGGGGTAAAGAAGGAGGGAATAGGGATTAAAAGGGGGCAGGATGAGACTTTTAGGGTGGTGAATATCTTAATTATGGTGATGATTTCACAGGTATATATACATGTGTTAAAACTTACCGAAGTGTACACTTTTTAAATGTGGAGGTTATTGTACGCCAATTATATTCAATACCTCAATAAAACAATTTAAAACAACAGTAACACAAAACTACATCCACCACCTCACAACAGGGCATATTGACGTGCGAACCGGACACTGTCAAGCCCAAGACCAATTCAGTGCAGAGGAGATCCGACTTGTGCTAGTGCCACAGAAGGAAAGCCATGACCCCAAGGACCCCAACTGTAAAAATGCCATCACTGGGTGGGTGAGGGCTTCAGCCAATTACTTTCGTTCAACGATTTTCATTTGTAGAGTTCATTACTTCTCTTGACCCCAGTTTTATGAATCAAGTACAGCATCACAAATCCAACTGGCTGCAGCAAGAATTTTAAGAAGGTGAGGACCACAGGGAACGCAGGGATGTGAGCAAACTGTAGAGTGCCTGCCCTCTGGAAAACTGTCAGTTTCTGACCATTCTGCCACCTAAGAACACGAATCCAAAGTGGCTGGATCTTCTGAATTTTCCCCCAAAGCCAGAATTTTGTGTTTTTATGTAAAGTATACAATTTTAAAGGGTGAACCAACTAACTCAATTTTTAAAACATCGTGCAGGTTAAAACAAAAACTAGGGAGAGCAGGAGTCAGCCCATGGGCTGATGATCTGCAAATGTGGACAGAGAGGCTATGAACACAGGCTCTGGGTTCAAGACCAGCTCTATCCCTCCCTGCTCTGCAACCTCAGGTAACTTAACCTAAGATCCCATATCCTCACCAGTAAAATGGGGCTATTCATAAAGGACCTACATCTGAGGGTTGCAGTCAAGACGAAATGTTTAACACCTAGAAAACCCCCAGTACATATCACCAATATTATTCTCCAAATGAGAGCATGCCTCACTTCAACAGACTTCTCCAAAAATAGATTTGTCTTTTGTATTGAAGCTGCAGATGGCATGAAGCTTGGAGTGATCTTAAGAACACTGGTGAAGCAAACAGGCTTCAACAGGCCAGAGGAAGGAGACAAAACAAACCACATCACACAGGTTCAACAGTAAACTTCTGCGTGCTGGGGAGCAAATCCTAACTCACTAAGTAAGATACAGGCAATATGCAACTCGGAAGGACTTGGAGGGATGTGAGTAGAACGTGTCAGTGTTTTATGGCAACAAAACATGGTGGGGAAGAGGGCAACGCATCACTCATGATCCTGTGCACTAATTAGACCACAAGTGAATACGACATCGAGTTTTGGAAGCCACGCTGTAGGAGACACAGTGAACGGGATACAGCCAGAGAGAGGCACCAGGACACCCAGTGGACTTGACAATGTTTCTGGAGGAAAGTAAGGCTCGGTGAAGTTAAGTACCTTACGTGAGATCATACCTGAACTGAGACGCTCCAAATCCACAGCCACACTTCTAGACATACTTTTGGAAAACTTCATTTGGAAAAAGTTAAAACGATTTACTGTACCACTTGATAGAGCCTTTACTATGTTCCCATGCTTCACGAGCATCTTAAAACATGGACCACAACTGTGTGTCCTAAAACTTCTCTACCTTTATTTTTATTTATTTATTTTTCACCTTTATTGTTATTATGTTTTAATCCTCTGGTCAAACTAGGGTTTCCCAAAACAGACCCAGATAACCAAGTAGGGAGAAGACCTCCTTGCTGCCCTCAAGAATCACAGGACCCTGTTAGAAAGGGATTGGACTGCCATAGTCAGTGTGCAGAACAAGGGTAATGACAGGTCGTAGTCAGGAGAGCTTGCTTCCTTTCAACCAGGGGTGATGAGGGCAGTAACACACCTTAACCGGGAGGAGGACTGAAGCTTAGCACTCCTCGCTATCCAGAGCCACAAAGGGCTGTGTAGACCTAGGACAGGCGCTGAAAGTTCGTGCCATTTGATAAGAAAATTCAGTGGGAAACAGTCACAGAAGCACACGGCAGGCGAGCTCCAAGATGGTTTATAGAAACAGCTCTCTGAATCTGAAAGTCAGCTAATGCTAACAGCCTCCCAATGCGCAGGTCTCTGCAAATGTTTGCAAAACCAACGACAGGGATTAACACAAGGTAGATGACCACTGTGACTCTGTGTACTTTAGAGTCTGACCACACAGCCGGGAATGGCCCAACAAGCGAGGAGGGGCGGCCTGCAATGAGCACAGCTAAACAGGATCCCATATCATGCTAGTCAGAATCCCCAGACAAAAATTAATCAGGACTTGACCTCTAGCCAAACCCAGTTATGGACCTGAACAGAGCTTGCTCTCACTTCTACAACTTTCCTTGGGCTCCTCAGCACCTAGAATGACCCCCTGATCCATCATCTTCCCAACAGAACGCAAATGCCCCCCTTCCTTGGTGATGCCAGCCAGAAGTCATCTCTCCAGCCTGGAAACCCTGCGGCACGTCTGCCGCCCTCCTCTTACAATGCTTCTCAGGTACGGCCCTGGATTACTGCCTCATTTATCTACAGCACTGTGAGCTCCATGGGGGCTCAAGCGGCATCCTCATCACCTACACAGACCCCCAGCCCCAGAAAACCTTGCTCACTGCTCTGACATAAAGACACATTCAATGAATCAACAGTAGCTGCACTTAAGAGCATTACCCTAAGCCAAAGTTGCCAGCTGGTGGACTTCAGGCCGCATCCAGCCCACAGCCAATGTTCTATCTGGCCAGCTCACTGTTCCAAACACTCATATTAATGGCCACTATTTAAAAAGCAGGCAACTTCACATTAAAATCCTCCTCTCCAGCTTTTTATCAAAAGACAAACAAAAACAGGAATTGGCAATGCTGGGCTCCTATCTCTGCATGGCAGCAAGTTGCTGGAGGTGAGTGACAGGACCCCTGGCGACAGGACATACACTTACTTCCTCATCTGCCCTCATCCTCTCTGAGCTCATTTACTCACTTACTGCCCTCTGCAGGCCTCACTCATGCTTGCTGAACACAGTAAGTAAGGGCAAACCCCTGCTGACATTATCAACACACTGAGAAAATCAGCCTCTAAAAGTTACATCCTTTTACTGACCCAGAGAAACACTGTGAAGCCAAGTTGCTTTAAAGTGAATTGCAAACACATTCCCGTTTCCCCACTGGGTGACTTCTGTTTTGTCCTGTGTAGTAAGCATGGAGTAGTTGCTGGGTTTCAACACTGCCAGGGTACACAAATGAAAGGTGACTGTGGAAAGACTGAGCAGCTAATGAGGAGTTCTGATCATAAGAAGCTGTCTAAGACTGCAGGGAGGAGAGAGATTTCCATTTATCAGAATTTAAAGGATTCTAGCAAAGAGGCAGTCATTTAACCCACATAACCCAAAACCGGAAAGGTGACACTTCACACCTTCATTAGGGTAACAACCTGCTTTGGAGAATTGCAAACCCATCTGTGACCAGTTACTAAACCCTTCTGAACATAAATAACCCCGTGTTCCACTTCTGCCATCTATAAACAAGGGATCAGCGGAGTACAAACACCACTTAACACGAATAGTAGATTATTACTTCACTTGACTACTAAGTCTGAGATTTGGAATCAAAGATGATGAAATATAGGGCAGTTATAAATATTATTAAAATCAATATTTTAAAAGCAGGAATGAAAACTCATGCAAAGATTTTATCTATTTGTTTATGAACTTGGTTTTCAACCACAAAGGTAGACTCTTCATAACAAACCCTAAAGAACGTCGTTCTCAATTCTTGGCTCATCAGGGAATTTTACTGTAGAGACTCACCTACAAGCAAGATGCAGATACCAGTGCCAACTTCAGGGATTAAACTGGCATTCTAGTGAGGCGCTCATAAGCAGGGGATCTGGATTTAATTTCTGGTTTCACCATAATCATTGTGGGGTGAGGAGGCTGGGGGTGGCAGGGCAGGGTGTGCTTAAGCAAATGCCAAAGAAAAACACACAAAGACCACAGTTCTCCACCTATGAAATGAGGGCCATGCCTGGCCGCCTTTCTGATTTCATGAGAACATTCTTCCCCAGTCATGTTTCTAAAATTCTCCCAAAGGTCATCAATGACCTAGATGCTATAAAGCCAACACACTTGGGACTTCCCTCGTGGCGCAGTCGTTAAGAATCCACCTGCCAATGCAGGGGACACAGGTTCGAGCCCTGGTCTGGGAAGATCTCACAGGCCGCGGAGCACCTAAGCCCATGTGCCACAACTACTGAGCCTGCGCTCTAGAGCCCGCGAGCCACAACTACTGAGCCCACGTGCCACAACTATTGAAGCCCACGCGCCTAGAGCCCGTGCTCCACAACAAGAGAAGCCACCGCAATGAGAAGCCCGGGCACCGCAACGAAGAGTAGCCCCCACTTGCCCCAACTAGGGAAAGCCGGCACGCAGCAACGAAGACCCAAGGCAGCCAAAAATAAAAATAAAGAAATATATTTATTTAAAAATAAATAAATAAAGTCAACTGACTTTTCAGATCTCATCCTCCCCAATCTCGGCACCGTCTGACACTCTTCATCACTCTCCCCTGCAATTTCCAAGTTCCCTCCCTCCGTCACGTTGCTCCTCTTCAGGCCTCTCTTCGCTAACAGCTCCTTCTCTGCTCTTAAAAACATCCCTAAGCCAAGGCCCCTGCTCCTCGCATATACTGCCCCAAAATAACTGATATATACCAGGTACTATGTGAAGAGCTTCATATACAGTATCTACTTTAGCAAATTCTCACAACTGCCTTTTTAGCTAGATTCCATTATTATCGCCCTCCTCATTTTTCAGAAGAGGAAACAGAGGCTTAGCAATTGGCCCAAGTTATACATCATGTAAACAAGAGAGCAGGGGAGGGGTTTATAAACCAGGTCTAAATCCAGAGCCCAAATCCTTAACCTCCCTGCTCTATTTCCTCCTCCTCAGCCAGGCTTCCAAAAGCAACACTGTCTGCATGCTCAGTTTTGAATTTAATTTCTGCAGCAGGGACTGTCTGCTGCTTACTCAGTACCCATTCCCCCTTCTTCTCACCAATAGAACACTTTATCATTGGGGTGGCAATGGGCCCAGATTCAAATAAACACACCAAGCCACACACAGACATTTCCCAGCCTCCCAGTGAGATGGTCCTGGGGAGGGCCTTTTGGCTGAGGGTTTTAAACAAGGCTCAATCAGTGGATAGGTGCATCCTTTTGCCCTTTCCTCTTTCCCATTTCCTGGAATGTGACTGTGATGTTTGGAGCAAGAGTAGCCATCTTATGATAAAGAGACAACCTGAGGACAGGCACGCACGAGGGATGGGAGAGCAGAAAGACACAAGGGGCCTGCCTCTCGATAACCACACAGCTGCCACAGCAGACCTGGAACACCTCTACCTGGACTTCATTTACCTGAGATAAAGATGAACCCCTATCTTGGGCTGATTGGGACTAGGATTCATATACAAATGATTTATTAAGGAAGCGCGGGCTTCTCTGGTGGCACAGTGGTTAAGAATCCGCCTACCAATGCAGGGGACACGGGTTCGAGCCCTGGTCTGGGAAGATCCCACATGCCGCGGAGCAACTAAGCCCATGCGCCACAACTACTGAGCCTGTGCTCTAGAGCCTGCGTGCCACAACTACTGAAGCCCACACGCCTAGAGCCTGTGCTCCGCAGTAAGAGAAGCCACTGCAATGAGAAGCCCGTGCACTACAATGAAGAGCAGCCCCCGTTCGCCACAACTAGACAAAGCCTGATTGCAGCAAAGACCCAACGCAGCCAAATAAAAAAATAATTTTTTTTTAAAAAAGGAAATGCTCCCAAAATAAACCCATAAGGGGCTTCCCTGGTGGCGCAGTGGTTGAGAGTCCGCCTGCCGATGCAGGGGACACGGGTTCGTGCCCCGGTACGGGAAGATCCCACATGCCGCGGAGTGGCTGGGCCCGTGAGCCATGGCCGCTGAGCCTGCGCGTCCGGAGCCTGTGCTCCGCAACGGGCGAAGCCACAGCGGTGAGAGGCCTGTGTACCGCAAAAAAAAATAAAAAAATAAAAAAATAAAAAAATAAATAAACCCATAAGGAAGTGGGTGAAGCAAGACAGGGAAGAGAGAAAAGCTCATCAGAGTGGACTGTTAGGTACAGTTCTACAGAGGATGACTTCAGCCTGATCCTACGAGGAGCCCCGGGGTATAAACAATGCCTCCTGTTTTCCCGTCCTGAGGTTGAGTTTTCATTCTTCTGTATCAGTCAGTCCCTGGTGAAGGTGGGAAACTTCAGAGACTCCCAGATACTCTGGGCTCTCCATGTTTTATGGCACAGTGGGTCCTGCAGCCTGAGGGCTATCTTCCCATGATGAGCTGCGTGCTCTTGGGCTGTAGGACGCAAATGCCCCAAAACTGAGGAAGAACACACAGGGATCCCAGGGGGCCCAGGCCAAGCACTGACGGCTGCCACTACAGCATCCATTCAGTTGAAAGCTCTGCGATTTATATTTCTGTTCTGTAACAGCCAGACCTAATCCTGAGCGATGCAGATTCTTGGCTGAAGACGTCCACATTTGCATCTCCAGCTCTAACGGCTCTCCTGAACTCCAGCCAAGAATGTAAGTGCCAGGTATGTCTCTCCACATTTGTTCATACATACCGCATCTGGCTCCTTCAAGGATACAGGCAGCTGACATCTGCCTCATGGCCATGGTGACATGAACCAGAGTCAAACCATTCTCTGCCCCTCTCACCACTCGAAATCCTTTCCTTCTCCTAACCATTGGCAGTGATTCACGGCACCACTACCTTCCTGGTAAATCAGGAAAGAACACTTAAATGATCTCAACGTACCTCTCTCCCTCACATCTCCCAAAGCCTGTGAGCAGGTCCTAGTGAATCTACCTTCTACGTACGGCCACCCCACCTTCAGTGCTGCCTCTGCCTTGGTTTTTAATCCTGTCATCTGCCACAGGGACTCTCCTGGTAGCCTCTCTGGCTCCAGTCTCCCACTTCTCCACGAGGGGTGACCTTCTGCAACACTTGCTGACCGTAGCCTTCCCCACCCAGCAGTCTTCAGAGGCCAAGAATAAAGATCTGAGCACCTGAAGCCAGCACCCAAGTGACGGGGCCTCCAGCCACACTTCCGGTTTCATCTCCCACCTTACCCTGTGCATCTTTAACAGCACATCTCACACTTTCTGTCACTCTGGGCTCCCCTGGAATATTACACAAGTCTGTTTACATAAATACAAAGGTGTGTTTATTTTCTCATGACTTATAATAGAACTATGATAGAATACAGTTGCCCTCTCTCTCCTACAGCCTTCTCTATGCCGGCATGGAAGCATGGCCATCTTATTCACTTTTATATTCCCCCAAGGAACTAGCATCAGAAATTTAAACTGAATTATCCGATTCATAATGCTGAATCAAATTCAAGGCTATAAGGCAAAAAAATCTGTCCTCACCCCCCCCACACACTGCTGTGTTCACTTCTTTCTAATCTCAGCTCTTAAAATGTAACCCAGACTCTGCCAGTAGCTCCAAGCACTCAACTGGACTCCCACATTCCTCCTCTTAAAATGGAGGGAGGGGCCTATAGGACATCATGAAGCTTGAGAGTGAAGAGTGACCTTGTTTAAGCCTCCCATTTGCAAATAACGGTAACACTTACTCAAAGGAGGGAAATGACATGTCTCGGTTCACAAACGTGCAAACAAAATCCACACCTGGAAGCTTTGGGTAGAGCATCGCCGACAGATATTGTTAGACGGGGTACCAAGTGCCAAAGCAAGGGTCACCTGACAAGAGCTGAGGTCGCCTGGCTTTGAGCAAGTTCTTGCCCCAGCACACAGCATGTTCTGCGCTATCAGACCATGGGTCACGTCCCAATGATGACACCAGAGAAGCCAGTGGTTCGTAGGGTGCCCAGCTAAGCCCAATCCCCTACTCTTCCAATGACATGACTCATTTCTACAGGGAGCCAAACCTCCAGCCACATCCAACTGCAGTGTTTGGGTGGAGCTCACTCAACCTCCCTGCTCCGCAGGTGGGCCCGTGACCCACCCTGGTCAAATACAGGATTGCCTCCCCAGGCCACAGTGCTAGAAGCCCAGGGCCTCTGAGTCGGTGGGATTTAACTGGCTGGAGAAAACAGGCGGAGACATCTTCCTTCCCCTAGCCTGGCTGACAAGAGCGTGCAAATCCAGAGCTGCATACCACAGTCTGGATACCACAAAGGGAAAGGCTGCCTGAGAAAGGAGCCCAGCCACAGAGAAGCAGAGGCAAAACACGGAGAAGGCACCAAGTACGGCCCCTGAAGACACATCATTTCAGTCCCTGGGTTCCAGCCGGTAACATCAGCCAACAAATCCCTGCATGAGTGAGGCTTCCAGCTGTCTGTACCCTGAGGGACTGTGATTCATATAAAAGCCACGAAGGGAAAGCAAGAGGAACTGCTTCACTTAAACAGCCAGAAATGTATCTCACAGTAGACAAAAGGCTTTATGCTTTACAAGTAATGAGCAAAATACGATGCAAACACTTAATGTACAAAGAATATCACCAATGTGTTGAGACTAAGAGACAAAATGCATAACAGAGGCCAACAGTGACTAGATATGTAACATAAAACGGGACAGTCAACCTAAGTACACGGAATGACTCTTGCACCTTCCCAGCATTCCCAGGTATGACAGGTAAGGCACCAGCCACACTTACACAAGAGAGCGACACAGTCCCCTCCTTCAACTCAAATGGTGTCGTTATTACACACAGACATTATTCTCACTGCCCTCTGTTTTCAGTTGAAGAACCCTTCAGAACCCAGCTCTGAATTAACCTACTGAAGGAGGGATCAAGGGAAAAAGATCAAAAGCAGGAAGACCAATCCTTAACGTGTGTAACATAAAAGAAGTTCTAAACCCTAACTGCAATGCCTTTTCAATTTGCATCTTTAAAAAGTCTGATTATATAAGAGAGTTATATCAGATCTGACTAGTAAACTGACACTGCTCCAAACGAGGACTTAAAAAGAATCAAGTCGAGGGAAGCCATCATTTAAATAAATACCTCACAACCAAACCCAAGCCAGAGTAACCAGTGACATTTAATACTCTGGTATCAGTCCTAAGTGCTGAAGGTTTCTGTAATTCTAGCATAAGCGTCTCTTCAAAAAAATTTTTAAATGCCCAGGTTAAATGAAAAGCTCTTTCAAACATTCCCCCCAAACTGGAACCAGTTCAAGGCAAAGATCTAGTGATCTGAACACAGTCAAGTCACTTGAGGAAAATAATCAGGTTATCCTGCCATTCGTTCTTTTTCTCCTTTACATTCTTCCCTTAGGAGGAATCGAGGAAACACCATCCTGAATCAAAATACATGGAGAGGACCAGAGTTAGAGGGATGAGGCATTCCTCCTGCCTTGTGGTCTTGAAAGAGCGAGGGCAGATTCAGTGGTAAAAAGCCACAAAAACCATAATACGGTCATCCAGTTACCCTGCTGACTCCCATTCATTCATAAATGCTGATTCGGCATCTCCTTTGGGCCAGACACTGGTCTAGGTAGTAGGGATACCTAGTGTCTTGGTGACCAAGACAGAGAGGACCTCTATCCTCACATAGCTTAAATTTTAGAGAGGGAGACAAAGAATAAGAAAATTAAAAAAAACATAGTACTGGGAATAATAGCTGCTATGAAGAAGAATGAAGCATGGTGGACGGACAAAAAGGGATGAAGCAGCTAAAGGGATCAAGGCGATACGGCAGGAAGGTCAGGGGAGGTCTCTCTGAGGTGGTGACATCTGTGCAGACACATGAGGGAAGTGAGGGTACGAGTCCTGTGGGGTGGGGGGACGAAAATTCCAGGCCAGACAACGGCTCTGGGGCAGAAATTAGCTACGTGTACAGAACGGTCAAGCAGCCCATATGGTTAGAGCTGAGCCAGCCGGGAGAGCAACACGTAGGCAGGAGCCAGGTCACGTTCAACAGCAGTTCTCAATCCTGGTCGCACGTGCAGATATTCTGATCCACCTCCTCTGTGATGTATCCTGGGCACTATAGTTTTTTGTTGTTGTTTAATTCCTCCAGGTGATCTTAACGTGCAGCCAGCCAAGGCTGAGAACCTGGCTTGACAGAACGTCCTATAGGATTTTATTATAAGTGAGCTGGGAATTAGTGGTCAGCATATTTAACCTCGCAGGACTGGGTGAGATCATCTAGAGAATGAACATAGGTAGAGAGGAGATGAGGGCTGAGAACAAGGCCCGGGACCACACTAAGGAAGTAAGAAAGAGGGAGAGATAGGGAGACCCAGAAGGTGTAGCCAGGGAGGTTCTGGAGAGCCAGGAGGGTAGGATGTGTGCAAAGCCAGGCGGAAAAGGGACTTCACTGCTGCTTTGAATAGAGGTTAAAAAAAAAAACCCACTGTAATGTTAAAATACACACTCAATAATAGCCTTCTTTTCAAAAAAGGTATACACATAGGTGAATAAATGCAGAGGAAAAAACCTGCAAGATTACTGCACCATCGATAATAGTAGTCACGTAGGGTCAGGAAGGGATAAAAGGAGACAAGCCTTTGCATCAATGCCTTACGTGTTTACGGAGAGACTGTACCTACCTATTTCTTATAGAATGGAAAGCTCTTAAATGATTCTGCGGGCAGCCAGGGCTAGGGATCCTGGGGTGGGGACACTCAAGGGGACACGCTCCAGCATTAAATATCATATGGAACCAAACGTCTTGGAGGGCTTTGAGATTTCCTATGACTGATTTCATATCAAGGAAGAAATCCATACAGAGCATGCCTGGCAGCTGAGGTATGCTTAGGGAGACTCTCCCTACACAGCTTCTATTTCAGATTCCAGTAGATATTTAACAAAGTCAGATGAGAGGTGTTAAAAACCTCTGCAGCTAGAAGCTGTCTTCAAGAAGACTCCAGGCAGCTTGATTTGCAGCCCTCAGTGACAAAGATTAGATCCTAAGCTACTAATTAAGAATACCTGCCTTTTTAACAAGTCCTCTCCAAATGGAGGCAGCTTCTCTTTCTTTCTTTCTTTCTTTTTTTTTTTTTTTTTTTTTTTCTGGCTGTGCCGCACGGCTTGCAGGATCTTAGTTCTCCAACCAGGGATTGAACACAGGTCCCAGCAGTGAAAGAGCGGAGTCCTAACTACTGGACCACCAGGGAATTCCCCAGTTTCTCTTTCAACACCCTTCCATTTTGCTCCTTTTTCTCACTTTATCCCAGAAGCAATTACATCCAGTAGGTTGTTGGAAGCCACCAATTCCAGCCACTAGGAGATACAACTCACTTAATTGATTTGAAAAGGAAAGGAAGCACAGTCAAGATGCGCCATCTCAGCACCCTTTACTTAAAATAAAAACTGTGAACCATTAGCTTCGGCATCACCTGTGCCCTTGTTAGAAATGCAGGATCTTGGGTAGAGAGACAGCAATCAGAGGCCAGACGGATTCCGAATCTGCATTTTAACAAGATCACCACGTACTTCAGCAGTAAAGTTTGAGAAACTGCCTGAAAGCCAAGTTAGTTGATCATCATCATCTCCAGGTAAATGTTAAAAAAAAAAAAAAAAAAAAAAAAAAATATATATATATATATATATATATATACACACACACACATGTATTGCCAAGTCCTATCCCAACAGCAGGGATGGAGCCCTCCAATCTCATATTTTCATTCTCCTAGGTGATTCCAAGGCACAGTCAAGGTTGGGAACCAACGCCTTTAGAGGACCCACAGGTCTGAGACCTACCTGAGTAGCAAATGAACCGAAGTCAGAGGCAAATGGAACAGGGTAAGAAGAGAGATGAAGTTTAAGAGAGAACATGGCAGCAAAGCAGGGCAGAGGGCTGAGTGTGTTAAAGACACAGTCATCTCGACAACTTACTGATGTGCATTTAGTCTAGTCAGTCCTTGCACCACGATCTCCAGAAACTACTTAATGGAGCACTCGAGGCTCTGGGCAGCGGGACAATGACGTAAACAGGGCTAGGAGGCAACAGAGCGAAGCCGTCGGCAAGACAGTGCTTTCCAGTTAACTGCACTGCTTTGGGCATGTTCATTCTGTAAGCCTCAGTTCCCTCAAGAGTCAAACAAAGAGTTAGTCAGCACCAGCCTCTCAGCATCGCTGTGAGGAACAAACGGGGAAACGGGGGTAGAGCTTTCGGTAGAGACCGATAGCTACCGTTAAGCCTTCGTGTCAGTAGCAATCATTATTGTTAGTGTGACAAAGAGTTATGTGCCCCAGGCCAGATAAGAATGAGTAAGGAGGATCAAAGAACTAATCCAGCCAAGAGACATTAATCTCTACTGTAGAAGGAGCAGCGGTAGTGAGATCAAAATATTCCTGTGTGTATCCTGTACGGGCACATGATTCGTTGGGTTTACACGCTTAACCCAGCATGAGGCAAACTTGTTCATTTACACGCCTAGCGCATTGCTTCCAACCTTCTCAAACTTGTTTGTTATTTTCTAAAAGGGAAACAGAAACACTCAAACCTGATAGGGCTGAACTGAGTATTCAAAACAAGTGGCTGGTCAGAGAACAGCCCAGAATTCATACCCGAGGAGAGTGGGGGACACTCGTGTGCTTCTAACACGTTTGGGTAGCAGAGTAATACATTGTCAGAGGTCAGGTCAGGTTTAACTCTGGTGTTTAACTTTCAGAGGCTGCCCTTCTGTTTTCCTCCTTCTGGCTTTCCGTCCCAATAAATGTCTAGATGGCACATATGTGCCTGTCCATTAGCTTTTTGGGGATGCCTGGTGATGTTAAGCATCCCTTAACTTCACACACACCCCCAAAATGAACTGCAGGGTAAGGAAGAAGAGGGAGCCTTTCTTTCTGCAGCAAAGATGAAAAAATGCTCCACAACAGGCCCTTGAAAATGAAAGTGAGCTCAGTTCAGGAGTTTCGCTGCTTCTCCTACTGAGGGGCAGCCTCTGTGTTCTGGGAGGTTAAAAAGAAAAAATGTTTCCTTTGCCCCCTCCCTCCAAACTCTTAATGAAATCAACTTCCTTGTACTTTATAAAACAACAACAACAGTTGACTGTTCTTTTGGCAAAGAGTGAAGGATCAGGTTACATCAACCTCACTTCCTCTCCTCCCCCCTCTCCATCCTCATCTTTTATCAGAAAGAATATAACTATCTTTTTGAGGATTAGGGGTCTACAAACTTCCTTTTTATGCTAAAGCAGAAAACAAATTTAAGCTCCAAGAAATAAGGCCCACCTTCTCATCTCTCTAAAAGTTATGCTAATTATTTTTAAAAGCAATGCTCCTTAGGAACAAGAGAAGGGTGTGTAGTCAGAAAGGTGGTGTGGGTGTGCTAAGAACATGACTTCATATACCACAAACATGATAAGAATACGTTTTCCTATAAATAACATCAAAAGAGGTACTTACCGAATGTTAAACCGTGAGCTCTATTAAAACCTGGGATGAGCAAAATTATCGGTTCCTTAAAAGGGACAGGAAAAAGCCCCCAAAGTAGTAGGGAGAAAGCAGAACCGGAAATAATAATTGGGGGAAAGGTAATCTAGATAACGAGATACAGGGAAAAGGGAGAAGGGCATGCCCATTCCAGGCCCTGGACAAAGCAAAAAAGCCGGCATCTTTCATGAGTCCCAGTTTTAAAAGGAAGTTTACACTGCACTATATATATTACATGCCAACCTCTCACTAGGGAGGGATACATCACCGTCAGCCCTGTATACACTGAGGATTCTTAAGGCTACTCCAACCCTGCAATGGCCCCAGCTCGGAACAGACACCACAGAGCAACCAGCAAGCTCTGGTTCCCAGCTCCGAACTAGATGCAAGTGGGAAATAGTCCTTGAAACTGGTGAAACAGCCCTTTCCAGGAACAACGAAGCCCACAGCTTTACCAAATAAGGCAAGTGAAAGCGAAAAGCCAAGGAAGAACAGGCTCAAGCTGTATCTTTCCTAAAACTAGCCAGCTGGATCATAGAAATTTGAGTATCCCGATTCTACCAGCGTGGATTGCAAATGCAAAGAGAAAATGTGAAGAAACCACAAAGGAAAGAATATTTTGCCAAAGAGAGGCCCGGAATGCACGGATCCCAGCCCGTGCAACTTTCAGGAAGTTTCAAACCCACTGGGCTGCCCAAACGTTCTCTTGTGAAACACGTAGCTCAAACTAGGACAAGGCTTTGCTATGATTCAAATCCTAACTCTTTCTCAATATCATACATCAACACCTTCAGAGCAAACAGTTCAGATATAACATATAGTTAGAAAGAGAAAACCAAATACCGTATGTTAACACGTATATATGGAATTTTTAAAAGCAGTACTGATGAACCTAGTGGCAGGGCAGGAATAAAGATGCAGACGTAGAGAACAGACTTGAGGGCTTGGGGGGAAGGGGAAGCTGGGATGAAGTGAGAGAGCAGTACTGACGTATATACACTACCAAATGTAAAATGGATGGCTAGTGGGAAGCTGCTGCATAGCAAGGGGAAATCAGCTTGATGCTTTGTGACGACCGAGAGGGGTGGGATAGGGAGGCTCAAGAGGGAGAGGATATGGGGATATATGTATACATATAGCTGATTCATTTTGTTGTACAGCAGAAACTTACACAACATTGTAAAGCATTTATACTCCAATAAAGATGTGAAAAAAGTAAAAAAAAAAAAAAAAAAAATATAGTTAGACATTATTATATCAATAGATAAGGTTATCCAATGAATTTTTTCCAAAGGAAATATTTATGAGACTACCTGCATTTAAATATTAAAAAATTTTTTTTATTTAACTCTATTTTCTTCTCTTCCAAAGAAGTTCCACATCCAATTTCCTGTTTTAGCCCATCTCCTTGATAGGAGAAATGGGTTGATTTTTATAAATCAACTTTTCTTTCCCCCCTTATGCCATGAGTCTTTTACATGCCAGAGATGAAATTGGAGACAAAGGTTGCTAAAATAAAGGCTGGGGGTAAAAAAAATCTCTAGGGTTGTGATTTAGACTTTGACACTGTCTTCTGCAGCTTTTGAGACAAACCACCAGCTCAAAGAGTACGGACTTCTTACAGCAAAGGAGGCATCTTCGCTAAAGCACGCACATCACTGGGAGAAGAATGACACGTTGCATAAAATTTTCCAGAAAGTCTAGTATTGCTTTCACTTTCCTTGAGTCATTTAGGTTTCTGAAAGTTAATCATCTCACAGGAAAATCAAACAGATGGTAAGAAACTTTCACAGCCATGAAGGGATGCACTGAAAAGGTTAAGAGGCTCAGAGAAAATGCAATGTCCAGTCAACTGCCAGTCGCTTGAAATGCAGGAGGTGATTCCTCTGTGTCCACGTCCTGCTAAAGCAACCTGGACAGTCACTTCCCATCCTGGATCCTTTTTTTTTTTTTCTTGAAGTTTGGAGATGATAACATAAATCACAATGCTACAGAGAAACGCTCAAGTCTACGTCTGTCTGTAAATGCACCTCTGCTGGCAGGTGGGACACGGAGTTGGTGACTATCCATTCTCCACAGCACACAGGAGAAGTGGGTCAACTGGGCTCCCTTTGCACATAGTCAGACTGTGGGGTTGGGGGGTTGGGTGGGGGGAGCATTGTCCTGTAGACGCAGCAGGAACAGCCTTGAGGCATTAAAATAACCAGCTGTTCCTTTGGCACACTCCGACATTTCTGGATCAGAAAGCTTGTGTATTTGCTAGGGGGAAAGGGAACTTGCCTATCTGATAAAAATCAGAAGTGTCTATCTTTTGAATGCAGAGCATGATTTCTGATGCTGGTTTGAGAGCTAGCAAACACACTCCTTGGGAGTACAACTCAGGCCAGTATGGGCGCTCCGGAGTCTGCAAGCCTCATGCGTGGCATAGCTTAAGAAACAGCGTCATCTACATCTGTCACTCTATTGAGACTAACACAACGTTGTGAATTTACTATACGCCAATAAAAATTTTTTTAAAAAAGAAAAGGGGCTTCCCTGGTGGCGCAGTGGCTGAGAGTCCGCCTGCCGAAGCAGGGGACACGGGTTCGTGCCCCGGTCCGGGAAGATCCCACATGCCGCGGAGAGGCTGGGCCCCCATGGCCGCTGAGCCTGCACGTCCGGAGCCTGTGTTCCGCAATGGGAGAGGCCATAACAGTGAGAGGCCCACGTACCGCAAAAAAAAAAAAAAAAAAAAAAATCCTGCTTCTCTAAATTATTTTCAGTTTCCTTCACAGTTTGTGTGGACAAGATGACATTTCAGGTGCACAGGAAAAACTGCAGGTTCCTCCAATACCAGAAAAAACCTTGGAATGACCTAGCAAAACTGGTTCTAGAGGGCACAATTTATGACCTATACTAGTCAGTCATAACCAGGGCAGCAAAAAACACGGTTCCCCCTACGGTCATTTTTTGCATTACAAATGGTGTCTAAGCATTTGGTTATTTTCAGCCCTTCATACAGTAGAGTCTGCACAAAGCAAAAATAGATGTTTGCTTCATAAAAAACTTGTAATGGGGTAGGCGTTGCCCGTTGTCCCAGACTCATTTAATACTGAGAAGGGATGGTTCCCAATATAGACTGCCACTACCAAGCTAAATTTTCCTAAACGAGGTTTATATAGAATATGGCAAGCAACCTAAAATTATGTAAAAATGACCAATGTATACAACACTGGTCTGGGAACAACAAAGAAATCTTTCCTGGGAGTTTTGAAGCCCCCAAAACAGAGCTAACCTCACGACGTAAGACCACAGCGTCACCGTCCATGTGTCTCATCCGTACAGACAGCCCCCTCAGGCAGGAACCTCATGGCCTCTCGGTAGCTCAGAAGGGACGGACACTTGACATTCCACCTGCGCCCTACTCATGCTGCCTTAGCAAAAACACTCTGCAAGATGGCTGGGCTCTCAGAACAGATCTGGGTGGCTTCTAAGTGTTTCTTAGGGGAATTACTTTGAATTTTTACCAGTACCTGAAACAGGGAGTATTCGAAACTTCTGAAAGATTTCAGTTTGGTGCCTGGGGGGTGTGGGGATTGGTTTATATCCCCAGGGTCAATACAGTTAAGTCCTAAGGGTTACGGAGTCCAGAGGTACAGAGTTTAATTAACTGCTCTGGAACGGAACATACTGCTTGGTATTTAGAGAACCAATAAATATTTGCTGGACAAGGCGGGAATCTTCATTCTTCTTGCCTGAGGGTAGGGGCATCTTCCCAAGGGTGACACTGGTAGCCTCTCTCCAGTCCCCCCCCAATCCCTCTTCCTGGCAGGAGGAAGCCCCACTCAGGGACTGAAGGACTGGGAGAAGCTGGGCATGCTTAGTTCAGTCCCTGTGGCTTGTCCACTGAGAGGATCTGTTCTGTTCAGTTCAGCGGGGAAACTCTGTCCCTGCAAGGGGCTGGGGATAAGGACACTTGTGAGGTACTACTAACAAGCCTATGGGATAGCAAGGCAAAAACCACATCCTTCACTTGCAAAATCAGTGAGCTTGTAGAACCTCAGTGCAGAAAGCTCTCCGCTCTGCTCATCTATAACCTCCCTGTAATACTTGTTCTCGCCAGGATCATCAGCAAATTACATAACTATGCTGCTTTGAATAACTGGCTTGGTAATTTTTACAATGAAAAATGTGGGGAATTTGTGGGGTTCTCTTGTTCTGACTCCCCTTCGAAAGGGTGACATGGGTCCTAAGAAGTAGCTGGATGAGTAAATTTGAAAACCACTTCTCTGAACCATCAACCAACCAATTCCTTATTTAACTAACTTGAACCCTTATCCTTCCTCCTCACTTAATGTTATTACTGATTCTCCATCAGGGGGTCTTCCAACATATCATAAGGGGAAAAAAGGCTTGATTTAACATTCACAATGCAGTTATATCTAATTACCCAATCCAGATAATATATGCTTATAAACTGCAGATGGTGAGATGTGCTTTAAAGACAAAGCAATGAGGGCAAATAATTCCACTTAAAGTCTATGTCCAACCTCATTTTATACAGCACCAAAAAGAACCTACCATGCCTTTTGAGAATAACACTTTTCAATTCTCTATCATTAAAACACAAACTCAAGCTCAGTGCCACTGTCTAAAATGAACTTTCCTACAGAAAGGAACCCAGATCAGTAATAGACTTTCTATTAAAGGGAAACCACCAAAGAAGGACGTACTCAGTGACTGACCAATATTTCCTCTCTCTAAGCACCTCCAAGCCAAGCACCAACCTTAGTCCACAACCATTCATCCCAAAAGGAGAAAACACTTTTCCACGGAGACAGCTCTGGTCAAGTTACAGGATCAACATGCTCTAATACATGCTGATCTATTATTCTAAACATTTAAGCTATAGAATATATAGAATATAGAATATATAACATTTATTATATATAATATATAAAACAAGGATTTAAAGTATATATTGATATTAGTGAGGTATCATGATCATTATTATATGAAAAAGAATGTAGAGCTCAACAAATGTTCAATTGTACTACTATTATTAAGTGTTTACAATGTTCTATTTGCTATTTAAGTACTTTGCAATATCATCTCATTTCATCATCAGAGGGACACATCCTTTAGAAGGCTGCGAGAGGTTAAGTAACCTTCCCAATATCACATAGCTGATGAGCTGTGGGCTAGAAATCAAACCCCGGCAATCTGACCCCAAGTCACAGGAAGTCACTGCACAAATGGACCTTCCTCGTATCAAAATGCTCAGGTCATAACAGCCATGGAATAACATAAAATTGGTTGGGTAGAACCAAATGAAATACTTTGATAGTCAAAATTGGCAGCAACACGTGGGTCAAATTTTTGTTCTAGTCAGAACTGTAGAAGCCTCAAAATTACAAGACAAAAGATGCCTTGACCCCTTGAGTCCTACCCTCTTGACGACACCGTCAAGTTCACTGTTATCTACCTCATTTGGTCTATCTCTACACAAACCAGTAACAGGGACTCTGTGCTCACAGAGACAAAATGTAAAAGGCACCAAAAAAAAAAAAGGAAGAAAAAGAAAAGACCACAATAAGAAAAACTTCTTGATGTGTAGTCATTTTATAATTCTTCCGTTGTTCCTTGGAAACTACACATTTCATTATGGCCATCAGGAGAGCCATCAACGGCCAAATCTCATGCACAAATGTTGACTGGAAGATTACTAAGCACAGACATCCTTAAAGAAGGGGGATTCGAACAATAACTCCACAGCTGAGCCCACCACAGAATGCAGAACCACTGGGCTAGGTTAAGTACCAAGGTCTTTTCTCATTCTAAAGATAACACAAACTCCACAATTTTAAGTGGCAAAGGAACCTAGAATAACAACTGGATTAATGCTTTTGTTGTCAGCCATGGAAATTTCTAATTTGAACAAGCAGGCCAATACACAATGGAAGGAAATTAATCAAGGAGGTCGAACTGAAATTCTCCCTCCTGTGATTTTCTGTATTTTCCGATATTGTCACTCAAAAGATGGGAAAATCGCTCTTAAAAAAAAAAAAAAAAAAAAAAAAAGTGGCAGAGAGAATCTATTTTCTATAGAATCTTATATAATTAAGTTTTTAACCTCATATCAAACAATTTAAAAAAAGAAACATGCCTACACAAAAGCTCAATTTATTCACTTACAACCTTTAAAAAGCCCAATAGTGTAAAGCATTATAGCAATCTGAAAGTAATAATTCTTCTCCTTCCGCTTGCTATAAACAAATGATGAGCCAGAAGTGAAAGGGCTGATATTTGGAGATGTGTATAGAATGTGCAGTTTCACTGGCTTTAGCTATTGGAAGAGCTTCAGGTAATAATGCTATACCCTCCTTCAAGATTTTCTGTTCCGGGATATACTATCTTATGTACTAATGTAAGATTGGGGTGAGCGAGCAGAAGAAAAACCAGTGTGACTTCTATCCAAACGTACTGCAGCTAGAACACCCCAATATAGATATCCTAGCATCCTTCCCAGCTCCTTTATAATATTTGTCACACTTGTAATTACAGTCTGTTCTGCTATAATGTGATAGTTGGTGAATTCAAGAAACCTGGTGTATCCAAAATGATGTTATAATGTTTTCAATGAAAATGGGTTAGAAAGGACTTGCAATCATGAAGTTGTTCTTCTGGATAAATTTCAACAGCAAAGGTATTTTTGTAGTTACAATGGACCTTGTTATTATTACAAGCTGAAAAAAAAATCAGTTGATGCAAACTAACGAAAACCCAATGGCTTATCACAGAAGAGATCTTCAGTGACTCAGAAGATCCTCTAATATCTCCAGGTTTCTAGATTCTTGCTATTCTGCGTGGTCCACCTGCTGCCAGCATCAGCACCCTTGGGAGTTTGCTGAAAACGCAGGATCTCAGCCCTCACTTTAAACCCACAGAATCTGCATCTTTAACAAGACACCTAGGGGATGGCCTTGCACAGTAAATGTCAAGCAGCACAGCTACACTGTCCAAATAAATCATAAAAGCTTGCATTAAATAAAATAACTCAGGGCCAAGGAGCAACCTGCCACTCAAACAGTGCAGCTATGTGGAGAGCTGCACAGCTAATCATGTACCCAGGTCCTCATTCCAACAGTATTGTAATCAGCAGGGGGCTGCAAAGTGCAAAGCTTGTTTCCTAATAAAACAACCTCACTGGGCTTCCCTGGTGGCGCAGTGGTTGAGAGTCCGCCTGCCGATGCGGGGGACACGGGTTCGTGCCCCGGTCCGGGAAGATCCCACATGCCGCGGAGCGGCTGGGCCCGTGGGCCATGGCCGATGAGCCTGTGCGTCTGGAGCCTGTGCTCCGCAACGGGAGAGGCCACAACCGTGAGAGGCCCGTACAGCAGAAAAAAAAACAAAAAAACAACCTTACTCTATTTAACTGGCATCCTGGGAGAAAGAACTCACAGTAGGAGAAATTCCTGTACTTGTTCTACAACTGACTCTCCTTCCTTAGACTATAAACTCCACGAGGGTAAAGGCTGTATTATTTTTTCTTTTACGGCAGAATCTCAGGGCCCAGCCCAGAACTGAGCATATGGTAGGGGCTCATTAAGTGTCTGATAAGTGAACAAATAAGTGGAATGGTTACTCATCAGGAGATTCCTGAATTTCAGCCAAAGCTCTGCTGACCCCTCACAACTTACTTCCCTGGCTCTGGGGCTCCCAGTCTTTTCAGCCCTTCAATGACAGGTTAGAACAAAAAGCTACTCTGAGATTGGTTTCAGCTCTGACATCTTAAGGCACAAATTCCTCTAGAGTTGACATTTTCACTTAAATATTAACCTCATTCTTAAGCCACCTTCAAATAAAATCAGCAAGTATAGATCATAGCATCCTATGGCTAAGAGGTTCAACCGCTATTATCTGTTCTGGCGTCAGTCCCTCCAAAGCTAGAGACTGCCCGCCACGCTTGTTCCTTCTCAGACACAGTCTCTGTTTCTATCTTGGGAATCAGCCTGCCTCCTCACTGAATGCTATCGTTTTTCACTTCCAAGCACTTGCCTTTCACCCAGCCTCCTCTCACCCCCTACCTTCACTTCCCATCATCACTTCTCACAGCATCCTCTGTGAACCACCCACACTTTCACAACGGTAGGCTTCCTTCCCCCAGACCCACGGAACATGGGGGCAGGACCTAGGAATCTACACTTTAAACCTGTTAACAAGGTATTTCTTCTGCACCCGCATGTGTGGAACCCACTGTTCAAAGACCAGTTTGGGTGCTATCTACACTAAGGACTTCCACTGCCCGACAGTTCCAATCCCTGCCCATCAGTTCCCGCTATGAGCTCAATGCGCTTACACTAGAGAAATTAGCTTTATAGCACCTTGCAAGGCTTGCTAATTATTGCCTATTATGATTCTGTTCAATCATTATGATGAAGAGAAACAATAAAACCATTTTGTCTCATCAGACTCTTTCACAGTGAGCAACATTTTAAAAAATAATTATGTCATGTTTTTAGCCATGTAACATGTAACACCAACTGACACATGTAACACCATGTAACACCTGACACTGTAACACCAACACCACTTTCCTCCAATATAGCGTCACTGCTGGTCATTAATAATAATAAATATCTCACAGTAACGAAACACATCAGTGGACCACCCATAATCATGTGTTTCAACACTCATTCATTCATCCATCTAGTCACCCATGCCAATAGTGAGGTAGGTCTGGGGAGACGATTATCAACAAGTTCGCTGAGGGCAATGATATTTTAAACATGCTTTTTTAACCAATATTTTATCTTCTAAGCATGCTATCACAGAATTAGAATCTAACCTACTTATTCTGGTTTTCTCTGTATAAATCCTATCGTGTATGGAGGAAGCCAGGAAAAGGTGATAAATTCCCTTTAAATCTTCTCTCAGATTTTCCTCCATCCCATTAAAAGATGAGTCTGATCCCTTTAATTTGTGCTCCTCTAATAGGGCTTTCTTTAATCCTAGTAGTAATCTGAGTATGTGATCTTCTATTTGACCACCTCCACCAGGAGGAGATCTTTTTGCAGACAGGAATTATGCTTGGTTTGTTTTCTTCAGAAAGCCTTTTTACTGAAGTATAACATACAGAAGAGTACACACGTCGTAAGCAGAGAAGCTGAATTTTCAGAAAGTGAACATGCTGTGTAAGTAGCGCCCAAATTGAGAAACTAGGAACTATGTTTGCAATCATCTTTCAACCTCTTGCAATTGACAGACCCCCTGGTTACCTATCCAAAGACCCCAGGAGTCTACGGACCATTTTGACTATCATTGTCTCTAACAGACTAGTAAGACTGAAAGAGACTTCTCAAAGCCGCGAGGAGGCGTGAACAAAGATGATGCTCCAGCCCTGCGACACTATCACTGTGATGATGCACCCGAAGCTCTCTTCCACAGCATGGAAGACCATTTAAGGTAGAAGCGCTCTGCTCAACAAGCACGTGCAGATCCTTTAGAATTAACTGAGTGTTTCCATCGGAATAACTTCATCACAAACGCCGCTGGGGGAAAACAAAGGTACTACACATAATTCTAATCCCCGAACCCCTAAAGTATAGGATGGCAGGAGTGCCAGGAATATCCCAAACAAACTGGGAAGAAAAGCCCATTGTTTTGGATACTTTGGTATCTTTTATAATGACAGTAAGAGGAGATTCCATTATGTAATTCAAAGACTTGTCAAACTACCATGTCCCCTGCAGGAGGAATTTCTGGCTTTGCTTTATGCTTTAAAGCCCATTTTCAGCATTCACTGTGCAAACGAGGCATTGCCCTCACATTACAATAGGAAATGTGATTGCAGGTAATAAAGAGCAGGCAAAACTCATTTAGGAAGGGTAATTTGGGGCCAAGAGGACAGAGGCAAACAATGCCCATCAATTCTTGAATTGTTTTTTTTTTTCTTCCATAAGAGGCTGGGTGAGGCATCTATCTATACTTTCCCACTCAGATCCCTTGAGCAACAGCCCACAAGTGAATAAGAGCTGGTGAAATCAGCTGGAGGAGGGAGAAAAACTAAAGTCATTCTCCTCAGAAGTCCCCCACCTAGGACACCATGCGTACACTAGGTATCTCTGTCACCATGACCAAAGTTGTTTAAATACATGAGTACAAAGTATTCTTTTATTCATTCAACAATTATTGATTGAGCATCTTTTACGTGCAAGACACTCTTGCAGATGCTGAGAGAATTCATAGTGCTGAAATTCTCTTGGAGGAGAAAGGCAATAATAATGCCACAAGTAAGTATAGTACGACGTCAGAGAGTGTTAAGTGCTCAGCAAATGTTGACAATGAGCTCCCCTTTTGATCAGGTAGTTTGGGAAGGCCTCTCTGAATAGGTCACAACTGAGCAGACACCTGAATTAAGGAGGAAGTCAATCAAGAAACTGTCCATGAATAAAGCCACCCGGGTTGAGGGTACAACAAATGCAAAAGCCCTGAGGCAGGAACAATCTTAGTGTGTTTAAGGCACCGTAAGAGGTCAGCGTGTCTGAAGCCACATAAGTAAAGGGATGAACATTTTTAGGACATTATATACCAAGGAAGACACTTTGGATTTTATCCTCAGTGTGATGGAAGCCATGAAAATGTTTCGAGAAGGAAGGTGATAAAACCTGGCTTATGTTTTAAAGTTATCGCTAGCTGCTCTGTGGAGAACAGACTGTAGGGGGTAAATGTGGAAACAGGGAGACCAGTTAGAAGACTATGGGAGTGGTCCAGACAAGAGCCAGTGGTGATTAGGGAAAAAGTGACAGTGATGGACAGGTGAGAAGCAGTCAGACGGGGCATATATTTTGAGCACAAGTCAGGAGGATTTGCAGATGGATTTCATTAGCTATCTAATCTAAATTAAAAAAAGAGGAGTTACAAGACTCCAGATGTCGGATGTGGAGAAACTGGAACCCTTGTGTACTATGGGTGAAATTGTAAAATGGTGCAACTGCTGGGTAAACAGTATGGGGGTGCTTCAAAAAATTAAAAATAGAACTACCATATGATCCAACAATCCCACTTCTGGGTATATACACCCAAAAGAACTGAAAGAGATATTTGCACACCCATGTTCACAGCAGCACTATTCACAATATGCAAGAGGTGAAGGCAACTATATACCCAAGGACAGATGAACAAAATGTGGTCTGTACACACAAGGGCATATGATTCAACCTTAAAAAGGAAGGAATTCCTGCCACATGCTACAACATGAACGAACTTTGAGAACATTATGCTAAGAAGCCAGTCACAAAAAGACCAATACTGTATGATTCCTCTTTTATGAGTTAAATAAAGTAATCAAATTCATAGAAACAAAGTAGAATGGTGGTTACCAGAGGCTGGGGGGAGGAGGAAAAGGCATGTTTTTGTCTAATGGATACAGAGTTTCAGATTTGCTAAATGAAAAAGTTCTGGAGGTCTCTTTCACGATAATGCGAATATACTTAACAGTTCTGAATTGTTACCCATAAAAATGGTTAAGAGGGTAAACTTTACATCAAGCATTTTTTACCACAATAAAAAATGAAACTCATGTTTAAGGCACCATTTAAGCATCTACTGTGTTTAAGATATTCATAAATGAAAATACAAAGCATCCTAAAGAAGAAGACTTTTAATATCTACAGATTTCTTCTGTATCATATTAAGTTTTCAAATTTGCTTCCTTTTATCATGTACATACTATATATATTAGAACTGTAGTATATGCATATCATTTTAAAATAAACATATAACCAAATGTAAAAAAAAGACTCCAACAAGAGTCTTAAACAAATGGGAAACTGGAATTACCATTTACTGAGGAAAAAACTGAGAAGTGCAGGTTTATGAGGGGGAAATCAAGTGGTCTAAGTTTGAGATGCCTGTGAGGTATATCCAAGGGGAAATGTGCAATAAGATATAGTATATGTGAGTCTGGAGTTCAAGGGAGAAGTCTAGGCTGGCGACAGTAATGTCTGAGTCATCAGCGTTGTGGTAACATTTAAAGTCATGGGACGACACCAGCTCAGTAAGTGAGGGAGTAAATAAAGAGAGGAAATCTGAGAACTCAGCCCTGGGAGACACAAAGAGTAGACCCAAGAATGCCCAATCACTGAGCACGAGGCTGGGACAGGAATTTGAGACAAACAGATCCAGACAGTTGAGATGTGGTGGGTGCTTGAGCTGAAAGGCCACATAGAATTGGGATGGAGGAGGCCATGATGGGTCAAGAGCAAGAGAGAAGAAACAGAAAGAAGCAGAGGGGAATTCCCTGGCGGTCCAGCAGTTAGGACTCCACACTGTCACTGCCAAGGGCCCAGGATCAATCCCTGGTCACGGAACTAAGATCGCGCAAGCCACAAGGCGTGGTTAAAAAAAAAAAAAAAAAAAAAAAAGGAAAGAAAAGGAAAAAAAAAAAGAAAGAAGCAGAGATGAGAGAAGCCATTCAGACTCTCACAGACAGAAGAGCCTCAAACTCTGTTTAGCCATCTCAGTACCAGTGAGAACTGCTTATTCTTGGTTTCCTATTGATACTTTTACGTGTCTGTGAGCCTGCCTGTTCTGTTTACAGTAACCTTCAAGGCAACTTGAGTGTTGAGTCTTTACCAACAAAGAATCCCTCATGTAATCCTAAAGGAAGGAGACAAGGTATGTGATGGGCAAGAAGTGAAACCAACTGGTCTCAATCAAAATTCTCCATTTTACTTGATGGACTGCAACATTTGGCACCAGTTCTGCACTTCTCCCTGCATCCACGCCCTTTGCCTTGTAACTCTGCAGTGCCAGTCTTCCATGCGTGGGGTGGCCTGCTCTGCTTCTTGACTTTGGCCTCAGCCCAGAGTGACAAGCTTTGGTCAAGCAGACATGATGCAAGCAGAGGCTTCATGGGTTTGTACACTGCGGCTGGCTCTCTAGAGCCACTGCCAAGACTAACGGAGAAGGAGAGACGTGTGCAGCGGACCCCATCACCGCACCCCATCCTACAGCCAGCCACGCCTAGACACGTGGGCGTGTTCACCCGCAATCAGAACCTCAGCGACCCCAGACACATGAGCAAAACACACTTACCTGTGTGCACCCCTAGTGTTTTGTAACCGGTATGTTGCCAGTCACTATGTAGCAAAGATAACTGATACATCATCGATTAAAAACACTGATGGGGGGCTTCCCTGGTGGCGCAGTGGTTGAGAGTCCGCCTGCCGATGCAGGGGACACGGGTTCGTGCCCCGGTCCGGGAGGATCCCACATGCCGCGCAGCGGCTGGGCCCGTGGGCCATGGCCACTGAGCCTGTGCGTCTGGAGCCTGTGCTCCGCGACGGGAGAGACCACAACAGTGAGAGGCCCGCATACCACAAAAAAAAAAAAAAAAACACTGATGGGATTTGATTGACTTACTTCCTATTCACAGTTATCACCACTGGTAAGTGAGGACAAACTTGGCCCCCCAAAACTGCGAAATACAGATAAAACATAATTGACAAAACAAAAAAGGAGCTTCAAAAATATCTAGGTGATGTGTGATCTGACTGATCTACCCCCAACTACTGTAGAACTACCTATAATTTTAAGGTTTACGGCAAAATAAATACGCAAATAAACAGACAAGCAAGTAAAATAATACTGAAGACTATGAGGCATTCAGACTCTTCTACTTGTGATTTGCTGTACAGTGTCTGGAAACTCAAGAGACAGTCTTATTCTTTCAGCATAAAAACATCATTTATATTCAGTGAGTGGTTACACGGTCTATTTGTACTGTTAGGTCAAACTGTACATAGGTTCCGAAAACATTAGAGAATGATCTTAGGGGAACTCAAGCTAGTACGGCTCTCATAAACGATATTCATAGACTGTAAGAAACTGTAAACAATTAATATTTCAACAGTCCATACTCTTATTTTGATAATATCACGAGGCTGAGGAGCTTACGAAGACTGAAACAAGCCCAACTAACAACTTCCTATTTGCCTCTGATCAAGTTTGAAATTTTGTCATTTTCCCTCAGCAACTGTATTTGTATCGTACATGGAAATAGTAAGCCTCAAAGTTGGAGTGTGAAAATATGCAGTGGTCCAAAATTGAAGGGTAGCTCAATTGCAGAGCTGGGAGAAGAGAGGAAATGAACAGCAACATAATAACCCTTAGCTGTTATACTTGGGACTCCTGGAGTCAAGAATATCAGTAAATACCAGTCCTTGGTCAGCCCACAGTTTAAAAATATTAAATTCCCACAGGAAGTCCTTTCCTTAAACCTGAGTATAATTGTCTTAAGATCTTTAATAGCCATTCAAAAAACTTCATTAAATATGCGTGAACGCAGTCAGCAGCTGGTCTTTAAAAAACACATTATTCTAGAGTTCAATGTGAGCCATGTTTAAGGTTAAAAACTGGTTTCCAAAACTATGAGCTCCCACGACAAGCTCAAAGACCTATTCCTTAAATACCAAAACATACATGCACCCTTTGAAAGACATCTATAGAACAGCTGTGTTACCTACGCAGGCAAACACAGGGAATCATAGGTTTCCACTTCGGGGATCATGAGTTCTGGGTTTCTCATCGTACACAAAAAGGAAGGTAAGCATTTTTAAAAGACACCAGAGACCTGAGTCTAGGATCTTTTAGCTTATGATTCTCACATGCTAAGTTCTGTCCTTTGACATTCAATATTCATTTTTCTATAGAAGAAGGGTGGTCACAAAAATGACTTTACTTATAAGAACCTAAAATATCATTTAAAAATGTATAAAAGTATTGCTATAATGTTAGACTGCTACACTGTTAGAAATACATTTTATATACATGTATACAGAAATATATATACTGTTATAATGCTAGAAACTAAGCATTTTTTAAATCAAATTGTAAATTTTATATGGAAGACTGGATGTAAGAAAACATGTCTTCCACACTATCACCAGAATTAACTTCCTTTTTTTAAAAAAAAGCCAAATTGTAATGATCTTTAAATCATGCTCTGGCTTACAAACTTTCGTGTTTTTAAGGATTCTTCCAAACTCCTTATGCCTTGAAGAGAGCATAAAAGAACTTGCCCCATACAGCCCCCATCAGCATTTCCAGCCTCATCTGGAACCACTCCTGATGTCAAGAGCCAAGCACCCTGTACTCCGGCCACACAACTATGTACATTCTTCAGTCAAGCTATGGCCTCTCATCTTCTTGATGTTGCAGGCTCTACTCCCTTTGCTGAAGTGCTTCGGTCAACATCTACCCATGTTGCAAGATCCACCTCGACTGAAGCCATCCCCAACCTTCTTAGCCCAAGACACACTTGGGACATTGCCATTAATTCACACCACTATCTTCCCCCTCAGGGGAGATGACCTCCAGGGGAGGGATATAATCCTTACCCAGCCTGTCAGCCCCTAGGGCCTAGCATATAATAGGTATTCAACAAAGCTCTGTGGAATGGGAGGAAGTAGAAGGAAAGAGAAGAGAAATCGAAACAGATAAAAGCGAGCACACGTCCCGAAGGACAGTAAGGATCTTAGCAGTAGAGTATGACTAGTTTTCACTACGTCTCAGTTCACTACAAAGCTTATTATGTTTTTTGCTTTCTGGATTTCCCTAAAACATCACTAGCACCCAGAAGTTTTACCATAAAACTCTACAGTACGTACCATCAGTTCATGGCCCAATTTTGTAAAAAGAATAGACTTTTTTTTTTCTTTACGTCCTCCTCTCCTTGGGTCCCTGGGTTCGGGCTCCCCCACGCCCTGCAACGGCTTTGGCATAGACTCCCAGTGAGCACACATCTGCTAGATCCAATGAGAAGCTCTCTTACCTTAACATATTTGATTTGTTGGGGGTGATGATAGTGTTGAATCTTCATGACTGAACCTCTAGTCCCGCTTGGCATCCAGGACAGCCTCCTCTCCCAGATGTTCTGCATTTTCCCCCCACTGCACCTGCCCCTGGGTTTTCTCCCTTCCCTTTACTTTCCCCCAAATGCTGGTGTTTCTTGAGTTTCCAGGCTTTAGTCTTTTGCCCTTCTTTTTTCTATGCCATCTCATCCATCCTCAAAGTTGTTTTTTTTTTTTTTTTTTTTTGCAGTACGCGGGCCTCTCACTGTTGTGGCCTCTCCCGTTGCGGAGCACAGGCTCCGGACATGCAGGCTCAGCGGCCATGGCTCACGGGCCCAGCTGCTCCGCAGCGTGTGGGATCTTCCCGGACCGGGGCACGAACCCGTGTCCCCCGCATCGGCAGGCGGACTCTCAACCACTGCGCCACCAAGGAAGCTCCATTCCCAAAGTTTTTAAGTACCACCTGCTGACTTCTAAACATGTATCTAAATTCAACCACATCTCACCGCTGGACCCTTTTTCCTTGCTCACTGGGTACTGAACATACCCGACACTGAACCCAACACAACTTCATCTTCTCTCACGCTTCCTATTGCGGTTAACTGCACACCATTCCAGTAAGCTCTCACGGCAGACACCTGGGAAACGTTCCCAGAGGCTCCCTCCCCATCAGCACTCGTATCCATCAGATACTAAGTCCTGTCAAAGCACTTCTTAGATTTCTCTCCTCTCCAGCCCCACAGCCCAGGTTCCTCACCATCTCTCACCCATAGTGTAGAATAACTCGTCTTCGGCTTTCTCCATCTCCCCTTCCCAGACAACCCATCTGACGTGTAATGCTAGCACGGCTGTCCACCTAAAATGCAAATATACCAGACTCACTCCTCTGCCAAAGCCCTTTAATCACATCCCTGACTAAAGGTAAAGGCCGAGTGGCTTCACTGCCCACAAGACTCTCCATGACTTGGGCGTCTGTCCATCCAGCCTCACCTTCTGTGCCACATGACCTCTCAACACCCCCTCCAGCCCCAGTGAACTTCTTGCACAGTCCTCCCAATGCTCTGGTATCTCCACTGTTATACTTGTGAGGTTATTTCTTCCTGGAATTCTTCTTCCCATCTTGTATGACTGGAAAATGCCTCTTCATCCTTTAAGAACTAGCTCAAGTGTCACCTCCTCGGGGAAGCCCTCCATGACCAACCCTTGCTCCCAAGACTCCTCCATATAGTTGAATGAATGTCTTCCTTCGTCCTACCTCTAATCTTGGTTTGTACTTGGGATCTAGCACTTTCTACACTATACTGTTATCCTCTGTTGGCATATCTCGCCTCCTGGTACCCTAAGTTACAAAAAAGAACTTATCTTATTGTGCTTTATCTTTTCACTTTCAACCTGGAGTATTTCAAGAATTCGACAAGGAACTGATCCATCAGCAATTAGGTCCTTTCTCCTTATCTCTAGTGCTACAGGAATGAGTAAGAAAGAGAAAGAACTAAAGCAAAACAGATAGGGATTGTCCAATGTTACCTAGGTAAGAACTGAAGGGCAGAAAGAGGACAATTCACTTCCTCTTCAATTTACATTAATTGAACACATTCCGGGCCACATCCTAAGACTTTAACACATTATCTCATCTAATCCTCAAAATATTGTGATCAAATAGGTATTATTATTATCCCCATTTTACCGATGAGGAAACTGAGGCAAAGAGAGGCTAAATAACTTCCCCAAGATCTACATATAGGTTTAAAGTGGCAGAGCCGGGATTCAAACTCAGGCAGTCTTAACCCACCCTGTGTTACCTCTCAAGATACACATCAAGGAGAAAGAGAGCTGAAGTGGGAATGGAGGAAGGCAGAGGAAATGAAAGGAAAGCAATCTAACATGCACTCAACTCTCCTGAGGAGAGATTAAGAGAAGGAAAACGTCTCAACTGCTCTGGGCGCCAGGAGAATATCTAGTAGTGGCCAAGGCTAGGGCAGGTGGGTAACTGTCCAGAGTCATACGGGGTAGACAGGTGGAAAAACGCAGGGCAAGAAAGGGGGAGGCATCCTTATTGCGTTCAGGAGGTCAAGAACCTGGGAAACAGCTCTACTTTTGCAGTAAGTATGTGTGTGTCTACCTGTCTGTCTCCTGGGCCAAATATTGCTGGCTCTTTCTCTCCACTCCCAACTCTGACCTGGCTCTGGACTCTGAGCTTATCCAGCCTCAGTCTTGGCCGAACTGACTCACCGATTCCCCACCTTACCTATTTCTTCATTCCGAGCTGAGATTCTAGGAGCTGAATTCGACAGACAGACGCTTGCTCATAGGGAAGACCAGAATAAATGTCAATGTATTCTGGGAAAACAGCTCCTGGGCAACAAAAAATTGCTGATATATAGAGTCAGGGTTAATTAAATAAACTGTCCTTTTGAAAAGCAATTGTTAAACACGTAAGTTGAGGGGAGTGCTTAGAAGATCTAGCCAACAGGAGAAGGAAAGAACATTCTTTAAAAGTCCAAGATTCAGTTTCCAATTTGGCTCCTAATTTGGCTTAAATTCTTAAGTCAAATAAATTCTTACGAGTCATGAATTTTTTATAGTTATTTGTTCTGTGAATTCATCTTCTCCTCCATCTCCAAACACACTTTGACAAAGTTTATTTGAGGATATGTTACAGCTCACTGCACAGGGATCTGGCCACCAGGAAGGGCAACAGGCAAGGCAGAGCCAACACTGTACCACTCAGATCATTAAGAGTGAGACATCGCAACTTCCTGGCACAAACCTCAGGCCAAAGTGGTAACAAATGAAAAGGAAAAGAAATAACGGCAACCTCGTGTTCCGAAACGTCAGTATCACTTCCAGAGTTAATATACTTAGTCAACGTCAGAACCACTCTTCAAACTACTTCATCTCTGAATTTCTGGGGTTGTACTCAACAAAATTCCCTAGAAGTTAAAACTTAAAATCTGTTTCGATATCAATCACCTTTCTACTTCCCAGAGGGTCAACTGTTCAATAGCCTGCAGAATCCGATCTAGGTTAAAAGAGATTTGAGTACCATTCAGACCTTCCCCTTGGGTGGGTTAATGAATACAGCCTACGCCCTGTGAGGACAGGCTCTCCTGCAGCCTACGGCGAGCTCTTGACCCCAAGCAGCAAAGAAGAAACTTTATCTCTTGGCACCAGGAGACCAAATTTAATTCTACTTAGCGTTCATGAGCTTTTCATCTTCAAAGTGCTTCACAAATATTAACTAATTAATCTTCGTAGCACTGCTGCACAATGACATAAGATCTCCCAAGGATAAGACCAAGGGAGGCACTGAACAGCCACAGAATAGAATTAGGAAGATAAGAAACTCCTTTTACCTAGAGGTGTTGTTAGTGGTAATGGTGGCTCCCAGTACCCCACCAAGGCTAAGCCGTTTGAGATGAGTATGAAAAATAATGTTGCAACGAGAGCTGCTGTGGTGACAGAGCCCAAGGTTCCTTACAGAACTAAGTCTCAGTTCCCTCAAGGGTAAGTGAGGTTGATGATAGAATCATCTCCAGAGGGTGCATACACGGATTCAACAAGGCAACACGTGTCAAGACCTTAGCACAGAGGACCCTAGTAAGTCCTCAATAAACACTAAGCTGTTATTAACTGAGAGGGAGCCATGGCTTCCCAGTGCCCGAACTGAAAAAAATGGGTTAAACAGCTTCAAGAAATCTGCAGGCATTGTTCATTTTTCTGTTTGTGGGAAACAGTGAATTCAGCCAAATTATATACATTTCTCTTAAGGATTGAATTGTGTTCCCCCTCCCCCAAAATTCATATGGTGAAAGCCTAACCCCCAGTACCTCTGAATGTGACCTTTTTTGCAAACAGGATTACTGCAGAGATGAGGTCATACTGGAGCAGGGTAGGCCCTAATTCAGTGTCACTGGTGCCTTATAAAAAGGGGATATTTGGGCATGCGAGCGCACGCGCGCGCGCAAACACACACACACACACACACACACACACACACACAGAACGCCATGTGGTGAAGGCAGAGATCAGGGTGATACAATAGAAGCCAAGGAATGCCAGAGATCATCCGCAAACCACCAGAAGCCAGCAGAGAGAGACGATGGCCACAGATGTCTTCCTCGCAGCTTTCAGAAAGCTGCCAACACCTTAATTTAGGTGAGACAACAGAATTCTACTGATTTAAGCCACATGGCTTGTGGCGCTTTGTTACAGCAGCTCTAGCAAACTAATATACCCTCTGAATAAAGTCATATTTGTTTAATAAACAAGCATGAACCCACCAGTTCCAAAAGCAAATATGTTGGTCTGTCGATTCACAGACACCCCAAACATCCTGAACGGACAAATCCAATGCAGTCTCCTCTCCTCGCCGAAGAAAGAGTAAGCAAAATAGGAAACAGGGTGCTGGAAATCCACACAAGTTGGGGTACTGGGGGCAAAAGCTCCTGCATTTTGGTAGGAAATCAAACTTTTGTCACCTGAACTTTGCAAGGCTTAGCAAAACCCAAGTTACATAATACTTCTCAACATCTGGGTAAAGAGACCAAATTACTTCTTGCAGGGTCTTGAGCACTGCCTATAGTGGGAATGGTTTAGGACAAGGTGATGGGCTCCCCGCCATCCAGCTTTCTTTCTCTTTCTCCAACACTCCTTGTACCCACATTGCGGTTTCACCCTCGGTGTTCCGGGTGCCTAGCACACCATCCCCCAGAGGCTCGCATGGCTGGCTCCTCTTAGACTTTTAACAATCAACCCACACATTACCTTCTCTAGAAGATTCCCTCACCTCTCTATTTAGGGCTGGCCACACCACTCTACCCCAGCCAAACTGCATCCCACCATCTTACTTGATACTTTTCACAGCATTTGTCATTCTCTGGTGCACCTTACTATTTACTGTTTACTTGCTTGGTGTTAGTCTCACCCCACTAGACTGAAAGTTCTATGAGGGCAGAGATTTCATTTGTCTCATTCAGTACTACAGCCCCAGTGGTAAACATCATGCATAGTGCTTTGCAGGCACTTTTTTTTTTTTTTTTTTGAAAGAATGAGTATCACCTTCAAAGGTGAGCTATATCTTCAGCGAGGTGCAAAGTCCTGCAGTTTATTCAAGGGAGAACCACTAGCTGGTGCAATTAGAAGACTCTGGAAAGTCTCAACATATATCGAGTTTGCAAATCTAAAACCTAAGATATTGGAAACGTGTATTTAAATGATCCCTGCTATAAACAATTTGCTGAGTGTAATATAAACATGTCACATATCCTTTCCTAAGTAATTTCAGCTTAAACAATTAGTCCAACTGCTTCACCCACTCGGTATTTTTTTCCACACACTATCAGCTAAAAAAAAAAAATCTACGATTACCACAAAACAAGCTTTTAATAAAATTGGGGACTATTATCACCCAAAAGGCAAAGCTACGTGTTGAAACTTAACATTTCAATCTAACAATTTTTCTTATACAAAAACACAAATTTAAAAAATTGAGCACATCAAGATATCTTGATAAGATGTATCTAAATGCCAATGTTCTATACAATCAGAAACTAAACAAGCATTAAAAACAAAGTTCAATAAATGTGAGTGACCTAGGAACTTTTCATTTCAGCTTGTCTAAATCATTCTCCTAAGAAACAAGCCATCCTGAGAGCCGCAAGCTCTGAATCCTCTGCTCTAAAGCTTTCTTTCTCTTTCTCCAACACTCCTTGTACCCACATTGCGGTTTCACCCTCGGTGTTCCGGGTGCCTAGCACACCATCCCCCAGAGGCTCGCATGGCTGGCTCCTCTTAGACTTTTAAGAATCAACCCACACATTACCTTCTCTAGAAGATTCCCTCACCTTTAGAGCAGAACAAACAGTTATCTGTTTGTATTTTAAAATAGTTATTGGCACGTCTATTACTCATGTTCTTTTATCCCACATCCAAAAAAATTAATAAACCTTTAAGTCATTTAGGGTAAATCATAACTGTGACAAACGAATGCCATAAATAAAAAAATAAAGAAGTCCCTAGGCAAGCATAACACTGTCCAAAATCCATTCCAGATCCAAAAATCAGAGATAAGGTTGATATATTTTCTTATTTTCTCCTTTTTTTTCTTCCTTTTGGTCAGTTTATCACACTGGACCCAAATAAGTCAGTAAGTTTGAAAATATAAATGTGCTTGGATAAGTACACAAATTCTAAACAATTATGTATCACCAAAGTTCAAAAGGTTAAAAAAAAAAACAAACAGTCAAGCCAACCTAGGATTTCTGGAGCCATCTTTACTCAGTCACAGTATCATTCCAGTCACGAGAATTGCTCATACGTCATTTGGAGAATAAAGGAAGACAATGGGAAATTCCACGTCGTCCTTCTCAATTAAGTCAGTTGTTGCCATCCTTAAGATGGAATTTCACTCACATCATTACCAGTTACAGGAACAATCAGCTACTAGGCCAAGCAGATCATCTCCTTCCATCTGACACCACTTACCCAAAACTACTTGGCATGTACTAACACCTATTACACAAATGTAATCAGCACATCACAGCCAACCAGGTCAGCGGCTGAAAATGGATCAGGAGGCATTGAATACAAGATCCTTCCCCTCATTCTACGGACATCTCCAGCAGAATCCATATATGACCTAAAGTCCTATCAGCCTACATCCTCAAAACAGCAGAGTGCCATCTTAGAAGTAATTCATTGGTCTCCAAGTTGCTCTAGTCTCCTAGATTATAAATAATTATGCTTTAGCCCAGTTCAAAATGTTAAAAAAAAATCAAGTCAAACCGAGCAAGACGTTTGGGAGCCATCCTTAACTGCTCAGTCACATTATAATCCACTTCTCCCCTCTACTTCCCTTCATGAGACCTTGGGGATAGATTATGTGGCAGAGGCTAAGTGACTGCATCTACTAGCCAGCACTAAAACTTATCTGCCCCTCCAGAACCTTTTGAGATTTCAACTGTGTAATGTGACTAACATTTTTTTTTCCTTTCTCCTTGAAAGGAAAGCCTAAACCCAGTTCTCTCTCCTTCCACAGAAAACTTAACATGAGAGTTGCTTTTTATGCTTCCTGATTATTCAAATGATTTGAAGTAACAAGACAAAAACAAAACAAAAAGGAATGGTTAGAAAAGTTGATCTGAACATTAAGTATCAAGAAATCTACCAACAAAATATTATGAGCCTGATGGACAATTTTATTACATTAAGAGATTCCTTTCACTCATAAGATACTATAAGAAGACACTGCCTACTATCTGCTTCTACTTTTTCTTATTTGTCCATCTGTCACCTGCCCATCAATCCACACATATGGCGGTCACAGTGTTTCCAGCTGCAGCTATTTAAATCATTTTTTTGTTTATGTATGTGCCACAGGCTGTTCCATGGTCTTTACAAATAAGAAGTCATTCAATCTCATAATACCCTATGAAGCAGGACTATTATCCTCATTTCACACATGGGGAAACTGACACACAAAAAGATTATGTAACTCACCCAAGATCACAGAGCAACTAAGTGTCAGAGCCAAGATGGAAACCAGGCAGTCTGGCTCCACAGCTCATATTTTGAACCAATACAGGATGCTGTTTGTTAGAAGAGATGACCAGTGCATCAAAACTGAGAGGTTTAGTGATTAAGAGCTCAGGGTCCAGAATCAGAAAGACTTTGTTCACATACAGGCTGAGTCACATACTAACCTAGATGACCCCACACAAAGTTACTCAGTCCCCTTGGGTCTCAGGTCCCTTGTCTGTACACTGGTGATTCTCCCATAGGGTATGATAAGGATTAAATAAAATAATACATTTAAAGCACTTAGTGGCTGGCACCTAGTAAGGGATCCATTAGCTGTTAGTTAAAAAAATAATTACAATTCCGTATGGCAAAATGCCTCAGCAGGGACATCCATAAACTGCCCTCTATGACTAAACTGAAAAATCCTTGTGAGGAAAACGATTATTTTTATTCACCTTTGTAAGCAAAGAATCCTGCCCAAAATAGTTGATAACTGAATGCTTCTGCATTAGAGATGTTTAAATTTAAGCATTAAAAAGGAATTTTTATTAAAATATACTTAAAGTTGAGAAGAACATAAGGCTTTTCAAAATATATAAAGCTTTGGGCTTCCCCGGTGGCACAGTGGTTAAGAGTCCACCTGCCGATGCAGGAGACATGGGTTCGTGCCCAGGTCCGGGAAGATCCCACGTGCCACAGAGTGGCTGGACCTGTGAGCCATGGCCACTGAGCCTGTGCGTCTGGAGCCTGTGCTCTGCAACGGGAGAGGCCACAACAGTGAGAGGCCCGCGTACAGGAAAAAAAAAAAAAAATATATATATATATATATATATATATATAAAGCTTTGAAGTTTTTAATCAAATTAAACTTTTTAATCAAATTAATGCAAGCACATATTTTCAATATCAAATATTGTTCATTAAGTCAATTGTATGATAAAAAGCAAAGGGAACTAGTCTAGATTAAAAGGGACTTAAAAGAGATTGAAGAGATATATGCCTATGTACAAGAGGAGGCCTTGTTTGGAAACTCATTTGAACATTTTAATTATTCAAACTTTTTTTTTCAGATAATCAGAGAAAATTCAATGTGGTAATGATAGAAACTGTTAGTTGTACTGGCTATGATAATAGTACTGTGCTTATCTAAGATATCTTTTTTATTTTGAGACACATTCAGAAGTATTAAGAGTTGAAACAGCATGACATTTTTTTTTTAAGTATCCTAGCCAAAAAAAAAAACAAGATAAATGAAACAAAAATGGTAAAACATAGAGTGTTGTTGAATCTTGCAGACAGGTTCATGGGGGTTCACTGTATCTATTTTGGGGGCATTTGGAAATTTCCATCATAAAAAAGTTTTAAAAATCAAATTAACTTAAAATGAAAAGCAACAGTCCCTTGTCCTGTAATAGAAGCCACTTTCCCCAAATGCCTCTCCAGAGAGGATGCACTCTTAACTCTTTTCTCTGTTACTTCTTAGTATTTATTTTCCTCTCGTAAAAAGATTAGTTTGGTATTTTCTTGCCCATGGATTTTTCTTATTTTTTAAATGTAGTCCCTTTTAACTCCTGTTCCACCACCTTCAGTAGCTCTTATCTGCCCTACTTTGATATTACTGTCTCCTCCTTCACTTTTCCATGTCTTTCCATCTCTTATCATCTACCTTATATAATTTTACTTTTGCATCATCAAGATTGATTAGTGATAATGTTTTCTAACCATGAGCTTTCTATTTTGCCTGTAAATTGACTTTGTGTTTCTATTATTATGACCATGTAAATATCGTTCAAAACATATCAGATAATGTAATATGAATATACTTCCTTTTCAGTTCAGTTTTAGTTTCTCCTGGAGTTTCTACCTGTTTTTCTTTTACTATTTGCCTTTAGCATATCCTCGACTTTCTTCAAACTCTTCATCATATCAAGCATTCAACTGGATGGCTTTAATTCCAATTAACATTTTTTCCCCTCCTATGTTGTTTTTTTTTTTTTTTTTTTTTTTTGCGGTATGTGGGCCTCTCACTGCTGTGACCTCTCCCGTTGCGGAGCACAGGCTCCGAACGCACCGGCTCAGCGGCCATGGCTCACGGGGCCCAGCCGCTCCGCGGCATGTGGGATCTTCCTGGACCGGGGCACGAACCCGTGTCCCCTGCATTGGCAGGCGGACTCTCAACCACTGCACCACCAGGGAAGCACCCCCCTCCTATGTTTTAAACAGACTAAACCGGTCACATGACAAAAGAAATTCTCACTCAGAAAATATATTCCAAAGCCTATTTTCCCTGTTTTTAAACTGAGCTGAGAAGACGTCCAAACACATCTATAAACTTATTCAGAGTGGGCAGAGAATGTTCTTGTAGGAAAGGAGGTGGAGGGTAGGGGTAGCAGCTTATGCAGTTCTAATAAAGCTTATGTTCAAACTCAGTGGAGTCACACCATGAATTTATGAACATCAGTGAATTTACAATGAATGCTAAAATCACTGCATTTTTAGAGAAGTGAGGTATGCATCCACATGAATCCCCTGATTCATGTTTACATTTAGAATAACTGGGAACAATCCTACCCTCATCCCAGCTTCTGAGTCATATCCACGCACTATAACTTTGCTAGAGGGAGAAAAAATACTGAATCTGCAAGAGGAGAGTTACTCTACTGTGTAAACGTAATTCCAAACGCTAAAAAAAGAAACAAAATTTAAGCTAAAAAGCCACAGATGACTATTTAGAAGTCCAGTCAAAGCTTTAGCCAAAATATTTCATCATATGGAGGCCCAACTGACAGAGTCAAAAGGAAATTAAACAGTATTAACAACTGAGCCTCTGGAGTTGGAGAAACCTGGGTTCAAGTCACCAACTGCCACTCACTAAATGGGTGATCTCAGCTGAGAGGAATGTAAATTGGTGCGGCCACTATAGAAAACAGTACGGTGATTCTTCAAAAAGTTTAAACTAGAACTACCGCATGATCCAGCAATCGTACTTCTGAGTATATATGCAAAGGAACCAAAATTACTATCTTTAAGAGATACCTTTAAAAAAAAAAAAAGATACATTTACACCCATGTTCACTGCAGCATTACTCACAACAGCCAAGATATGGAAACAATCTAAGTGTCCATCAACCTTTGAATGGATAAAAATGATGTGGGGTGTGTGTGTGTGCACGCACGCACACATGTGTGTATTTACTTATATATTTATATTTATATAAACAATGGAGTATTATTCAGCCATGAAAAAGAGAGATGTCCTGCCATTCGGGACAACATGGATGGACCTGGAGGGCACTATATTAAGTGAAGTAAGTCAGACGAAGAAAGACAAACACTGTATGATATGACTTATACGTGGAATCTAAAAAAAGCTGAACTCGTAGAAACAGACACCAGAATGGTGGTTACTAGGGGCTAAGGGATGGAGAAAAAGGGGAGATGTTGGTCAAAGAGTACCAACTTCCAGTTGTTAAGATGAATAAGTAAGTTCTGGGGATCTAATGTATAGCGTGGTGATTACAGTTAACAATACCGTGTTATATACTGGAGAGCTGCTAGGAAAGAAGATCTTAAATGTTCTCACTGCAAAAAAGAAAGAGTAGGCATGCAAAGTGATGCAGATGTTAGGTAACGCTACGGTGGTAATCAGTTTGTAATAATATATAAACCTATCAAGCCAAAAGGCTGTACAACTTAAACTTACACGCCTTAAACTTACACAGTGTTATACTCCAGTTATAAGTCAACAAAGCTGAAAAAATAAAGGAAGGAGGGAGGGAGGAAGTGTGTGAGCGATCTGGGGCCATAAAAACCATACCACATTGTAGTTCCCTTAACGTAAGGGATTCCGTCTGGCCAGGTGTGGGGACTATGTGTGATAAAGCATAACAAGCATTTAGCACAGTGTTGATAAAGGCTAGTCACTGATATTATTATCAACTCAGAAGCCATCTTGTGTCCGAATGCTTGGCCATTTCTCCAGAAAAAAGTTTCTTTGATAATTCTATTTCTATGCTACCTATTGCACAGAAATATTCGTGAATGCAGAGCTATGTAAGCTAAAAAGTAGCACAGTGCAGTGGTTAAGAATTCAGGCTCTGGAGCTGGACTGCGTGCATTCAAATGCTGGCTTTAAGCCATGTGGTGCTAAAGCACAATTAGTTAATTGCTTCCCTATCTCAGTTTCCTCATCTGTAAGGCAGGTAATTCTCTAGGCACTCATAAGGATTAACTTAATTTTAGCACGCCATGTGACACAGAGTGGGGGCTATACAAATTTTTGATAAATCAATTACAATATTGTTCGTGATAGAAAAAAAAACTTGAATGTTTATCATTCACCAAATGCCTACTTATGCTCTGACATATCCATACTATGGAACAATCCTCTATAGATGAAAAGAACTAGGCACTGGCTTTCTTTAAAAAAAAAAGGGTTAAAGAAATACTTCCAGGTGAAAAAAATCAAGTTACAGAAGAATAATTTTAAGTTTAAGAGGACTCATAAAAATGTACACGTTTATATACTTGTATATGCCTTCCAATGAACAGGAAACATTCTGGAAAGATAGACACCAAACTGCTGAAAGTGATCCATTACCTCTGAGGATCTAGGTTCTTGTCTAGGCTCTATAATAATTAGCTGTACCACCTTGGCTATGTCACGTAACTCAGTTAACACCCAAGGATAGCTTCCTCAGCTTAAAAGACAGGGAGAGGTAGGGATGACTAGATTCAGCAATCCCTCCAATCAATTCCAACCCCCCAAATTCCCTGACTTTGATTATGGGATTCTGGTGCTTTCTATAAATAATAACACTGAGTTCTCCAACACTCCACTCTGCTCAGTATTTATCAAAAGCCCTATGGAACAGGGCGCATTGTTTCAAAAGCACAGCCCGTACCAGATCGAAACACATTCCACGTGGGTACATTTCCATCCACGGATCATGCTCTCAGTAATAAACTCTTCACTCTCAGCCACCACACCGGTGCCATGTGTTCTTACAGAAGACGGAGTTGCTTTATCAATTGATATATGAGCAACGGTTCCTTTATTGCCATTTTTACTTTTTCTCTGGATTATCATCAGAAACACATTTATACTACCATTCGTAGACATATGTAACCCAATTAATCTACCCACAAGCAGGAAGACAAGAAACTGCTGTTTCAAAATCAGGGTCATGTTTCCATCGTTCGCCCAATGACCAATGACAGAGACTCTCTGTCACTGACACCAGTCATGATTCTTCGTCACCACCTTCTCTCACTGATTAGATCTGCAACCTCACCCTCACTCCTTCCCATCTGGCCTTCCTACCTCCCTACAGCCTCTATCCCTCCAGCCCAACCCACCAACGAGTTCACCACTCTACGTCCCCAGCACCTACCATGGTGCCTAACACACAGCAAGCATCAAATATATTAATTCAATGGATTCATCTCACACACACACACACACACACACACACACACACATCTGTTAACTCAGCCAATACATACTATTACCGGACTAATGTTCGTAAAGGAAAGTACCGATTACATCTACTTATAGATGCAAAAATTTATTCTCAAACCCTGGAACATCTGTATGTTGCCAAGTTGTGCTCACTTCTAATGATATAAAGAATGATATATTGCTCCCCCACTCACTGAGAAACGTTAGGCTCACAGACCTCAGTGGGTCTCTGTTCCTCTCAAAGAGAATTGAATTTATCACCAACTCTGCTGCTCACTGATTACCACAGTCTGAATGTTTGTGTCCCCCCAAAATTATATGTTGAGACCTAATGCCCGATGTTGACAGTACTAGGAGACAGGGGCTTTGTGGAGGTGGGGGGGATTAGGGCACGAGGCAGAGCCCTGAGGAAGGGGATTAGCGCCCTTACGAGAGAGAGCTGAGAGAGCTCGCAGCCTTCCACCACGAGGACACAGCTAGAAGGCACCTCTATGAAGAGAAAGCAAGCTCTCACCAGACTCCGGGTCTGCCTTCTTCTTGGACTTCCCAGCCTCCAGAACCATGAGAAAGACATCTTTTGTTTATGAGCTACCCAGTCTATGGTATTTTTGTTATAGCAGCCTGAACAGACAAAAACAATGTGTGGTCCTGGGAAAGTCACTTAAACTCTCTGAGTGTCAGTTTACTCATCTACAAGATGGGGATACCATCACTATACTATACGGGATTGACCTAAAAAATGAGGTAAGGTATAAAACGCATTCAGCATAGCAAGAAACTAATAAATGTTCTTTTTTACTAGTAACAATATTATTAACAAAATCAGAATGCCCTAAGCCTAGCAAGGGCTTCAAAATCTGGCACTGATCAACCACTTCGGCCTCAACTTCAAACACTTCGTCCCAAGTCAAAAAAGATACCTCTGGACTCTGCCCGTCTATAGTTTTGGTCCTATAAGTCAGTGCATAGGAATGTTCCTCCCCTCATGTACCCCAATGCCTCTCATTCCATTCATCCCTAACTCCCATCCATCCTTCATGGCCCAGCTTTATATGTCTTCTTTCAAAGTTTCCCTACTCCTGTCTACAACCCCTTCCCCAACAGACTTCATCTACACTCCCACGGCCCTTTACATACTGATAAGACAAAACCTAATCTGCTCTTTATAGCACCTGTTTTGTACTTCATTTTGAGTCGGGAATCCTGAGGTCAACAGGAAAGACACAACCCCTGCCCACGGTATAGGAGGGGAGATACACAGAGAATAACTTGTTACCCAAATAAATTCTTCATTAAAATTGTGACAAGCACCCTTAAAATAAAACAGATAAAAATACAAATAGGATTGCTTCTGCTATATTGAGACCCAGATTAACAGCAAGTCTGTTTTAACATGGAACCTCCAGAATGTACTTCATAAATGTTCACTGTAGTCAACCAAATTATCTTTTCTATTAAAAGTTGAGTTGACTGAGAGTAGGGAACATGTCTTAGAAGAGAAAAAGAACTAGATAGTTAGTTGCAGCTATAACTCTTTGACTTACCAGTGATATAACCTCGGCCTGACCCCTCTGATTTTCGAATTCCTCACTGGTATAAAAGAATAATTCTTTAGAAACTATTAAAAGCACTGCACATGACGTATTATCTTTTTATCTACCCCAATGCAATTAGCGCATATTATTAACATAGCAAGAATTTGGAAGTATTTATTGAATGAGTGCTAAATCACTGGCCAAGGCCAGGGCTACCTCTCTTATGACCTTGTCTCACAGGCAAGGACCAACGTCAATACTGAAACATCTACTCAACCCTTTATAATTAAGACATGGAATAAACTCTCTAGATAAGAAGCATAGGCACTTCTTGGCAATGCTTGAGAGATCAGAAAGATCTGTCCTAATAAAAAGCATTATACAGTGAAGCTATGAGAAGATGGTGTTTTCTAAGGAAACATTTCTGAATTGTTCCATGATTTCACATCTTTCAATCTCAGCACCAACAGTGAGGGGGAAGTAAAAGAGATCACCCCATGAACACGATGATGCTGGATGATTCTGACATACTCTCCCCATTCCCATTACTTTTCCCTTCTAGACTCCAGCAGCTGGTCTCTGTCTTTTTTTCTTTCCTTTCCTTCTCTCTTTTTTTTGGTTACACGCAGACCAAAACCAGAATGAAATGAACAAAACATATGTTGTAGGAGAGGGAGTTCCCTGCAGCCCCGTCCTTGGCCTCCAAACCTCTGCTGTGAGAAGCCACAGCTGGCATCTTCTCTTCCAAGTCGCCACGCCCTTACATACATACACACAAGCACTTCAGCTCTGTCTGCTCGATGCAGTGGGAAAAACAGCTCCGTGTAAGATGTAAACACAAAGCCAGACAGCCCTATTCTGGTCTGTCCTCCTCTTTTACTCCAGCCATTTTGGTTCCCAGGGGAGTCATCTTAATCTTCCACAAATCAATGTGGGTTTTTCTGGTTTTTTTTTTTTTTTTTTTTTTTTGCTGTACGCGGGCCTCTCACTGTTGTGGCCTCTCCCGTTGCGGAGCACAGGCTCCGGACACAAAGGCTCAGCGGCCATGGCTCACGGGCCCAGCTGCTCCGCGGCATGCGGGATCTTCCCGGACCGGGGCACGAACCCATGTCCTCTGCATCGGCAGGCGGACTCCCAACCACTGCGCCAGCAGGGAAGCCCCAAATCAATGTTTTGAATTTACTTCTTCAAGCCCGTGTTAGCAATGCACGTCACTTGTATCTGGATAAAATCTAACTCAAAGATAATTGGCTAATTATGTGCTCAGGTTTTTTGTTTTGTCTTTTAACAGTTTAGGAATATTTATTACATGCCAGGTGTAAGAAACACAAAGTTTCTATTGTTTATTATGTACCAGGCACTAAATGATTATCTGAAACAGCCAATAAAATCATCATCACAACCCTGTCAGGTAGGTGCCAGTGTGTCAGTGGGACAGATGGTTACCGTGCACTTGCGTGGCAGACATGTACTGACATGTCCTACTGTATGGAAGGAGCTGGCTGTGGCCCTTTGGAGCAGGGTCTGAAAAGCACAGGTACTGGAAATCATCAATATGGCCCTACTCAGAGAATTACGGGGTCTTGGGAAATTTTTAATAGCCAGAAATCAACCCCTTCCCCCAAGAACAGCTTTCTTTCTGGCATGTGCCAAGTTGTTAGCAGATTCAATGACAGGTGAATGTTATAACTCTAAAGAAAGAGATGGAAAGCACAGGAAATGCTGCAGACACTGATTTCATCAGCAAAAACAGCCTAGCAAAGAAAACACGGGCAATTGAAGTGATGTCTCAAGAAGAAAATCTTGTTTTTTTCCTTGGGGGCAGGGAAAAAACACCACCTCTGACTTTTCAGTTAGTAGAAACAGCGACCTCCTTTCTCTTCTCCCATTTCCTTCCTCAGAGTGCCCACATGATGCGGGGCATTGACTAGACCAGATTCAACCCCACAGGAGAAAATGCAGAGAAATGGTCCAGAGAAAGAAAGTAATAGTTAACACTGACAATTTGCTACCTCTCAGCAATCCGAGTTATAGTTCGGGGAAACAAAGAATCCGAATGTTTCAGGCTTTTTTTAAAAACAAAAATGCTCAAACTTCAAGACAGATGTTTGTGACAAATGAACAAAAGCCCTTGAATCCTTTATGCACGGTGGAGCTGTCAGGATTTTAGAAACTTGGAAATCTTTTTTCTTCTTTCTGCGAGAGAAAGATCATTTCAAGCCCCTCTGCTTTAAACAGCCCTGGTGAGGCTTTAAGTTATCTTTGACTTCAATTTTAAATAGTCTTGTGATAAAACAGAAAGGAGGATGACTCAATACCCATGTCAGTGCATTTACTGATTAGGAAAAAGCAGAGCATCTTATACTTATTTAAACATTTACTACAGAGAAAGTTTGTACATGAAAGTTTTTTTTAATATTTTCATGTTATAATTCTCTTATTAACCAATCATTTCTAAAAAATCAGAAAATCAAGAGGGACTAAGATTTCTTTCCTACTAACTGGACAACCAAGGGTGCTCTGTGTTACTTGCCCTCTGTAACCAAGAAGAAAAACAAGCCATGCTCTCCTGAAAAGTGACTCCTTAGAAACATGAGAACCACCCATCAGCTTTCCACTTCAAGAAGACTTTTTTTTTTTTCCTTCTGAGAAAGGCGAGTTAACAACCCAGATTTTCTTAATACGGTTTACAGGTTAGGTGAGAACTGGAGCAGTTTTACTCTAAGTGTAAAATGCAAACACTTAAATTTGTGCCTCTGACTTACAGAGAATGTGGGGTCCTGGGCAGTTCTTTAAAAGATCTCTTAGGGCTTCCCTGGTGGCGCAGTGGTTGAGGGTCCGCCTGCCTATGCAGGGGACACGGGTTCGTGCCCTGGTCCGGGAAGATCCCACATGGCGCAGAGCGGCTGGGCCCGTGAGCCGTGGCCACTGAGCCTGTGTCCGGAGCCTGTGCTCCGCAACGGGAGCGGCCACAGCAGTGAGAGGCCCGCGTACCACAAAAAAAAAAAAAAAAGATCTCTTAGCCATTAGCCCCAAAATTTAGCCCCCAAATGAAACTTATGACTTGAGCAAGACACGCCTGCTCTTCCTCCCCCAGTAACATATCTTTGGTGTCACCTTGAAAGAATGGAAGTGATCAGTGTAAAGGGTCAGTGGCACAATTCCAATCAACAGGACAAAGGGTTCCTTCATCACTACCTGTACATTTCAAGAGGAAACATACGGGCTTTAGGAAAAGGTGCTGAGATTTATTTTCTGCATGAAGGAAATCAAACAGCTGCGAAACCTGATGAACTTAGACGCCATCGGGTGGCATCTTAAACTTAGATGCCATCCAAGAAATGAGAGATAAAGTACTGAGTATTTATTAGGAAGATGAGAATATCCTAGTTTCACACACACGCCACCAGGGAAGCCCCAAACTTGGTTTTTGACAGCAGCACAGAGGCGAAAAACTGAAGATGAACACTGACTGAGAAGTAATTCTCAATTAACTAACCAGATTCAATTCCACTGGTTTTAATTCAACTGCAATTGAATCTTGGCAGTGTCTGGCTATTTACAGTCAGACTGAGGTCTTACTAACTTTATCTACTACTGAAGACAAACCTAAGCAGGACAGGGGACAGACTCCATTCAGAGGAATAAAAAGATGATGTTTTCTGGGCTTCCCTGGTGGCGCAGTGGTTGAGAGTCCGCCTGCCGATGCAGGGGACACGGGTTCGTGCCCCGGTCCAGGAAGATCCCACATGCCGCAGAGCGGCTGGGCCTGTGAGCCATGGCCGCTGGGCCTGCGCATCCAGAGCCTGTGCTCCGCAACGGGAAAGGCCGCAGCAGTGAGAGGCCCGAGTACCGCAAAAAAAAAAAAAAAAAAAAGATGATGTTTTCTAACAACCCCACGGCCAGGGCTCACTTAATCACCCTACATAACCCTGACCAGTGCTTGGAGCTAAGAGAGGGTTTGGTTATTAATTCAGCGTGGGAAATAAGAAGTAGGATGGCTTAGTCACAGGTAGGCACCCAGACAGAGCCAGGCTTGTAACTGTGCTTCAGAAGTGGGTACAGAAGAAAATGTGAGTTTAATAGAGTGAAATAAAATGATCTAAATGATATCTAAGGCCATTTTGCCAAGAAGCAGTCTGGTACCTGTTTCATATCCCACCTACCACACAACAAGTCTAAGTCTTTGCAGGGTAGGAAGGAGGAAAATGACTCTGGTGCATTTGAAGCTCAACCCCCCGGACCTGGGTAAGTGACTTATATCCCAATGTGATTGGGTAGGAAGGGGACTGGAAATTAACATTTACTATGTGCCTATGATATGCACAATAGACCATCTTTTTGACGGGGATAGTATTTTATAGCTTAAGTCACTGAGCTTCTGAGATACTAACACATAGTAAATGGCAAAACTAATATCTGAACCCAAGTTCCACTATAAAGTCTCTGATATCACCACCATATACCACCACTCCACCATGGACCAACACGCCCAACTCCTTTGAAGCCATACTGGACCAGGGCACAATTAAGAAAGGCAAATCCATGTCATCAACTGGGACATGGAGGTAGGGAACCCAGCAGCATAATACAAGGAATGGCTGCAGATCTGTCTTTTCATTGCTTGTATTAAGGCTTTCCATTTGGGTTAATTTTAGACACTGTTATCACTTCTTGGCCAAATTTATTTTAAAGGCATACATGGGGTTTATCCATATTAAGTAACTACAGGTGGTAAACTGGAGGGATCGGTATGTGCTTCTTACAACCAGGATGCAAGAACAAAATGTCAAACCGAATCTTTCATAAACTAGAGATTAAAATCAATCAGAGACGCAGAGCGGGCCTGAGTGATTTAAGAGACTGTAAATACAATTGTAAGACCAACTGTGCCCAGCTCAGGCCTTGCATGGGATCAACACTTAATAAAATTCTGTTATGTTTCATTATCCAGGCCAGCATTCTCACGTCACAGATGAAAAAGCAAAGGCCCAGACTGGTCAAGAGCATTGCCCGAGGTCACGTTGCTAGTCAGGGGCAAAACAAAGGCTGGGACCCGGGTCCTTCCGCTCCCAAACCTGGACTGACATCTGGACACTCCAAGTCAGCCCTCTCATTTTCCCCTTGTTATGTCTTATGTGCCCACACTTCTTCACATGACATGAACTCCAGAAAGGTCTGGCAAGACCTACTGCAGAATGCAGCACGCTGTCATTCCAAAGGGAAAAAGCCAAAGTTCTCCTAATGCTTGGTTTAGTTCATTGAGTTTTAAGCATCACCCTGTCCCTCTGTCACTAAATTATTTGTCCCATCTTAAGACGGACACACGACCCTTTTATGTAAATGAAGAAGAAACAACCAAGAGTATAATACAGTTTTCAGATGCATGGGCTGAAGGCCGAGCGCACATTTGCTACCGAGTGGACAGAAGAACCCAGTTTGAGCACGAGCCAGAGCTAAGGTACAGCCTTGAGGCAAGAACTTCCAAGAGGAGGAAAAGTTCAGGAGCTCCCTCTTAGGGGCAAGTCTTGCTCTATCGTGTGCCAGAATTATGAGTTTGGGCAAGTTTCATAACCTACACGGTCATCTTCCCTCAACTAGAAAATGGTTATAATGCACCAACTTCACTGAACTGAGGTAAGGATCAGACGATATAAAAGTGAATGAAAGGTTTTTGTATATACACACTCTCAGGCGCCAGCAACCCGAAAGTCTTCTTACGGTGCCCTTAGAAGATACTTTCTGCTCCCCAACTCTGTCTTCCTAAAGAAAAGAACTCCTTTTCCAACTCAGAAGCATAACTCAGAAAGGAGGAAAAAAAATGTACATGCCTATCATCATCACAATAATACTGCTGAGCACTAACTACACGCTTACAGTGTCCTTGGCTTTGCTCTCAGAGCACTTCTTACATCCCTTAGTCCCCCAAACTCTCTAAAGTTGTTACCATTTTACTCAGGAGTGAATCAAGACAGAAGAATGAAATACTTTGCCCAAGATCACACACTCATCAGGATTTGAACCCAATAAAGATGCTTCCAGAGCCAAATTCTTTTTTTATACCATATGCAGCCTCCATACACAAGTACTAGAAATAGGAAAGATTTCCCTGCCACTTTCCAAGAAAAATTACTTCCTCCTTAAGACGAAAAAGGAAAACGCATTGAATTTGAAGAAGATCATCTAATTTATTTTAGGTTTTTCTCTCAAGCTTAATCTTTTTGGGGAACCAAAACCAAACTGTTTTTGATACCGCGTGTAAGCTCTTGGTTCTTAAGAAGCTGTTCCAATGAAAGCAAACCAAAGGGCAAGCTCATAGAATGACCCTCCAACATCGCCATCACAGAAAAGTCCGTTGCGCTTTGCAAACTGGCACTGTTGTTCCAAAATAACTGAGATGGGTGGCCCCCAGACTTGGTCAACGGAAACCCAGTCACGTGTATGAAAGGCTCTTCTTCACCTAGTCCCATTCATCTAGCCAAACCGAGGAATTACAAACAAAATGCAGAAATTATTCACTTGGGGCATACCTCTCATATGCCAGCCAATAAAACAAACCAAGTGGCTATTACTCATTAAGTTACCTGCTTTCACCAACAGTCATACTATTAATGGCAGATACTGGCATCTGGTGAACATATATGGTTGCTTGCATCCATTTAAGATGACTTTACATGTTTAACTTCAACTGGGGGAAAAAAAAAATTCTTCTTGTTCTTATAGATAGGTACCTTAAAGTATTTATCCTTGATAAAAGCCAGTATTCTTTAATCACCAAAACACTAAAAATGAGACAGAAAGAAAACCACGTGCTGCCCTCCACTGCAATCAGCGTACCGCATTATGGAGGTCCTAATGTCTACCCTAGCTATTTCTAACACCTTTTCCCTGGCCGCTTCCCCCAAATTCCTTGCAGCTAAGAATAGTATGGAACCCAGTATTGACCAATGAAACAAAAATAGGATCCTGGGGAACACGAAGATAAGCTTTTGTTGCCTTATTTAAAAGGACAAGAATGAAAGCAGAAAGCTCACTGTGTTGCCCCCATCCCTTTAATCTTGCCATGAATGCAAACAGGATATCTGATGCCACAACAGTCAATCTGTAACCAAGATGTGACAAGAGCATGAAAAGAAAAGTCCATACCCTGAGTATGTGGAGCAAAAAGATAGGACACTTTAGAGTCCTTCGCTAAACCTGACACTGCCCATTCTCTGGATTTCTAATTAAGTAAACAACAAATGTACTTACATTTTAAGCCACTATTAGACGGACCTTTCTCTTATTCAAAGTCAAAATCATTCCTAACAGACTCAAGTATCATTATTTATTCCCTGATAACCACCACAGCAGACCAGTACCCGATACCTCCATTTTTAGGAACTGATTCTAGCCCAGGTGGTTTTCTTGGGAGCTTCCATGTCAACACAGGTAACCCTAAGCCCCTAGTCTAATCCCCCTAAGCTTTTTCTGATCCAGAGGAAGACATCTGACTGAAGGTCTTCCTGGCATTTTTGATTATTAAAACAACAGAGATCAGTCTCTCTCCAACGATTAAAACTGTAAAATTCTAAATTTCAGGAGCTATTGGCAGTCGTGTTTTCCAACACCCAGAAAATGACACTTTGCAGGAGGTAAAAAGCCAAGATTGTGCACATCTATTTTTTTTTTACAGTGTGACCAATTCCGAATGAGCCTCTCAATCAAAACACAAAAAAAGCTAGACGAAATATTGGAACACATTTTAAGGCACCTACTGAAGTAGATAGCTAGTTGGGAATCCAAAGAACCCAATAAAGAAGTGAAAGCAAGACCCCTGGGTGGTGCATGCATGAGTCCTAAAGCTAGCATTCACCCTGTGGTTATCTGGAAAACCTGCTGACCTCAGGCTTCCATTTTGATAGCTGTACTGGATACAGGAGATAAAGCTTTGAGCCTAATCAAGGTCAGAAGTCTTCTAGGAGACTCTTGCATAAAGCCTGGACTCCCAAGGAGTTACACCTCCAAAGCAATGACGAATAACAAAGAAACCTGCTCCGGTAATTTGTCTCTCTTGACTTCGGCACTAGATATAGGAGAGGAAACTCTCCTATAATTCGTAACCACGAGTGGGCTCTCATACTTGTTTGTTACCCAGATTCACACTATACAGGAAATCTTTAAACTCTAAGCAGAAAACAAAACAAAATTAAAGAAAACCTTAGGCCGAGAATTTGATTTAAAGAAGTCCTGAGCTGTGGCATCTCAGGCAATTGGCGAAAGGAAACACTTTTCTCTGGAGGAACAGAGCTTTACCGCAGTCCACAAAGAATTCCCACAGATGAAAATCCACGAAACACAAGCAATAGTCAGAATCACAAAACACACAGGGAAATAAGACACCAGTTTTAGAGCAAGCCACTACAGAAAATAGAGTCAGATCTGTAGAGAACTGGAATTTTTAGATAGAATATTTTAACACTATGTTTTGTTTCGTTTTACGCAACAAGAAGTAAAACAGAGGCTTGACAATATGGAGGAATACGGAAGAATGACCAAACGTTTTTAGAAGATACAAAGAGAATTTTAGAAATGAAAAACAGAATTGAAATTAAACTCTCAAAGAATAAACAGCAGTTTAGAATAAAACAGAATTAGTAAACAGAGACAGAGTTGAAAATCTATCCAGAGCACAGGCTAGAGAGCAAAGATGGAAAAGATGAAGAAGTTAAGAAGCATAATCTAACTAAAGTTCCAAAAGACAACAGACAGACTGGGAAGGGAAGTATTCCAATAGATAATGGCTCAGAACTCTCCACTACTGTTATAAAAAAAAAAAAACGCTCAATCTAGGAATCTAACAAATATCATTTAGGATAAATGAAAAGAAATCAACACCTGGAATCATACCGATAAAACTGCAGATAAGCAAAAGCATAGAGGAGATCCTAAAATCAACCGGAGAGAAAAATACAAACTTTCTGCCAATTGCTTTTAACAGCAAAAATGGAACCCCAAAAAAGAGCAATGCTGAGACAAAGTACCCATCCACCTACAATTCTATACCAAGCAAAACTATCACTCGAGAATAAAAGTCAAATTTTCAGACAAACAAAATAGAACAAATATTTTCAAAGAAAAAAAGAGAATTTACCACTAGCAGACCCTCTAAATTCTATAGGGCATTTCTGAGGTGGAAAGACAATTATCCCAGATAGTCTGATATATTATAACGTGTTAAGTCAATTTTTAAAAAAAGACAATATAAAAAATCATATCTAATATGTAAGCTTAAATAAAAAATAAAGTACTAACAAAAGCATATACTCAGAGAGGGTGACAGGAATCAAAATGTTTTAAGGTCCTTATATTGTACGTTACGCTTAATTAAATACACATTAAAATATCTTGAGTAACTGCTATAGTAAACATATAAAGTATAACCTTCAAGCTGGTAGAGGGAGAAAAAATGGAATGGAGAACAACAACAAAAAAAGCCTTCAATGAAATTTAAAGAAGGAAAAAAATAAAGAAAAAAATGAGGTAAAAAAAGAAAAACACAAGCTAAGTTTGTAAATCCAAAACCATCAGTAATTACAACAAATATATATGGAGTAAACATTCCAATTAATAGACAAAGATGGTCAGAATAGTTTTAAAAATCTGGTTATGCGCAGCTTATGAGAGACATCTCCAAAGCATAAAGACATAATTTAAAAGAACAAGTTATACCAAATATATACTAACTAAAACAATTCTGGTGTGGGTTTATTAATAACAGACAACAACAGACTTCAAGACATAAAACAGATAAAAATGTTCCTTGCATAATGATAAAACACTTAGTACATCAGGAAGTTATAAACAATTTTACAAGTGTTAGCCTTTACTGACATAACTTCAATAAACGAAAAACTAAAAAACCTAACCACAAAAACTTAAAAATTACAAGACAAAATTACAAATCCAGTGTAATAGTGGGAACTTTTTAAACCTTTAAAAAATGTTTACATACAGTTAAATTCACCTTTTTCTTTGGTACACAGATGTACGAGTTTTAACACATACATGTATTGTATAATCACCAACACAACTAGGATACAGAAGAGTTCCGTAACTTCAGAAAATTAACAGTGGGAATTTTTAAGAAATGTCTTGATAGTTCCAGCATACAAAAAAACAGCAACAAAAAAAGACCCTAATGAACTCATATATAGGATACTGCACCCCAGGCTGGAAAAAGCATATTCTTTCCAGCACAGTGGAATATGCATAAAAATAGGTCACCTGCTAAGCCATAAAGCAAGCCGCTCCAGTTTTAAAGAACTGATAGGATACAGATCATATTGTCTGACCAAAATACAACTAAGTCATAAAAAAATTTTTTAAGACAGAACCAGAAATCCCCCATACAACTGAAAACGTGAAATACTTCTAAATAACTCATAGAGAATAAGAAATGATAGTACAGATAAGAAAGTATTTAAAATTTAATAAGAATAAAAAATAATACATGTCAAAATAGGTAGGATGCAACTAAAGCAATATTAAAAGAAATTCACAACTTTAGATGCTTGAATTACAAGGTGAGAAGGGCTCAATATTTGGAATTGATTATCCAACTTAAGAGAGTAGTAAAGGAAGAGCAGAATAAATCCAAAGAAGGTAGAAGGAATAAAATAAAACGCAAAAATTAATGAACTTCAAAACCAACCTACAAGAGAATCAATAAAGCCAAAATTTGTTCCTTTGAACACTAACAAGACAGAAAAATGTGCCAACACTTATCCAGAAAAAAAGAACAAATAATATTCAGATTATTATTATAATAATCCTGTTGACGCTGTAACAAATTACCAAAGTTTAGTAGCTTAAGGCAATACAAAGCTATGCTGTCAATGTCATGAAATCTAAAATTAAACTGTCAGCAGGGCTGCACCCCTTCCAGAGGCTTCAGGGGAGAATCCATTACCTTGCTTTTTCCAGCTTCCTGTACTCCCTGGCTCATGGCCACATCACCCAACTTGTTGCCTCCATCCTCACATCGCCTACTACTAACCCTATTCCCCCTGCTTCTCTCCTATAAGGACCTTTGTGATTACATTAGGCACCTCCCAAAATCCAAGATAATCTTCCCATCTCAAGATCCTTAATTTAATCACATCGGTGAAGTTCCTTTTACCAAATAAGGTAATATATTCACAGGTTCTGGGGGTTTAAAAGTGGACACCACGAGGGAGAGGGAGACTCTTAAACTTACCACAGGGCCCAAACCAGACACTTCTGGGATTAACAAGGTAATAGAAGGATATTATAGGTTTGAAAACTTAGATGGCATGGCTACCTTCCTAGAAAAAGACAACTTACAAAACTGACCCAAGAAGAAATAGCCCTTTAAGGACATAAGAAAACTGTCTACTGATAAGTAGTATATCTTGCTATAAAGAAAACATATAGGTTTTTATAGTTTCCAGGAAGAGCTAATTCCAATGCTACACAAACTCTCCCAAAGAACAGAAAAACAGGGAACATGGCACAACTCCTTTTAGGAGTGTAGTATAACCTTGACACCAAAACTAGATGAGAACAGGAGAACACAAAGTAGCAGATGTGCAGAGAGAGGAAGAGACCAGAGATGGACACAGGCCGCTGAAGGTCCTCAGTGCCTGAATGGGTCTCTTCCTGAGCCGCTGTTGCATCCCTGCCCTTCATGCAATTCAGCTGTTCAGCCAGTGCTGTTTGAGCCAATAAAAGCCCCTTTATGTTGCGCTAGTTCAAGCTGGCTATTACCCACAACCAAGAGTCCTGACTAGTTCACCATTCCACCAACCAACTGGACACACTCAATCTCTTCAATGATACTTGCTAAGTATCATTAATTCAATTAACCACATTAATGCAAGGGCCTGAGGACACAAAGGTAGTGAAAGCCAGGCCAACCGGAAGTACTTTAAAATGCGTGTTGTCACTTTTCAACAAGCTCTCTAACTGCATTTTTTCTTAAGCTATTATTATTATTTTTCTAACATCTTTATTGGAGTATAATTGCTTAACAACGGTGTGCTAGTTTCTGCTGTATAACAAAGGGAATCAACTAGTATATGTATATCCCCATATCTCCTCCCTCCTGCATCTCCCTCCCACCCCGCTAGGTGGTCACAAAGCACCGAGCTGATCTCCCTGTGCTATGCGGCTGCTTCCCACTAGCTATTTTACATTTGGTAGTGTATATAAGTCCATGCCACTCTCTCACTTCGTCCCAGCTTACGTTTCCCCTCCCCCTGTCCTCAAGTCCATTCTCTACATCTGCATCTTTATTCCTGTCCTGCCCCTAGGTTCATCAGAACCATTTTTGTTTTTTTAGATTCCATATATATGTGTTAGCATACGGCATTTGTTTTTCTCTTTCTGACTTACTTCACTCTGTATGACAGACTCTAGGTCCACCCACCTCACTACAGTTAAGCTATTATTAAGATGAATTCAAATGATTTGGGCACAGTGACCTGATGGAATACATGGAAACAATGAACATCAGGGAAATAAAACCATGTCTAGGATTCAACATTCTCTAAGAATAATCCTCAAAGTAGTTCTCACTCATCTCTTCTCATAAGATTGCAAATTCCTTAAGGGCAGGGACCATTTCTATTTGTTCAGGTAGATGACCTTGTAAATAGTCAAGAAGCTTGCACAGTCCAATGACCTTTCAGACTATGTTTCTAAGAGTCTTGCCAAGCACATATTTTCCATTGCAATAGTTAAGATGCCAATACAGAAACATGCAAAATGGTGAAACAATCAAATGGAGAAAGTTTATAGCCCCTCAAATATAGCCCACACTTCAAATTCTATGAAAGAATTGTTTATGGGTAAAAGAGAAA